>NW_008237174.1:558035-589530 GCF_000691975.1 Corvus brachyrhynchos | reverse complement strand
GTATGGGCCGCCGTGGGACCCTCGAGCGGGGGCCGCGGAGGAGCGGGGCCTCTCCCACAGCGTGTAAGGCAGTCGCTTCTGAACACGGTCTCGTAGAAAACTCCAGCCGCGCTGTTGAAACCGGAGGGTGAAGAATGTGACTGACCATCTCCTGAGGAAAATCCGGGCTGCTTCGAGGCACCCGAACCCTAAGCCCCTAACCCCGACCTCAACCCTAAGCCCCCCGAGCCACCCCCTGGGCTCGGGCTGCGGTCGAGCAGGGCCTTGGCCTTCGGGTTCGGGTGTGCTCCTGCCTGTGACGGAGAGCTCAGACCTGATGGGAACGCTGTGGGAACGATCATTCGTGAAAGATTCCTGTGCTTGGTCCGTTTGTTAAAATATAGTGCAGCTGTAGCCGTCTGCATAACTCTGCTCGCTGCTTCGTTTCTTAGCAGCTGTGAGAAACTTTCCTCTGCTTTTAGCCTGCCTCTGAGAAATGGTTGGGTGACAGACAAGTCTCACAAATTAAAAGAATGTTCCTCTGTGTTCCAGCAGGATCTAGTTTTATTTGGCATTGAAAACCTCTCATGGAGAATGCTTAAGCAGGAATCAATGACATCACTGGCAGGAAACACTCTTGGAAGGAAGAGTTGCTATCAGAGCAATCTTACATGATAAAAGGCTCACGGATAACCTCTTCACTAGTTGAATACATCACAGGTCATAGATCGTTTTATGGACTGAAATGCAGATGTTGCAGATACTAGAATTTATTTTTATCTTGAAATTTCCCTTGAGAACCATGTTATCCAGTTTTTATTTTGTGTGAGTAACCAGGGTGCCGGATTTTTGTTAGCAACTTCGGCTTCATGAGAAGGGACACCAGATTGCTTCAATGTTTAACATCTTCAGTCTGGACCTCCCATCAAACCCAAATGAGGTTGCAATTGTGTAAACATACACCTATATGGTAGCTTTGAGAAGAAAATCCTCGAAATCGTCCCCACATTGAAACAACTTTACCTTGTGCCTGACACAAAAAGTTGGGCTTCTGCTATCTAACACTGGACAGTTTGTTTTGATTCCAAGATGTCTCTTTGCTGGGAGAAACAGACTGAAGCAGTTTGGTGTAACTTCACACGAAGCTGAACTTGCTGACAAAAATCTGCTTGGAAGATGGAAAGGAATCAATGCTAATTTCAAATCCGTAGAATTGAAGTGTGAGTGAGCTTGATAAGAGGTGAGTGTGGGCTTTGGGATTGGGAACAGATACCCTGTGGTAAGAGGGTAAGCCAGGGGAGGGACTAGAAAGGGGAATTGAGCTCTCATCGCTTGCAGATACAGCATATGCTGACATTTTTATTTTGCCACGGTAAATCACATGATCTCTTGAAATCATGCAAGTTAGTGGTTGGTAAGTCTTTGTTAAGAGACCTTTTTGCATAGAAGTGTTAGATAAGAAATCTTTACTTTTTTTGTGTGTGTGTCCCTGGCATGTTTTATATTTCACATGCAGCTACACGTGAAAATTTTATATTGGCGACAGAAGGTAGAATGACTGAGTTTTAAGCATCTAGATAAAAGAGGAGGAGAAGAAGTTTCATTTTGAAGCTGTTAGCTCTTTACAAAACACTCGAGCATGATGGAAAATGCTGAAGAGAAAGAGGATTGAAAAGAAAAATAATAACTGAGTTTGGGGGTTTTTTTAGCTTTGAAGAAACTGTTTCCTGTAAAGAGCAAGGTGTCTTTTAGCAGGGTGTTTGGTTTGGTTAGTTTCCGGAAAGGATGTGGACTTTCAAGGCTTCAGAACAGTTTGTCACACACCTGATGCCTTCAGCGCCCCACATTCATGTTGCTTGAATTTGTTGTCTGACTGTGTTTATAGGAGCAATGGTAGCTGAAAATTCTGCCTGTTGTTAGTACAGGAGAGTCAAATGCTTGTGCTCTGTGAAGAAGTGGACGCTGTTTCAGAATCTGGACATCCAGTCAGGGATGCTCCTTTTTCAATTTAGTGTGCAACAGTGGATATTACATTGGTTTGTGGGTGAGTTTTTCTCTCATACAATTTTTAAGAAGCTGAAAAACATTATTATTTTTTCAGATTTTTTCCTGCCCTTCCCTAAAAATGTCCAAGGTAAGAATAATATTTCTGTCTTCCAATGTAACAATGTGAAACCTATTTTTTGTTTTTAAATACTAATCTTCAATGACAAATTGTGCAACTTGCATCTGTTTGATGATGAAAGGTATTCTAAATTTACTGTCTATAGGAGACATGATATTGAAAGATGAGTGATGTAAAACATATATTAAAGTAGTTTCATGCAAGTATAAATCTCTGCAGTTAACTAATACTCTTGGAAGGATTTTAGTCAGAGTTGTATGCAAGCTCCTTGGTGCATCTTCCTTGAAATTTCCTTTCTTCAACTTTGTTTTGAGCAGGACTCATTTAAGAAAATGATGGTTTAGATATAATTTCTTTCTTTGCTAATAGAATCAACTGGTTTTCCAATAAAATCCTTCATTTAAAATATTGTAACCTAAAATACTATTGTCGTGCTGGGATTCATCTAATTCTTGGCCCCCAGCATTTGATATGATAGGTAAAATATCCGTCTTGGCTTATTAGGGTGAAATGAATGATAAAGGGTGCTTGAGTAATGTGTTTGAGGAAGGAAATAAGAGATGTAAAGATTTCTCTGCCATATCTGTAGCAGTGAGCATTCAAAACGCTACTGTGTCAATTCCCCTTCCCCACACTTTAAGAGAGCTCTCTGAAGAGCACTTCCAGCAGACAGCTGTCACTTCGCAAGTTGCTCAGGGTTTTCCTTTGGATGTGCTAAAAACGGATCAGAAACAGCCATCTTTTTATTCAAGTCCACAGAAAACTGTTTCATTTTAACTGTGTGTGAAGACTGTTCAAAAAGTGTGTGATTAGTGACCACACTTCATACTTTGTCATACTTCAATAAATAATTATTTGGGATTTTGTTTCTGTTTTATCTGTTTTACTTGAGGTGATCTTGGCTGGAGAGCTGAACAAGTGAAGTTTTTTTTTTTTTAAGCTCTAGGTCAATGTAGTTGTTTTGCACTTCTTTGTGAAACTGTCGAGTAGTAGGAACCTCTGAGTAGTTTCCTCTCTGTATGTCACGTAGCTTCAAACCTTTTGAGATAAGTGAGGAAAGCAGCTCTACAAACTAGTAAGTCTTGAGTGGTTGTTTATTACTGTCTTATTTTATTTTTTTAAATTTCATTTTTAGCAACAGCCTGCTCAATTTACCAATCCAGAAACTCCCGGCTATGTTGGATTCGCGAACCTTCCCAATCAGGTTCACCGAAAGTCTGTGAAAAAGGGGTTTGAATTTACTCTTATGGTGGTTGGTAAGGAAGCGTTTTATAGTTTTTCTCACAATTAGTGCTTGTTCACAGGGAATTTGATGTTAAAATGAATGTTACTTCCACTATTGTAAGGCTCCAGCTGGCATCAGAAACTTTCCTGTACTGTAGCATTTAGCTTTCTTTTCTATTTTATTGATTCTTGCAGCAGTTGTTTACCACATTTCAAACCATGCTTGAATACATTAATAAGTTTGTGGGTGAAGAAATTTTATTGTGCACTCCATCAATCATTTCTTCCTTCCTTCTCCCCTTACAGTATTCCAGTATTCCATTTAAAATGTAGCTTTAAACTGGTTTTGCATTTGAATACAATATTGGTTCACTTGCATGTTTTGATTAAGAGACTAGGATTAAGGAGACCATTCTATTTAAGATGTTGTTTATGCTTCTGTAGTTCAAAACAATCTGAACTCTAGTCTTTTCAACCCTTCCAAATGCTCTCGTGAAAGAGTGAGAAAGACTGAGAATTGGACCTGTTGGTTTTGGTGTGAGCTGTTACTTTTTACATTGATCATGATTTTATGTTAGCAGTTGTAATCTAAAGTGTTGTTCTATTTGATAATTCATTGGGAATCTGTGTTGGTATCTGGAATGGAAAGAAAAATCTAGTGTCTGCAGAAGAAATACCTTGATCCTTTGAGAAATCGGTTGATGTTCTTGAAGGTTAAGTAGACTCCCAAATCAGGCTTGGGTGTCTTCTCTGTTTCTCTGTTTGTGAGCCATAACTTGTGAGTTTTGGTGTTTGAACTCTGTAATTCTTGCTTTCACAAGAAGTACCCTGATAGAATTAGGCTCTTTATTACCTGGCACCACAAGAAATAAATCCCATTTGTGTGTTGGATTTGCCCAAGAGAGATCACAGTGGGAACGAGCAGGAGAGGTGACACACAGTGCATGATAGGAGGTGTTTAACTTAATTGTTTTTGATTTTAGTAGTTACAGAGAGAGTCTATCCTCAAACCTTTCATTAGTTTTGCCAAATGACAGCCCTAGCACTGCTTTTGTCCTGCTTCTGAGTTTTGTTCTTCAGTGTTGTACAGAGTTTGCCCTTATGTTTGTCTTCCTAGAATTTTATTGTAGTTGTTTACTGTATCTTTCATTAGACTTGATTTGGATGATACCATAAAGGATATCTTATAAAATCTAAGAGTCAAGCCAAACTATAAGTAGCTGCTTTAAATTATGCTATCTACTGTAACTCTTCAGAATTTACTGTTCAGTGATCCTAAAAGTGGGAATAGTTTGGAGAAAGAAGAGATGGGCTTTCTCTGCTGTAGCTAAACTTAACTGTCAGATCTCTTTGAATTCTAATTGCAAACAGTGCCATGTAAAACAGTTCTGGAAGAAAGCAGTGCAAAATTATGTAGACCAACAGTTGTTTCTAGCCTCTTGTAAAATAGAAATAGAATAGAGAGGGGAAACGACATGGTGTAAGAGTAACAGAAAGGGGTTTAATCCACCCGTGTTGGAGAAAAGTGGAACTTTATGGTTGTTGCCTGCCACTGTTTTAAGGGACAAATGAAAACTACAGGAAGAGAACTCGGAAAAAAATAATTCCATTGAAAGTTTGGAATGGTATTTTAAGATACACTAGCAGAGGGAGGCAGCTGATGTAAGATAAAATAAACCATGCTTTAAATTTTTGATTATTTCAACAGTTTGGAATGTGAATTCTTTCTCTTCAAATATGCATGGAGTTTAAGTATGTTCCCTTGTGGACTGTGTCACAGTGCCTGTTTCAAACTATCATTCTTCATTAAGTTGCCATCCTTCTTCATTTCTGAGCAGGGTAATACTTTAAAAGCTGCCTGTGCTGACAGAATCCTAATCAATGATGTTGCTTTTTCACCTTGCTTTTGGTTATGTTTTTTTTCCCTGGTATTGTTTACTGTGGTATCTGAAAATATGAGCTGGAGTTTATAAGTATTTGGCTGCTTGGCTGTGTTGCTCCCAAAGAAATCCCAATCACTTGTATTTATTAACAATTTTATGTTCATTCTCATTATTTAGCTATGACTTCATCTAAATAGTTATTTCAGTTAAGAGTCACTAAACTACTGTAGCCAGTATCATTGTTGCCAGTGACTATGAAAACTGATTTTGTTTATGTGTAATATTTACCCATACTGGAACTATGGAATGTGGCACTGGATGAAATCATACTTTTTTTGGTTTTGCCAAAATGACTCCATGTGACTGTTGAGTTACTCTGGGTGCGTGTCACCTTCACTGGTGAAGGCTGCACTGGCACAATCTGACCTTGAAAGCTGCATTCTATAAGGCATTAAAAACTGGCAGCCCCTACTCAAATCTTTATTTAAAAACAATTTTCATCTTTTTTTTCTTTTGTTCAGATATTTTTGTCAGATTCATATTGCAGAATAGTCTGTGTTACTCAGGGATTCTGTGGCCCATCATTTTTTAACATCTAATTTTTAAGTTTAATTCTATCAACACCTGAAATAGAACTAAAATTCTAGAAAAAGATCTCCTCAGTGAATTCAAGTACTGAGCATTACAAGTTGCTGCTCTTTCTTATGCTATGAACATTTTTTCTGATTAAAATATTGATCTTTAACTAGTTTGTTGTCCTCTGAACTTTCCTCATGGCCGTCTTTATCTCTAGAACAAAAATATATTTACAGTACAAATTGGTAATCCCCAAGTTCATCAGTATAAAAAAAATTACTCAGTGGCCATATTCCTCTTGCTTTTAGTTCTTGTTTGCCATATTGTCATAAAAAGCAGAAATAAATCCCACTTTATGATGCCTGGCTGTGCAGAAGTTCAGCAATGCATTTTTCATTGTTTAAATGGATGATGTAGCCTTGAGAGGATATAGCTTCTCCCTGGGTATGATATTTCACATTCTGGAGTGATAAAAGAAAAGCATGTCTTAAAAAATCAGGAGACATGAAATGGGAAATCTTAGGTCTAAATGGATCCCAACTCTGCTTGACTAGCAGAATTAATTACAAATCATCAGTGAAAGCTCTGGGAAAGTGCATTATAAAGCCAAGATGTAAAAATTGTTATTCAACCCTTTTGTGCAAACTTTGTTAATCCAAAATTATAAGTTGTAAATTTTTAATTTGAAAGAAATATGAAAAAATGTATAGTCAGATAATACTGTCCAGATACTGTTGAAATTATTTATGTAAATATGTTGAATTTATCTTTATATTGAATCACAGGTGAATCTGGATTGGGGAAATCTACATTAATAAACAGCCTCTTCTTGACAGATCTCTACCCAGAAAGGATAATCCCAGGAGCTGCTGGTAAATACATCTTTGCTCAATGATTTTTGGAGTTGAGTGCTTTTATCTTTGAGTTTTGGTAGCAGCCAGCAGTGATTTCTAGCTGTAAGAGTTTCTAATGTATTTCCTGACACTTGAGCTGTTTGATAAAACCATTTTCCTCTGCAGCTGGGATGTCTATCGGGTCTTTGTTATTTAGTCCTTGGGTGTATTTGTATTAGCATCTAGAAATTTGTTCCCTTCTTTTGCTTAAAAATAGTCATTGTGCCACAGTAAGAGAAACAATCAACTAAAACAATCAGAGAATTTATTTAGTTTTTAATCTGTTGCAATTGTAAACATATGAATTGTTTATACCTGCTTGCACCTTAATTCCTTTGCTTTGGATGGATATTTAGTGAATGAGGGCTTCACTTCCTGTTCTTCTTCATTCCCTTGTCCTATTTTTATTCTGTTAATCAAGGCATGCAATAATCCAACAAAAGAGGATATCGTAATAAAATAAAAGATGCAATTTTTACCTTTTTGCTACCTGTTGAGTGACTTGCTTTAAGGGTTTTATCATGTTAGCTGATGATTACATATAACTTCCAGCCTTAGGAAAAAAATCCATTATGTATAATTTTGTATTGTTCTCCAATTACCTATGGTTTTATCTCAGTCCCTCTTGCCTTAATTTCTACACTATTTTTAAGAAAAGTATGAAATCTCATGTAGTCCTCTAATAACATCTAAAGAATTTATGTACTGAGTCCTTTTGTTATCAGGCCTTAAAATGTAATCAATAGAATAATATTTATGCGGTTTTATCTGCCAATTAATCTTTGGAGCTTATCTCAAAATGACACGGTCTTACAAATTTGATTCTGAAAGATGGAGTTTGTTGTCTTTCAGATAAGATTGAACGCACTGTGCAGATTGAAGCCTCAACAGTTGAAATTGAAGAGAGGGGTGTGAAACTGCGGCTGACAGTTGTAGATACACCAGGATATGGGGATGCTATCAATTGTCGGGACTGGTACGTGCACAGAGAATGTATCTTGATCTATCTATGGAGACTGACATAGATTTCTTATCTGTCCTGGGGGGTGGAAGTGTGGTGTGTGTCTGTGAAATGCTGAATTTGAGGTGGGATTTTTCGTTTTCTTATTTTGAGGAAGCTTAATTTCAGTGTTATGAATTAATTCTGATACATGTAAAGAGGCATCAATGACTTCGACACAACTTGAAATAAATTTTGTGGCACTTTTTTTTTTCTTTGTTAACTTTCATTTTGCTTGAAAGAGCTTTAAGTGAACTGTGACCTTGACTCTCAATAATACTTTAAGAAAGTAAATCACCTACTCTTCAGTGCAAGCAAAAATCCACCCTTAGATCTTGTCTACATTCACTTGTGCATTCTCAGATTCCGTGCCTAATTTTTTAGTGCTTTTCACCATCTTAGATTTTGATTTTTTTTTTTTTTTTTTTTTTTTTTACAAATTTACATTATAGTAAATACTGAGAAGTAATCTTGAGATCAAGGGCAATCGGTTTTCAATGGTAATCCCTTTTCCCACATTTCTCAAGCCCGTGAACCTCAAGGTAACCTCTGGCTTTCCCCAGAACTTTGGAAATTAAGTGCTTCCCAATAAAGTGAAATTCTGGTTCAAGACCACACGTCCTGTCCTGGTGAGCCCAAGGGCTACTGCATGAACAATCTCCTGTTTAATTTGTTCAAAAGCTTGTTGTTGTTCAGGGCCCCACTTGAAATCATTCTTCTTCTGGGTGACATGATAGAGAGGCCTTACAGTCTGACTGTACTCTGGATATGCTGCTTACAAAAGCCCACAGCACCTGGGAAAGCCTGAGCTTCCTTCTTGCTGGTCACTGGGGACAGAGCTGCTGTTTCGTTGACCACATCTGTTGGAGTCTGATGATGCCTATCTTGCCATTTTACTCCTAAAAACTGGACTTCCTGGACAGGTACCTTGACCTTACTTTGTTTTACGGCAAAACCAACCTTCAGGAAGAGCTGGATTATCTTCTCCCCTTTTTCAACAACTTCATTTGCCGTGTTTCTCCACACAGTGATGTAATCAATGTATTGCAAGTGTTCTGAAGCCTTGCACTTTTCCAGTGCAGTCTGGATCAGTCCATGGCAAATGGTAGGCTGTACTTCCACCCTGAGGCAGTCAGTTCCAGATGTACTTCAGCTTCCAGTGCAATCAGCTGTTGGGATTCCCCGTCTTCCCAGAAATAAATTCTTCCCCTTTGTATCTCAATGGCATCAGGGTACACTTGTTCTGCTCTGCCAAGCCATTGGATCAACACAGCCTAATAGGGATTGTCTCTTTCCTCCACCAGGCTGGAGGCTGGTTCCGGTTGTGGTACTCATTGCTAGCTTCTTGTAAATATGACCTGGAAGTCCCCTCATGGTAGGTCCCATCCAAGAGGATCAGAAGTAACATCAGCCCTTCTGTTCTGTCTGAGGACATGCCCGCTGGAAACTGGAGCTGTGTTTATCCTTGAAGAATTTCCTGTGGTGGTTGTACTTCCTCTCAACTCCTGCACCCATGCTGCTGAGGCAGTGGTGGGTTTTCCATCCCACTTCCTCATGTCCTCTCTGTGGTCATGTGGGTAAAACCACAGGTTACATCTTGGTGTATATCGTGCCTCTTGAGGAGGGCAATGTTTGCTCCCAGTAGCAGAGGCTCTGGCCCATACTGGTGGGGTATGGAACATTTCCTCTCTAGTTTGCTCGAGTTCTTCAAATCTGCTCTTAATCTTGGACAGTCTTTCCGCAGCTGAGGTGCAGGTTGGTAGGGAAGAAAAAAGATGATATTACTGCCAGAGTTAGGTCACTTGAAGCACTGTTTGCTCTCCTTTCATTGACAACAACACAAATGAGTTGGCATACAACAATGGCGTGGTCCGTACAAACTTCTGCCATGCGGATTGTGTACAGTGGACCTCATCTGGATCTACAGGGCACTGATCATTATTTGGACCCCTATAGATTGCCTCCAGTACAGCTAATTCTCTCAGGTACTGGATACCTTCCTCCATGGCCTTCCACCTGCCTAGTCACATTTTAGATCATCCTTGAGAGACTACCTTTCCCTCACACTTGACAGGAGTCGCCACCAGAGCTGAGAGTTTCTGTCCTCTTCCCAATCCCCTTGTCAATGCGCACATCCCAGGCCAGGGATCCCAGTTGCTTGGCTTCCCTACCATCTGGTTCCATAGCGTGGGCTGTGGTATCCCAGTACCGGTGCAGCTGGGTTGCCAGGGGCTCCCCCAGATGGCGGCTGAAATCTTTTCATGTATCTCACAGCTCACTAGGGATAGCAGTCAGGTGATTATCTCTGGCCCTGTCTCTTCCTCCTGCTGTGAGGGCCCTGCTTCCTCTTCATCCTTCACTAAGCAAACTGATTTGGTCTTGGATTTCTTCTTCTGTGTAGGGGCAACTGTTCGTGGCACAGGTTGTTGCAGTGGTTCAGCTGCAGCTGGAAAGGCCACAGTGCCTGTTGCTCTGCTTTCCTCCTTCTCCCCTGAGGGTGCTCTCTAGTGACAAGCAGTGTCCAGTAAATAAAAGCCAGGGCTCAGCACACTGCAATAAGTTGCTCCTCTCTGGAGTTGCCCCCTCCTGCTGATCTGGGCCAGAACCAGGACACTAGTGGACAGAAAGTTGGATATAAGCAGGCAGTCCCTGAGAGCAACCCATATCCTGGGCTGCATCAAAAGCAGTGTGGCCAGCAGGTTGAGGGAGGGAGTTCTGCCCCACTACTGTGCTCCTGTGAGACTTGCACCCAGCTCTGGGGCTCTAGCACAAGACAGACATGGACCTACTGGAGCAGGTGCAGAGGAGGACCACGAAAATGATTCAAGGGCTAGAACAGCAGTAAAGAGAGGCTGGGAGAGTTTGGGCTCCATCTGGAGAAGAGAAGACTTCAGGGAGACCTTACTGATGCCTTGAAATTTATCAAAGTGTCTCACAGGAAACATGGAGAGAGACTTAATAACAGGGCCTGTAGTAGCAGAGCAAGGGGCAATGGTTTGAAACTGACAGTGTATTTAGGTTGGATGTAGCAGAGACCTTTTTACAGTGATGGTGTTAAGACACTGGCACAGGTTGCCCAGAGCAGCTGTGGCTGTCCCATCCCTGGAAGTGTTCAAGGCCAGGTTGGACAAGGTTTACAGCACCCTGCACTAATGGAAGGTGTCCCTGCCCATGACAGTAGCTTGGAACTAGGTGATCTTTAAAGGTCCCTTCCAACGCCAACCATTTATGATTTTAAATCAGTTTGGAACAAGAACCTTAAAATATCTTGAAAATGTGTGGTTAATGTTAATCAAGATATAAACACTAACCCAAGAGAAATTTGTTGTAGAACTGAGGTTGGGTTATATATATTTTATCTTTCTATATATATATATCTAATAGGCATAGTAGCTTTTTATTCTAGAATTCAAATAAAATTTTGAGATACGTGCTCTTCTATTTTCCCTGTTCTATAGAATCAGTAAATGAATTTTTGTCCATCAGAAGATTGGTTCATCAGCAGGGTATCTTAGTGGTTTAATATTACCTTTGAAAGAGTCCTAAAGTTGTGGACCATTTGGTGATTTCTCAAATCCATGCTTGTTTTACAGTTTTAAGACCATAATCTCTTACATTGATGAGCAGTTTGAGCGATACCTGCATGATGAGAGTGGATTGAACAGAAGGCATATCATAGATAATCGAGTTCATTGCTGTTTCTATTTCATTTCACCATTTGGTCATGGGTAGGTGTTTCTCTGTCTTTTTTTTTTTTCATTGTTTTATTTTAGAGAGTTGGTTTGTGCCTGTTGACTTAAATTTTCAGAATCGGGTTGCCAGTACTTAAGCAAGTGCTATAACTGCTGACATTAATTGGCTGTGTTCTTTCTCTCTGTGTAAAGAGAGATATTTATGCTGGAGTGAAAATAAATTGGTAATTTACAGTAAAAATAAATAAAATTTTTCCATGTTTTAATTTTAGCCTTAAGCCTCTGGATGTTGAGTTTATGAAGGCCATACACAACAAAGTAAATATTGTACCAGTGATTGCAAAAGCTGACACACTTTCTCTGAAAGAGCGAGAGAGACTAAAGAAAAGGGTGAGTGATCTTCTGGCTTGCAGAAATGTGTTGTGCTTTGGTTGTAGCAGTATGGTGGCTGAAGAGAGGGGTGTTCTCATTAACCTTACTCTGTCCTAGCTGAGGAAAATATAATCTCATGCACAGTGTAGCATCATTTAATATGTAGTTTGGTATCTTGTAAATTATTTTATTACGTATTTAACTGAGAAATTGTCCTTAGAATGCTGTTTGCAAAATGGCAGACTGGCTACATTTACAATTAGATTGAGTGAATTTTGAAACTTTGGAAGAATATTTAAATACATTTGCTGATGGTAATTGGTCTGTTACCTGTTTAATCAGTCCCAAAGCAGAGATAATATCTGCATATGGAATGTGCATATGTATTATATATTTTTTTCTTTTACCCAGTCAGAATTCTGATGGTTAAAAAATGGTATTTTCAGTGATGTTTCTGATTTTGGGGTTGTTTTTCTTCCCCTATATCACTCCTTCTAAAGCATTCCAATTCTTTCTTCCAGAGGCAGGACCTCTTAACACATTCAGTCTTGCAGGACTTGATGATGTATTTGCTGGGAGGAGGTGGAATTCAGCAAACCATTACACACTAATAACAGCTATGAAGTTTAGAAAGAAGCATTAGGATTAACTTCTCAAAGGCATGCTGCAGTCTTAGCTCTTGCATTGAAAACTTCATGATTTTTTGTCAGTTATTCTGAAAATCCTTATAGCTATCTTACCCAATCTGGAATAAAAATAGAGACTTTTTATATAGTATATTCTAGTAGGTACGTTTACTGTGCTAGAATTCTGCAGAAATAAGGATTATTCGGCAGTCATGAAGAAAAAAGTATTTGTTGTGTGTATATCTCAGTTTTTCAAACACTCCCACCCCTACCTCCCAAGTTGTAATTCAGAGGTAAGAGCAAGGAGGTTAAGCTGTAGAAAGCAACTATGACTTCTGAGTCAATGCTTTTGTTATTACAAAAAAAATTGCGGAGGTTTAACAAAACACAGTTTCCACAAAGGACTGTGGTTTTGTGAACACTGTTGTTTGTCTGAAAGTCTGTGGCAAGTAGTTGTTGAATACCATGAAGAAATATGGTATTTAAAACCAAATCCTTGTTGAGTAATTTGGATCAGTAAGATAAATCCAGATTTCTTAAGAGACTGCATATTAAGTAATTTTATGTTAAGGTTTTAAAGTGCCGATTCTACATGCATATTATATAAATTTCTTTTATTGCAAATCTCAGATTCTGGATGAAATAGAAGAGCATGGCATCAAGATTTATCACCTGCCTGATGCTGAATCTGATGAGGATGAAGATTTTAAAGAGCAGACCAGACTCCTGAAGGTGTGACTGGTTTAATAGGTTATATGTGGATAATATATTGTATTTTTTCAGACTGCTCAGATGGCTTTAGAATAAGACCTGCAATGCAACCTGGAGTGAGTCACTGTGTGTCTGCCCAGGCTTCCCTAGCTTGGAAGATGGTAGCAGCAATTACTTTTATTCATTTTACACCTTTTAATTCAGAGAGTTATGAACTTTTTACCATAATATGCACTGCTGGGCAGAACAAGAGTTGTTCTTGGAGTTGTTTGTCCTGGTTCATTATAAGTAACTTTTGCACTTTTGGCTTTCAGGCCAGCATTCCATTTTGTGTAGTGGGGTCCAATCAACTCATCGAAGCAAAAGGTAAAAAAGTTAGAGGTCGGCTCTACCCATGGGGTGTAGTTGAAGTGGAGAATCCAGAGCATAATGACTTCCTGAAGCTGAGGACCATGTTAATGTAAGTTAGAAAATTCCAATTAAATAGTAGTTTAGAAAACAATCACCAAGATAATCAAGCACTGTATTGGGGGTTCGCTGCAGTTGTGTAATCCCTGAAGACATTCAGAATTTGTGTGGGGAAGGCCATGAGCAGCCTTTACCTAGCTGAGCTAGGCCTAGTCAGGGATTGGACCACACAGGCCCCATAGGTTCTCTCCAATCTGAATTAGTGATTCAGACTAATAATGCTTTGTCTAATTCTTTTGTCCAACCTAGCGTTGTATTGCTACTCAGATCCCCAGGAACATAAAACAAGTTGTCCTTATTTCAATGTATCTTTAAGCAGATACAATTGCAAAGGAGCAGACTTGAAAAGTCCACTGCTTGGTTTTTTTCCTGGTCTTTGCTACTCTGTTTCGCCTGCTCACATTCATCAGAGGCCTCGCCCAGGAGTACAGCTTCTGTCAGGGAAGTCTTAGGGCTGAGGTGATCTCTCGGTGTCCTTTATTGCACCAATTTAACAGAAATTAGCTTTTAGATTAGTATGCTAATTGGGTGTGCATGCTGAGCCCATTGATCCAAGACAGCGCTGAATGTGAGAGTTACTTAAGTAAACTGATGTGACATAAGGATGTTTTATGTTTTAATTACTTTTCTTCCTCCAGCACCCATATGCAAGACCTTCAGGAGGTGACCCAGGATCTTCACTATGAGAACTTCCGCTCTGAGAGGCTCAAACGAGGCAGCAGGTTGTCATCTCATGGTTACATGCTGCTTCTTCCTCCTCTTCTGAATTTATATTTTGCTCCGTGTGTCTCACCTAGCATTGCATTAGGATTTGGTAGATCAAGGGCAGCTCTGTGACTCCAGTCAACATCAAGTTCTATCAACCAGCTTACAAAGAGTGTAACAAAAAATATTTGGTACATCTGAAGTGACAGTTGTGGAGTTAGGGAATTGTGGGAATAGTTACATCTGTGCTTTGGTCTGAGACTTGAACATAGTTGGATTGGAATGTCGAAGGTACTAAGTAGGACAGATGTCTATGATAAATGTTGTCTTAAAAAACCTGCAAAATTAGATCAGAGCTGATATGTTAAAAAGAGTGTGGGTTTTTTTCAGAACTAGCAGCCGGAATATTTGGATTGGGTCTTTAGAAGAGATGATTGTGAATTTTTTTGAGGTGTTTTATTGAACATGACATACATAATTTTCTCTACATAGCAGCCACAGGGTAATGGCTGTCAACCCTGTTTTGAGCTGGGGTGGGTAGGGCACATCTTTCCTGGAAAGAGAACTGGGCAAAACACCCCATTTTTAAGTACAATAGCAGGGTCTGTAAAGATGAGTTGGTGAGGTCTTGTGGGAAACCACGTGTTTCCTGGTTTAGGTGTTTCAGCTGCGTCTCTTCTTACAGCCACTAGAGGGTTCCGAATTGCACATTTTGGGGGTTTTGGGGCATTTTGCACAAGTTTCCCCATCCTGCTGTTGACAGAGATTTTGTCACACGTCTGGTCAGTTTTCAGCAAAAGGAGTTTGTTTCTGCTTGTAGCACTGGCCTACAGGCAAGATGAAATGCTCTTCTCTCCTGACTTTAAATCCTGCTTTCTGAAATTCAAGGTGAAAGTCCCCAAATTTCCCAAGTTCTGGCGTCTCTTATCCAACAGGTGTGTACAAAGGCCTTAGAAGTAATGTGACTTAAGGTCATCCAATTTTTAGAGGATTTCAAGTTGCTGTTAAGTTGGGTATGTGAAGCTAAAGCATGTTTTTGTATCTTGCCTAGTTAAGTGGCCCATACACCTTTGCTTTCACATTTCTGAGGTGGTGCTAGGACATAGTCAGGTTTACTGTAAGTGAGGGTAGATTTCACGTGAGTGTATTTCAAGCTTGCACTTCTGCTCCCAGGAGTGCTTGGCAATAGGTGCTTGTTGACTGTACTCACTAATGATCTCAGAGGCTTTGGGGCACAGCAGATTTTTTACAATCTATTTCTCTGTTAACCTTTTAACAAACACCAGTTTGTTTGCTTTGCATATTTGATGGCACTTGCTTGATTAGATCCATTAGTAGATCTTCCTGTCGTGACATGGAGTAGGAGAAAGCTTTTAACAAAGTGGTAGATAATCTTGAATAAAGCCACGTGGGAGTCAATTGCTTCTCCCGAGTAACAAGGGATGGGACAACAGGAGACGGCCTCAAGTTGCACCGGGGAGGTTTAGATTGAATATTAGGAGAAATTTCTTCATAGAAAGGGTGTTTGGGCGCTGGCACAGGCTGCCCAAGGACAGTGGTGGAGCTACCATCCCTGGAAGTGTTCAAACTGCTTGTGGATGTGGCACTTGGGGACGTGGTTTACTGGTGAACACAATGGTGGGTTAATGCTTGGACTCAGCAATCTCAGAGGGCTTTTCCAACCTTAATGATTTAATGGTTCTAACAATATTAATATTATTTTAGGAAAATAGAAGATGAAGAAGTAAATAAAGACCAGATTCTGCTTGAGAAGGAAGCAGAAGTAAGATGACAGAACTTTATATTCTTATAATGGGGGAATTTTTGTTCTTTTGTTGCTACTTTAGAGCAAATATTTATATGATCTTAATAATTCATAAAGGAAAAACTGTTATATGCCAATATAAAGTTATTTAAGCTTCACTAAGAAAACAGAATGAAAAGAGGTGAGAGGAGACTCAGGATAGGGATTTTTTGGAACAAATGGAATCTGATAAAACATGATTCCACTGTAGTGATCAGCGATGGATTAACGCACACTGCGTGGGCAAGGAGAACCATCCTCTTGGGAGTTAGGGTTCTACACTTAACAACTGCAGACTGGGACAAAGTCAGTTCAGCCCTGCAGCAAAAGAGGGAATGATGGTAGAAAGGGTCAGAAATAAAAAACAAAACAGAAATTCTCATTCTGCCGCTATGACAAATTCCTAATGCGTAGCTCTAATGCTGCTTTTGTTGTTCCTCTAACTCAAAAAGGTTGTAGATAGGCAAGACTAGAAAAAGTGCAATGAAAAGCAAAATGTGGGCAGAAAGGCTGAAGTGGAGACCTGAAGCAGGTCCTGTGATAGGGTAGATGAGATTAACAGCCTTGTTGAGAAGTAGATGGCTGGAGGGAAAGGGACTAACATGATCATAGATGGCAGGATGAATGGGAATCTACTACACAAACAAGAGGTCGTTTGTGTAGTAGATTAATGGGATTAATAGATGGCTGATTTCAATTTAAAAAGATACTTCTAACATAGTCTGCAGATTGTGGTATTTGTTAGCATGGAATTTGTACATAGCAAGGTATTTTTGAGCAGGTAAGGCAAAAAATGCTGAGACAGGAGAGTTTGCTTTCTCCATGAATGTGCTCACTAAATGCAGAGGTAGAATTTTTTTGGTTTGGCAAGCTCCAAAGGGACAGATTCTAGATTTTGAGCACGTGTGGATAAGCTCTGGGAGTGGGCACCTGGCTGTCAGGCTCTTCCGTGCACTTCCTAACAGCTTGTACAGGGGAGAGAGCTGAGTTAGATGAGCTCCTTAGCCTGCCCTAGCACAAGCAGATGCTCAGACTTCTACTAGTGATCTTAGTGGGGACCCAAGTCCCAAAATATAACTGAATGAAAATGAAAAGGGTTGTTGTTTCAAGCAATATGTAAAACAAGTATAGTGTAAACGTTCTACAGGTTTAACTTTATTGTTGAGCTTAACAGTTTAGTTTGAGTTTACAGTGTAAGTGCACAAAGGCACCCAAAATTATTTCCATAGTGAGGTTGACTTGCCACCTGTCAGAGCTGGATGCAACAAAAGGATTTAAGTAATGTATGTGTAACATGGTTCAATTAATCTTAGTAGATGAGTTACATACTTTCCTTGTGTTTAAATGTTTAATATGTTTAAATGCAATACTCTAAAATTGAGCTTCAACCAAGTTTAATTATGCTTTTGTCTCATTGGATGGTTTGCCTGTAATACTTGCTTCCACCTAGTCATTGCTAGCAAGGGAGTTGGGGAGTAATCTTGACGATTTTTTTTTTGATGACAGATACAGGAGTAGTTTGGAGGGACATAAACAAGCTGCTTTTTTTTCTGATAAACTTTAGTAGGTGTAAATGCTTGTTCCGTGCTTCAGAACCATAATTTTTATACATTTAACGTCAGAGACTTCCATTTAGGGATGCTTAAAAATCCCATCCCACAGTACAACAATAAAGCCTATTTATTTTGGTCAGTAAATGCCAGCCTCTTCAGGGATGAAGAGCAATAAAAGAAGATGCCATAACCTGAGATCATTGCGTGTCAGATAAAGAAAATGCAGATATGTGATCCCTCTTCAATAAAAATAAGTAATAGGGTGGTGACAGTGAAAAATTATATTCTGAAGTGAGATTAGGGTACAGAATTCTTCTGTGCTGCTTTTCCAGCTCCGTCGCATGCAGGAGATGATTGCAAGAATGCAGGCACAGATGCAGATGCAGATGCAAAGTGGAGAAGGTGACAGCAGTGCAGTTCATGGGCACCATGTGTAAAGTCTGGGGTAAGATGTTCAATAGCCACTTAAAGGGCTTCTCCTTTAGCTGCTCTCTAATGTGCTTGGTATTAAGAAGTTTTGGAAAAATGTTTGCAAGATGGGTTTCTATAGGTTTCAGTCTTACTTTTAATTTATACAGATTAACTGCTGTTTGCAAAGTTAAATGGCTTGGAGTCAAAGTAAACAGTGTGGTATTGTATGTGTGTATATGAAAATTTTCCAGAAAGCCAATACAATATATACTGGTCAGAATTATGGAAGAAGTCTTTGAAATAGTTTAAACAGGTTTCTCAAGCTCATGATGACGTAACTCATTGTTTCCTTGTGACTTATAAAATATGTGCAGTTCTTTCAGGTTTCTTAATGTGAGAAGACTGCTATCTGAAATGGTATTTTCCTGTCTTGTTTTTAGATGACTTTATCCCCTGACTTACAGGAGACCTGGAGTTGGATTGCAGTGGTAGAGGCAGAAAGGATGCCTCTTGCTTCTATGTGATCTGGAGCTTGCTGTAGAGTTTAATGTGGGAATATTTTGTGGTAACACCTTGTGAGATGTATTTCGTAACATGTAGTCAGTTGGTATTTTTATATATTATACACATTTGACTTTTGTTTTCTTTAGTCCTTCTTACTTAGGGGTTATTTTAAATTTCCTATTATATTAGGGATACAAAATAGTAATTGATAGCTTTCTAGCCTGATAAGCATTAGATAATATTTTTTTAATATACCTTATTAGCTCCCTGCTTTTAACTTTGTATTCCATTTAGAAATAAACAGCTGTCAGTGATACCTTGTTCAGTGCCAGGTAACAGTCACCTCACTAAGGTTGCACCCCTGCAAGGTTACTTTTATATATATTGCAGTGTTTACATATGTGTGCGAGACCAGCAGCCCTTTCTCTGTCTCTGCTCACAGCAGAGGATTTCCTTGGCCTCTGCAAAATATCAAATGAAAATTCAAGCATGCCTTGTGTCTTAGCGAAAGAAAGAAGAGGAAATGCCTCTGTGAGAGGCATGCTGTATGTTACATGACAGACGTTATTTCCTTTAGATTTAACCTTGAGGGTTATTATTTTCCTAAAATCTCTTCCTCTATTGCAGCTAATTTTGAACAGTTTCTTGTAGGCCATCACAAATCACTCCTGCTATTTTCTGGCATTATTGTAGCCAAATAAACTTGAATAAGGCTGATTTTGTTGAATGAGGTAAACTCCAAAGAGTAGTTTTCTATGCATGGGTGTTTCCTATATCCAAAGGCGTAAGAAATTCTATAATTCCTAATCAGTATTTTCATAGTGTTTTTAGGGCATTGCAAACTGTTATATGTAGTAAAAATATAAATATATAAAAATATATATTAGCACGCTTCTCTTTTTAAAAGTGATCTGTTCCTGACAGGATCAATGCAAACAGTATTCTAACTTCTTGCTCCAGGATGGAGTCCACAGTATTACTTCAGGAGCGGCTGATTTTTTTATTAGGCCAAGGTCACTTAATACTGATAGCAGAGGAGACTGTTCTTATCTTGGCTGGACTTGTGCTGCAGATCATGCCTCATATTGTGTTTGCAGCAAGTAATCACACTGTAGCACACACCTGCCCAGGTGGTGGCTGACAGGGCAAGCAGTGACACACCTTGGGTTGTCTCCTGCTTCTGATAAAGCCAGCAATCAGATTTCTTCATCTGATCTGTCACAAAACATCCTTATCTGAGCAGCTAATGAACAGATAGAATTGCAACTTCTTTCAGCTCTTTGAGCTCAGGTGCAGCTGTGACTTTTATAATTTTGTTAATGTTTCTTTGAAAAAAATAATAGAATTTCTACAGCTAGTGTATAATTCCAATGGTACTTCAGTGGCTAGATTAAATATAAACCTGTTAATCAACTGAAATTTTTGCTTGCCTGAAACTACTGGTTTATGTTTGAATCTTTCTGAAAATGTGAAGTAAAACCTTGTGTCATAGCCTTTGCTCTCTTTTCAAAAGTAATTACTATCAAAGTTTGACACGGCTCATTTGACCTTCCCTAACCTCGACAAAAGTGAAAATGAGAACCTTTTTGTATGCTGAGATGCACAGAAGAGTTAAGTCCCATTTTGTCAAATCTTTACATATAAAACTTGGATGGAAAAACATATGCTTCTAAATTCTTGAGTTGCTTTTTCAAAAGAAAGTATAGGACCAAAGTAATGTAGCAGCACTGTCAGAGAACACTCCACACCACCTTATTTATTTCTATTTCCATGAGCCTGTACTTGAAGAAAAACTGTGAAATGTAAAATGTCTGCACAGGGGCCTGGTTGTACTTGTCACTCTCACTGTGTATATTGGGTTGTTACTTTTTTTCCTATATTTTTAGCATGGGAACAAGAGCAGATTGTCCGTTTGTTTAGTGCTGTTTGGTGACCATCTGTGAAATTACTTCAGGCAGTGTGTGATTCTTTGGAATATTTACACATCCATTAAAATATTTGATCAGGATATAAAGCATTTCATTTGATTCTTAAGCAATTTGGTATTTAATGGGAAAAAACAAGTTTATGGCACTAGCCATTTCAAGACAGGTAATTAATTGCTGCTTCTTCCCAAGCCCTTGGGGCAATTGTTCATAGTGTGCCTGATGTCTCTGAAGATCTGTTTCCCCTTCACTTTTCTTGGGATGGTCTTGAAGTTCATGGGTTTGTGCTAAGGCATGAAAAGCAAGACTGCTTTTCTCAGAAAAGCTGCTGGTAAAAGAAAGCTATGAGCAGCAGAAAGACTTGGGGACAAAAGGTAGATTCTGTTTGGTGGCTTGCTGAACTGGCCACAGTTCTTTTTCTGTTACTGTGTTGTGATGGTTTTTATTTTAGGAGTAAAAACACTTTGAATTTGGAGACCTTTATAGTTGATAGCAAAAATTACTTGTTCTTGGTACAAAAACCTGTTATATTCTATGTACTGCAATTAGCTAAAACCGTAATAAAAATTGCTAAAAAGCTATTTTGTGTTTATTATGGTTCTTTATTATAATCAATATTATTTTGTGGTGATATGTTTGAAATATTGTCCTGTTCCAACCAGGAAGGGCAGGGTTGGAGTGGCCGTGAGTGGGGTTGGCCTCCATGGTAAGGATTTTTGCATGTGAATCACTCTGTCTTTCGTACCCTTTTCTTAATTAATATGGTTGCTATTACTGTTCCTTTTCTTATCTCATTGCTGTTTCCAGTAAATTGTTCTTATAACAGTGTGTGATCTTTACATTTTGTGCTTCCAGTTCTCCTCTCCATCCGGATGCAGAAAAGAGGGAGAGAGGAAAAGGGAGCAGGTGATTGGCAGAGTGGTTTGGAGTTTCAGTGGGAACACTAAACTGGGGAATACCATTCCTAAACTACACTACCTTAACTAGGCCCCAGTGTGGGGCACAAAGGGGTGAGATAACAACAGAACTGCCCAGAATGGGTTGGAAATAGTTTTGATCCAAGCATTTTCTGTATTCGTACAGAGCCACTGGTCACAATGCTGCTCGGTCCGTTCATGTGGGTGAGGTGCCTAACTCTACATATTGCTGTAGATGCTCCTGGTGGGGAGTTTTTTCAGAGCAGGGAGAGCAGTCAGGGTTGTTTTGTTGCTGTACTGTGGGATGCCAGTTCCTGACATGATAACATGAAGGGCAATGAGGGTCACTTGATGAGTGTTCAGTGTTGCTATCCAGGGAGAACAGGGAAGGATGATTTTCCCCAGCTTTTTGCCCCTTTTTCCTCCCTCAGGCCTGTTACAACAGCTTTTGAGAGTTTTGAATTCCCTTTGTATGTTTAGGAAAGCGTGTTCTTGTTGCTAAGTCTGCCAGGTCTACTCAGTGGACTCCATACCATAGAGTCAGGGCAGAGATTTCTATGGAGGTCATTCAGACATCTGCCCCCAAGGGTGAATAGACATGCACAGCATGGGAGAATATGAGCCAGGTTTTGGGGAAATTCTCTGCTACAATGGTTTGGAAGTTCACCCCTAAAGAAGTACAGGACCCTGGTAAAGTGACAATATTTGCAAGGAGAATGCTGTGGCAACTCCAGAGAGGAGCAGCTTATTGCAGTGTGCTGAGCCCTGGCTTTTATTTACTGGATACTGCTCTTCACTGGAGAGCACCCTCAGGGGAGGAGGAGGAAAGCAGAGCAACAGGCACCGTGGCTGTCTTTAGACTCCTTCCCTTTCTTTGCTCCTTCCATTTGGGATCCAAATGTTCTCTTTTCTGAGGAGAGTAGTTCAAGTTCATTCCCTGGCCATTATGGCTCTTCAGCAAGGAATGAGGAAAAAGATCATTCAGAGCTTGTGGTGTGCCCTTTTCAGGTAGTTATGAATATTAGGATGGCTGGGCTGGAGATGAATTGTCACCGCTTGCTCCCAGGCTTTCCATTTGTGTGACACCTGAGGATGAATTAGTCACACCTCTGTCTTCATACACACTCTAATGACCACAGAGTAAGCCACTGGGGAGAAAGCTGTCCTGTGATGTGACTGGAAGGGAGTGTTTGGCATTTCATTAACAAATGCTACCAATCCCAACTATATTCAGAAGGCATTTAGTAGGAAATCCTCCCAAGACTGGAAGAAATTTAAGTTCAGATTCATGGATTGTAACTTTGATGTCAGTTGAGTCCTTTGCTGTTTCTATCTCAGTAGATAGCATGAGTGCAGAGAAGTGCCTTGTTTTCAGGCAACTCTCCTGCTCCACACTGCCAAATATTGCCTGGATCTTTCTGAGTGTTTGGACAGGGCTAAGCAAACCTCGTGTGTCCATTTCATTGGCTTCTCTGTGGTGTTCTTGTTGGTTTATCTGGTTTCTGGGCCCTGAAGAAGGATTTCCGTCAGGATTTTGCTAGCTTGTTATACAGATTTAGTGGTTACAAAAAAGAGAAAGAAAATGAACAAAATATCTTTAAACTCCTGTTTTGTGACATCTGAGTTAAGAAAAATGAAAAATGTAACTTTTCCTTCATTTTTCTGGACACTTTGTAATAGATCCTGAAATGCTACATGCTTCAGGGAAGTGTCCAAACTAGAGGACAAATGAGGTGGTTAATTGCTTGGAATGTGCAAGAACACAATCTATAAAGGCTGTGGGAAGAGTTGAAACTATTGCTTGAAAGGACATTGTGCTGGACTTCGGTGCAAAGGACTCCCAGGAATTATGTGCTCTTCCCTATTTGCTGTTTTCTCTCAACGCTGTGTATGGAATAGAGCACAAAGAGCTTAACACAGGGCTCCTGCTGTCAGAGAAAGCCAGAAAGAAATGCTTAAAGGATTCCTGCAATGCAAGAAAGCTGTGATTAAAACACTTCATAACTCAGCTTGCTGTAGAGATTTTTCCCACAGCCCACGATTCCCAAGGGCGATTTCTCAGGAGAGATAACAGTTCGATTAGCAGCTTGTTGTCTTAGAGCCCTATTCCCTACCATGTCTGCCACCTCTTCCTGGGGATGCTGAACAAGGCTCTGGGCTGCTGTATGCCCTGTTCCTTTGGACAGCCCCAAAGGCATGTGGCTGGCAATGCAGGCCAGTTTAACGGTGAAGCAGGTGTTGTCCCTGTGCTGGAGCAGCCCCTGGTGTGTAGTTGTTTCCTAAAGAATCTCTTCATAACCCAAAAAATGGGAGGTGCTGCCACCTGCTCGTGTGTCCTTTTATATGAAGGGTGCTGAAACCAGGCTGTTGTCACAGAGACCAGGTGAGCCCATGTGCAGTGAAGTGACATTTGATGTCATGGGTCAAGCCCAGAAACTGGGAATGGAGGGAGTATGAGGAGGAAGAGCTTTGTCTAAGAAGTGGTGTGATGGGCAGCCACACTGCCTGTGCAGCCCAGACACGATGGGATCACTCAGGCCTGGCTCATAGCCACAGCAGGGTGTGCCCAAGTTTCAGGTGCATTGTGGAGTTTCTGCAGCATTTAGCAAGGCGAGATCTGATGTAGCTGTGTGTTTGCAAGGTTAGTTTCGGTGCTTGAAATGCAGAAGGCAAATGAATTTCACTCCCACCCACAGGAATGAGAGCCTGTCAGTCCAGCAAGGCAGAGGAGGGTGTCCAGCTACCTCAGAGAACAACATGCTTTTGGGAATCTACCCTGGCGAGAGCAGACACAGCCCCGCAGCCATCCCACCTGGCTTTATGGAGCAGTCCCACAGAGAAAGCAGTGCAGCGCTCTCATTGCCGTAGGAAACACTGAGCTCCTAGTTAGGAAAAGAATGAGGAGCTCTACTCTCTCTCCCAAGCCTGGGGCTTATCCTGCTCCCTTTGAAACCCACTGTGAACAGTTCTGTAGAACTGATGGAGCTGGTTGTTTTTGCTCTATCCCAGCCCTCCCTGGCTCTCAGCTTTGCACATATCATCTGTGGTGATGTAAATGGTGTCAGGTTTAAGGCTGCGTTCCAAGAGTGATCCACGTTGCCAGATAGAAATTTCTGCTCGGCCCTGTAAGTCACATCCAGGAAGACATGGCAAAAAGTCAGGGAGATCTGAGTTATACAACATGCTTTCCATTAGCAACTTCACCATGTTGAGGCATCGTGCTTAAAGTGCCTCAGGCTGGCTGTCCTCCTGCTTTTTATTGACAAACAGTTTGAAGCTGGTGGGGCAATGAGGAGTTGCCTCATTTTTATAAGCAGAAGCCAAAAATTCATGGGAAAAAAACCCATGTAGGAAGCATAGGAGCTTACAAGTGTTGTGAAGGTAACTCAGTGCATTCTATAGAATAGGTAAATATACACACCCTGAGAGCTAATGCAAAACACTCATTTAAACAGATCCTGTGCTGCTTCAATAGCATATTTATTAAAAAATAGAAAGGCACTGACAGTAAAGGCTTTGTTCAGAACATGCTCACTCCTGTGCCTGGCAATCTCCAATTCCCCAGTTACTTTAAAGTTTTTGATTCATTTTTTACTTTTGAGAAGCTTTTCCTTAAAGGAGAGCCTAAAACCTAGGTCGAGCTGTTCCTGTAGTGGTACTTGCTCTGAGTTCAGAGCTTCTCCCCTGCAGAGAACATTCGATTTGGCTCTCCAGGAATATTTCAGTCTCTTTGAAAGTTTGTACCCAAGAAAACTGGTTTGAATCTTCCTTTCCTACCCAGCAAGTAGTCTCAGACTGCTTTGAAGCATGGAAACACAGCATGGCAGGGATGGTTGTCCATGTGTCTGACAGCTGGGCTCGGCTCAGGGGCTGCATCTTGGCAGCAGTGGGACTGCCGTGCTCTGCATCCTGGCACAAACAGCTGGAACAGTCCTTTTGGTTGGGGGCAGAGTGGGGAATCTGCCAGTTTGTTCTGCCAGCAATCTGTGTTTGGCTGCCTCATTTCTGAAAGAACTTAATGCAGCAGAGTTGGTGTCACTGACAGCCTCAACTGTGGTTTATCTGGCAGTAAAATAATTGCCAAGCTTATCCGTGGCTAGTGTCTGGAGATCCTACATTTATCATTTAATCTGAAGAGTCCTGTCCATGAAATAGAACCAGGCCTTTTTCTCCTTTATATTTAACTGGGCTTTTGTGTATTTGAGTTGACTAAAGTTGATCGGTATGTGAAGATGAGGTGATCTTCTTTCTTGTCAGAATTTCAGATTGTGGGGGAGCGGTGTTTTCT
Source organism: Corvus brachyrhynchos (assembly GCF_000691975.1). Taxonomy (NCBI): domain Eukaryota; kingdom Metazoa; phylum Chordata; class Aves; order Passeriformes; family Corvidae; genus Corvus; species Corvus brachyrhynchos. The sequence goes on along the minus strand of NW_008237174.1, from coordinate 563,874 downwards.
GTTTGGGGGTGTCTTGTTCCCTACCCCCTCAAACACACACAGACATTTTTCATGTAATTTTTGAGGCATGGTACAAGTCACGACTGAATTGAGCCCTTGTGCAACTTCTCTGGGGTAACAAAACCCAGGCTGATTTGATGGGCAGGGAAATGAGATGAATCTCAATGGGATTTAAAAACAAAAAACAAAAAAAAGGCAGGGTGAGCTTTTTGGCACTCCCAGTTTTATTGGGGGGTGGTTGTCAGGCCTTGCTGCTTCAGATGCTTGGTTACCCTCACTGTGCAGACATCATTAAGTGTAAGAGAAGAAAAAAATCAATGTAATTGCAGAAAAGACTGTTTGGTAGCTGCTTAATGTTTAGACTGTTACAGCCACAGAACGAACACCTATCAAAAAACCTCAGGATTCAATTTAAAGCAAATTTAGAGGAAATTCGGGGCATATTTGTGCTTCTGTGCAATAGGATCGATGTACCACGTGGGGGCAATAAGGGACTGTCTCTCAGCTTTTACCTGTGGATAAGAACACGGGAGACACAGTTGCAGATTGGACTTCTGTTCCAGTGTTGTGGCTCAGCAGCTCTATTTTGTTGCAGTTTGTAGCTTGTCTATACTCTTGATTTTTATGCTGTGGCTTCAGAACTGCTGCTGGCTACAGACTGAACCTTCTGGGCAGAGAGGACGTGCTTGGACAAGTTCACTAGTCAGACTGAGAGGAGCTGCTGAGTGAGTGCGTCTGTGTGTGTGCAGGTACAAACATATGCTGTGCTTAATTTACTTGTTCTAATTGCCACCTTCACCATGAGAGCCAAGTTAAAATAGAGATATAATTATGAAAGTCAAAGTAGGTGATTGCAAAAAGGGATTGCAGCCTCCTGGGTTTTTTTCTCTTAGCAGAAGTTTTTCCTGTATGTAAGTACCCAGGCCTGTTCTAAAGAATTGGTTAATACTGAGGGTTTAATTCCAGGTCACGGTCTAAGGCTGGTGGACTTTGTGCTTTATAAAGGCCACTGTAATTAGTAGTTGCAGTGTGTGTAGAAGGGCTCTTCAAGAATTCTCCAAAGGGGAACAGTCTGAGAAGCTCAAAGGTTTCCTTCTGGGAGAAGTGCTAGAGCATGATTGTGGGGGGGAGAATTATTTAAGGTTGGAAGTGTAAAATCCCAGCCACAGAGTGTACAAGTATCTGTAGCATGGAAATCAGTTTGTCAAGTTGGTTTTGCAAGGTACTGCTGCTGCTGAGTGCCTTTGCCATTGTATCTCTGCCAGTAGAATGAGGTGCATTCTGACTGCTTTTGAAGTATCTTCATTCATTGCTGTTGAAGAACAGTATTTCTCCTAGGCTTTCAGGTCAGTTTTGACAGTAAGTGAGCCTGGAGTAAGAGAGTAATTCTGGTGAGTGGTATGTACAAGTATGGCTGTGTTGTTCAATCTTTGTGCCCATCATGTGGATCGTATCTCTGCTTATCCAGCAATTCCTGTTCACCTTGACTTGAGTCTTTTGTCATTTTTTAATGACAGTTGGTGGAACCTACAACTTTATGATTTCACTCTTTACATGTTTTTCTACCACCTGTAATACTGGTGGGCTGTTAGAACACCACCTGTTAGAACACTGGTGGGAAGAACACCACCTGAATAACAATTGCTGACATTGGCTTGATTTTGCTACTTAAGAAACAAACTAATGGTCTTTGTGACTGTTTGTGACTGTTGCGTAGAGAACTCAGTGATGAGAGAGGTTGAGGAATGATTAGTTGATCCATGCAGACTAGTCCCTACTGAGATGTCTGAGGTGATGTGGAAGGCAATCCAGAGGATGGGTCAGTAAGACAAGACAGCTGGTCTCTGTCTGGTTCTGTGGCACAGGCCATTACAGGCCGCAAAGTACTTGGTTGAACTCTTCAGGGCTGAAACACTTCCAGACCAGAAACATGGCCAGAGTGGTCACTGATTGTCATGACATTTCATCTAACATGTGAACATAGCTGTGGAAAAGCGAGTTTTTCCCTTGGTGGACCTCTGAGGTGCTCTGCAGGTGGTGTTGTGTCACCAGGTCCTCAAAAGTGATAGAAGTGTGATCATCTTGTGGAGAAAGCTCTCAGCCCTTCCAGTTAGTGCTAAGTGACACTGTGCTTACGCTTAGGTTAATGATGCCTACAGCAAATTGTTGAGTATCTCCAGGAAGTAACAGATGGGAGAACTGTCAATTCAAAGCACTGTCTTGAACTAAAGTAGGACAATGGCAGTGAACTGTGGCGATCAAAGGTCTGTGAACTGCCCCAAAACGGATTCTGGTGCTTTCAGTGACCCACCTGCAAGGAAATCCATACCAATCCATCTTCCTATTTTCAGCCTTGGCACGTCAATGCGTGTTGTTGTTGTAGAGTCCCAGTACAACACACTAGAGAAGTGAACTGGTGACGTGTGGCCCAGTTAGTTTGGTGTACATGGTATAAAACACTGGTTTAAATGGTTGTAACTATTTTTGCTCTCAGCTATGCCGGCTTGCTCCTGTAGACAGAAGGGAAGACATAATGTAAGCTTTTGAAACTACTTGCCTTTTTGTTATGAGATGGAGACCTCTGAGAGACAGAGCTTTGTAGTGTGTATTTGGAAAATATGTGCTGACAAAATCATCAATAGGTGTAATTTTTCAGTCTGCAGAGTTTCTCTTTGTCATGGTGAAGGCTCTGAACAAAGAGAAGCTTTCCCAGCTGTTGTTTATCTTGGCTGAATAAGAAGTCTGCATTAAAGAACTTCCTCAACCCTCATCCACAGTGTGATTAAAGAAAAAGATGATATTATAGTGTAGTGAAAAGATAATTCTAATTGTCCTGCTCAGGCCAAGAGGAAAATGTGGTGCAGATAATTTGTTATATTAGTTGAGTGAAAGAGTTGCACTTTGTTAGCAGTTTTTATCTCAAAAGAAGAAAGTTGTACTTTGTCCTGACACTGCATCCTTCCAACAGCAACAGCTGGCTTTCATGTGTAATGGCATTCTTCTTCTAGTTTTGGTCTCTAAACTTCTTCCTCCTCCTGTAAAGGCTTCAAACACTGCCTGGATGGCTGAAAAGTTTGATTTCATGCGTGTTACAGGAACTCAGAGCTCTTTGTGGATAGCTGTGAAGAACATGCTGCTGAGTCTGGCAGAGATAACCATCCACTCCCTCTTTTAGATTTCAAAATCACCAAACACCACATCTCAAGCATGTTTTTTCTTACAGTTGCTGAGGATTTATCAAATGATTGAGTGTATAGAACAGAGGTTCAACCTGACATGGCCCTTCCTAATTGTACCCTGTTTGGTTGGGAGTAGGAATTACAGAGGGTAGAGCTGTCATCTCCTAGACTGTACAAGCGGAGTCTTGTCCCTTCTTGTCACTTCCCCTGCTTGTGGCGGCAGGTGGTGCCACGTGTCTCTTCACAGCCTGGTTCTAAATGTGCAGGTAGGAGTGTGAAAAAGGGTGGGGACTTCTCTAACAGGGAAAAGTCAGCTCTTACAAAGGTTTGCGTGCATGATTGAGTTTTCTTATACACACACACATGCAAACATATTTATTTATCTGTACTGCATCCACCTGTGGGGGGCCCAGTACAGGAAGGACACTGACCTGTTGGAGCAGGTACACAGGAGGCCAGCAAGGTGATCAAAGAGATGGGGTACCTCTGCTGTGAGGAAAGGCTGAGAGAATGGGGGCTGTGCAGCCTGGGGAAGAGAATGCTTGGGGTGAGCATATTGTGTTCTTTCAGGATCTGAAGGGGCTCCAAGAAAGCTGGAGAAGGACATTGGACAAAGCTCTGGAGTACCAGGACAAGGGGGAATGGCTTCCCAGTGCCAGAGGGCAGGGTTAGATGGGATATTGGGAAGAAATTCTTCCCTGGGAGGGAGGTGAGGCCCTGGCACAGGGTTGTCCAGAGAAGCTGTGGCTGCTCCATCCCTGGAAGTGTCTGAGGCCAGGCTGGACAGGGTTTGGAGCACCCTGGTGTAGTGGAAGCTGTCCCATGGCAGAGGATTTGAAACTGGATGATCTTTAAGGTTCCTTCCAACACAAACTATTCTGGAATTCTGTGATATGATGGAAAATATTTTTTTTGTTTGTGGGGGTAAAAAAGTCAGAAATGAGCCGCATGTGGAAACAGAGGTGCTGGGGATGTGGACAATTAAACACACTGAACCTTTGTGCCTTTTCCTTACTGCATTGTTTTAGTTCAGTAAATGACTTGTGTTTTGGGTAAGCAATAAAGTCAGGACTCTTGAGTGAAGCAGAAAGAGCAGCAGCAGGGTGTTGACATTTCTAAAGACTCTGCCATATCCGTAATTATTGCTTCCTCTCCCGAGTGTGGTGGTATGTGGCTTTAAAGTGATCACATCAGATTTGTTCTCTGACTTAGTGGCAGCTGCTTTTTTGCACAAGAAAACTCCAGTGCTCTTTCTAGATGTTCAAGAAAGTGATTGAAATGAAGATGATTCTGAAGTGTCTGCACTTTGAAGGATGTGGAACTGTATTAGCAATTAAGTTGCAAATAAAGAGCCATGCAAATAGGATACTGAAACAGCCTGTCAGTAATGAAAGCACTTCACCCAATTGAAATCACAACTGATATTATGAATGGGGTTGTCTAAAATGTTGTGTACACTTTTGCAACTTTCATATTTATGGGGTTTTTTTCCCTGTATCCATGGGATTCTTCAGCTCCATTTCACTTTTTAAGGAGAACAAATCATGGGACATATTTTTTAAAACCTTGTGTCTTTTGTTCTTTTGAAGAGATGAGAATGCTGCTAGTCAGGAATTACTCATTAAATTTGCAAGTTGCCTTTCGGTGAGTGAGACTAATGAAGCTGCTTCTGTTTGAAAGGGCTGTTCTGCATAATTTATGTGTTTGTTATTATCAAAAGTCATATGCTATGCTAATATTTTGTTTTTCAAATTGTTGTGAAAAGGTCAAGTTCTCAGAAACAAGACAGCTCCTTGCATTTCTTATGCTATTGGCCAACAACCCCTACCTAGAGAAACCCAAGGATTTCTCTCATTCCTGTTGCTTCTTATCTTGAAGTGCAGACTCTAGTGAGCTTTGGGTGGCTCAGGGGCTGTCAAAGGTGGCCCTTTTCAGGAAGAGCTCTTTTCCTGGCTGTCCTGTTATCTGCCAGCCTTGGCCTCAGCTTTAGAGCTGATGAAATCCAGACAGTGCAAAGATCTGTTTGTCCTGTGCTGAATTTCCTACAGTGTCGTGTTCTTGTCTGTGTCAGTGAGGGATGGTGTTGCTGGTTGGGAAGTGAGGAGGAGGAAGATGCTGCTGCTTTTGTGGTCTTCAGCTCCTTTGGCCAGCAACACTGCCCGATGCCTCTGCGCAGCACCCACCTTTTCTCCTGTTCTGTAGCGCTGAGTCTATTTCTATCCCCACTTAAAATCTATATATGAAAAATTTAGCTAAGTGAAGACTTAAAGCGCTCGTTACTTGCCCTGGGGCTGGTTACTGGCATGGTGTCGTCCCCCAGAGCAGTGTTTCCCTGAGCAAATGAGATCTGTGGGGTGTGGGATGGGTTCGGGGGTGTGCGTGGTGGATCTCTGGGGTGTACCTTGGGGGGTTTCATGTGCCTTTTTTTGGGGTGCAGGCATTGGGCAGCAGCTTGTGAGCTGGCTGCCCTTCAGCTTCGGATGGAAATACTCTTCTAAAGCCTTCCTCGTGCTTAAAAACCACGCTTTGGGTTTCACTACGGTATAAAATAATCCTCAAAGCTCGGCGGAACCGGCCGGGCGGTGGGGCAAACAGGAGGCATCGCTATGTGACTCGCTGCGCCGCTCCCCGCGGCGAAGCTCGGTGTGCGGAGCCACGCT
>NW_008237174.1:511981-557200 GCF_000691975.1 Corvus brachyrhynchos | reverse complement strand
TTGATGCCAGCTCAGTGTAGCGATGCTAACGGGTGGCGATGGCTTAGTGAGAAAGTTAAAAGAGGAGACGTTGCTTCTGATGCCTGAAGGGACCTGATCTGAGAGTACTTCCGTGTGTAGCAATCCCTTCCTATGGAAGGCAGGGACCACCCTGCTCAGACGCAGCAACTGGGAAGCTGGCCTTACTTCAGATCTGCCTTCTGCACGGGTGAGGGATGGAGCACAGACCCTGCCACTGACCGACAGGCACGGTGCTCAGAGGAGTTCCTGTGAAAGCCGTTGGTACCATCCCTGGAAGCACGCAGAGCCAGATTGAATGGAGCTTCTTGAAGTAAACTGGTCTAGTGGAAGGTGTTCCTGCCTGTGGCAAGAGGTTGGAACAAGATGGGCTTTAAGGTCCCTTCAAGTCCAAACCCCACTCTATGTTTCTGTGATCTTGCATATCCTCAGGTATAAGCTGCCTTTCCAGATTTGCTGGTAGCTGAAAACGTTGTCTTGCTTCTGAAAAAAAAGTTTATTCCATCCAAGTAGAAGATGAAACTCATTGTGACTTAAAAGCTATTTCAAAAAGTACCTGGTACAAAAAGTTAAAAAAAAAGATTATATACTGCTACCTAAATTTTGTAAATTTTGTTTTATTTGCTCCTTCACTTAGGGCTGAGAGCAACACTCATTCAGTCACTGTGCTTCAGGGACCAGATTTAGCTTTGGTGCCTGGTCCTAGTTTGTAGGAAATTATCAGGATAAACACTAGGTGCAAACAAGTTCAGGGAGAGGCAATGCAAGGAAGATTTTTTTACTGTTGTGGTAATCGTGCATTTCAGTTTTGCATTGTTGAGACCTTGTTGTGGCTCACCTGTGGCAGGAGGCTCTCGGTGCTGTGGGACGCTCTGCTCTGCCTGTAGAAATTCTGTGTTCTTGGAGCTTGCAGCCTGTCTCAGGCTTCACTAGTTCATTTTCCTCCTCCTCTCATGTAGTCAGCCCCTTGAACTGAAGTGTTTCCTGAACCATGACACTATGGTTTTTGTCCAGAAATGTCATATGTAGTCAGAGTCCATAAAACATGGTGTGTAACTCTGGTGGTGAAACTGGAAATAGTGCTTGGCTTGGTTAGCACTCCTCACACGTTGGGTGTTGAAGACAGCGGGAGCAGGCCAGGCTATTTGGGGATTGTTAATAGTTGTGATGGCATTAGTAGGGTGCCTTGGAACAGGATGTGGCATGGGAGAGATGCTCCCAGCTGGCACAGCAGGCCACTGCTCTTCTGGGGATCATGCTTGCTTCTGCACATCATGTGTTCTGCCTAGTTCTTGTTTGGCCTTTAAAATCTGAATATTGGCCGGTATAAATATTTTTAGGAACGTGTAATCAGTAGGACACGAGGTCAAGCCCCATTGAGTTCGCTTTTCCTGTTACCACCTGTGGGGAAGGACTTTGACATCTGCAGTTTCTGTTTGATATGACTTTGGTCTCTCCTGGCTGGTGACCAAAGCTAGAGAGTGCCCAGGAGCTCCTCATTAGCCTGGCCTTGGGTGGCCTGCCTGCCTTGCCTTTGGGAAGCAGCTGGCTCCAGCTGGAGGGGAGGCTGCTGAGGTCTCTGCTGCAGGGCTGTTCCTTGTGCTGCCTCGGCTATTGCCGCTTGCATTTTTTTCCTTTTGAGTAACTGCAGTGTGTGTCTCTTCCAGGAGCTGTTTATTCAGAAGGGAATGAGTGCTCCTGGAGCACTAATTTTAAGAGTGGGTGGCTCATAAATAGCCTTGTGAGGAGGATGACCGATCCTGGGCAGCTCCAGTTGCTCATAGGCTCCTGAATGCCAATAGCAAAAATCTTACTATGCAATTACATGATAAGGGACACAGTATCAAGAGGATTCAGATGACATCAAGCTCTGGTTTCTCTTCAGATGAGCAGTTAGAGGTGTAACCTGGGCATCTCTTTCTGCTGACTTTTGTTGTTAGGATGGTTTTAAAATTTATGACCTAAAAGTTTTTCTCCTTGGCTGTGTGGTCACACAAACCAAGAAGTTCAGCCAAAGAATATGCACAAAACACCACAAGAAAGAAACTTTCTGATTATTTGTCACCCAAAGCTGGGAGGTTGGGCAACTGGGCAATGTATGCCCACTTTAAAGCTTAAGCTCATCCTTCATGCAGGGTTCAGTTTTGGGTCCCTGGTGCATGTCCAGAGAAGGGCAGTGGAGCTGGGGAAGGGTCTGGAGAAGAGGTCAGACAGATGAGGCACAGCCTGGTGGGGCTCAGCCTGGAGAACAGGAGGCTCAGGTGGGACTTTCTCACTCTCTGTAACACCCTGACAGGAGGATGCAGCAGAGAGGCTGCGCTGGGCTCTGCTCCCAGGGAACATGGGGCAGGCAGGACAAGAGGAAATGGCCTTAAGCTATGCCAGGGGAGGTTTAGATTCGATATCAGGGGAAATTTCTTCACTGAAAGATTTGTCAGGTATTGGAACAAGCTTCCTCGGGCAGTGGTGGAGTCCCCATCCCTGGAAGTGTTCACACATGTGTGGGTGGGGCACTTGGGGGACGTGGTTTAGTGGTGGTGTTGGCAGTGCTATGTTGATGGTTGGATGTGATGATGCCAGAGACTTTTCCCAGTTGTATTGATTCTGTGATTGTCACACTTTCTTGTTGCATGTAATCACCTGGAAGGCTGGTGGTGTCTCTGGGTGGTCTCAGCTGTGCTGCTCAGGCAGGGCTCTGCAGGGGCTCAGAGGCCACACAAGCCTTGTGGTGGGTGTGATTAGGTGGGGAGGCATCTGTTTGCCCTCCTGGGATAAGTTTATCTCTACAGGGGTCTGCAAGTATTAAAAACAAAACCCCCAAAATGTTAAAATGCACTGGGCTGGAGGCTAGGAAGACATTTGACCAGTCTCGATGTGTGTGAGAATTGAAACGTAAACCGCCCCCAACTAATTTGTTGGTAGACATGTAGGTCTGGCTTCATTCAAATCCTTGGAGCAGGTTGCCTACCTACTCTGAGCACAGAGAGACAAAGGAGTGTTTTCTTGGGCTGCCTCTCTTCTTTTCTGACAAAACACATTTATTACAAAACAACAGCCTCTCACTCCTTTGGATGTGAAGCCATGTGAAGGCTGTCCCACCGCAGTACCCACATACTCTGGATTGTCGGCACTCAGTGTGGTGTTTGGGGAATTCGCCCCCAAAAGGCCCAAGGAACCTCCCCCCTGCGTGTTCCTGCCGGGTTCCTTGCACCTTGCTGCCAAATGGGGCCAGCGGTGGGCATGGGACACAGAGGCTGTGCTGCATTCTGAGCACACAGGCCTCACCTTCGTACAGACCCCGCCGTGGTTCCCCGTGCAAATATCAGCACTGCTCCGGCAGCATGGGAGAGCTGGGGAGAGAGCCACACAGCCCTTTTTCCCCATGTTGAATTAAACATTTGCTCTGCACAGCTGCCACCAAGCCGTGACAGCAAGACTTGCTCTGTAGGAGTCGGCCTACTTGAACTACTGTGTGTCTCTTTTTGCCCGCTGATTTAATATGGGTGTAGCACGAGTGTGCCAGTGAGGTGAGGAACTGTTACCTTGATGAAAGGTTTTGCCTGAGCCATGGTTTTGGGGATGCAGGAAGTTAACAGTTCCTGTTATCTCAGTGAGCAGTCAATGGGATGGTTGGGTACAGGTGAGAGGCACAGTTCTGCCTTACCCTTCACTGTCCCCAGTGCTCATGCTGCTGGTGGTAGGGGGCTCATCAGCAGAAAAACTCACCAGAAACTTAAGGTGTTCGTGTTGGGAGGGCAGAAGGCACAGGTTGGACTGTCCCATTTCTTAACCATGCTTCAGAATGGTTAGTTTTTCTCCCTGCTTTTTCTTCCCAGCTGTTGGATTTTAGTCATTATATAATGATTTGGGTTGGAAGGGACACTAAAGCTCATCTTGTTCCAACCTCTCCCACGGGCAGGGACACCTTCCACTAGACCAGGTTTCTCTAAGCCCTGTCTAGAGTTTCATTAACCTGATTACTGATTTTGCTAGTGGGATAAAGAGTGTTGAATAAGGATTTTGTGACAGTGCTTCAGTGGGTAATATTTTCATACAGAATGTAAGTGGAAAATCTTTCAGGCTGTAACCCTCTGTTTTCTTCCACGTTTCTGTAGACTCTGCTCGCTGTTGGAAGATGGGAGAGATAGAAGGAACATACAGAATTCTGCAGACACCAGGCTCTCGTTTGGGTGCCCAGAAGACCTCAGGAGTGAGTACCTTGGAGCCAGGACAGAACCTCTTGACTGCCATGGCATCATCGCCTGCCAAAGCGCACGAGCGCGACCTCCCCGTCAAAATAAGGATGTTGGACAACACAGTGGAAGTACTTGACATTGAGGTAAGAGATATTTAAACCTGATGTCATGTACACTGAGCCTCTGATAATTCAAAGCTCATAAGGATGGGCCTCTGTAGAGAGCTGGGACATTTTGAGGCAATATCTGAATGAAGATTCCTGTTGGGATTTTACCTGCTGAGAAGTAGTGATAGCAGTTGCATGGCTTTTTTTTAAAAATCTTTCGAGTATAACAGATGTTTTGTGTTTTTAACAGACTTTAAATACAAGCACATACTGTAAGGAGAGTCTTTATTTGTTGTTTGCTTTGGGGCAATACCAAACATCTCCTGCCAAACTGTTCTTGCTTCCTGAGCCACATGCAGCTTTGTCAATTTGGCAGCTGGGAGAGCAGAAGAGCTTTGCCTTAGTTACTGATTTATATTAATTATTTTAATGGTTTGTATCCTCTCTAAGTAAACTTGCTCCTATTTGAAAGTCTTTGCTTGCCAGCACACTTTAGGAGGGATGCACCAAAACCAGTTCAGTGTTTCTGAAAATGTTTATTTAAAAGTATGCTTGGGGAAATCTGCCATAAGACATAGAAGCCATGACAAATTAGGGGAGATTTTGCTTTTAAACATTTTTTTTTTCCAATTCTTGTTACATTTTCAGCACTAACCTCAGAGTTTAATTCTAGTTTGCCTTAAATGTGTTGTAGAAAATAACTGTGTTCTAGTGAACATACTCAGCTATCAGATATTCTACATTAGTATCAAACTGTAATCAGTTTTATAATTGTGTAATCTATAAATGTGTGATTTATAATTAGCACTTGGAACCTTAGTTTGTTACATAGACTCAAAAAGGGTTTTTCAAATAAAGTGAAAAAGATGTCTGTGGAACTCTGAAGAAACAGTGGATTTGGGGATGTCTTCTACAGATTCTGTCCAGCTGTTCAACTCTCAGACATGAAAACTGTTTGCTTTTTTGTTTTTTTAAGAGTGAGGCTGTGCCTGTGTCCTTCCACTTGAGCACACAGTGTCTGGTACTGCAAACCCACCCATCCCTCATGTACCACGTAGAACACAAAAGCCTCTTTTTCCCCTTTAAATTACGTTAGAATATTTTTTTAGAAAATCCGCTGACTTTGGTTCTTTTGAAGGATCATTTTATTTATTTTTCCAAGTTCATGTAGATGGTGCTTTTGTGTTTTGATTCAAAAAAGAAAAAAAAAACCCAAGCAGCACCCTCAGCTCTGTAATTTTGAAAGTCAGTGCAAGGCCAGGTTTATGGGGCTTTCAGCTAGTTGTGTTGTATGTGTTTCCCATAATTAGGAGCTATCTTAGTTTTTTTTTACCTGGAAAGCTCTCTCTGATTATGGCACCCACAGAAACACCCGAATTTGGGCACTAGCCTGCTGAGGCCATAATTAATATTGTGCTGCTCTTCTTTATGAGATCAGTTGGAACTGAAAAACTTAGAAACATCATGCCTGACTCTGTGAGTGGTGAGGAGAAGGGGTCAGCCTCGGGTCAGCTTCAGAGCACTGAGCACAAAAAGGTCCAGAGTCAGCAGCTGTGGCATTACAGTCCAGCTAACGCTGCCTCCATTGCCTTTCAGCTTTGGCTAAATAAGGTAGCAAATGATAGCAAACAGGCATGAGGTATTAAACTGTGACCCTCTGCTTGATTTCTTTGGTGAGCTGATGGGATAGGAGGAGCTGCTGACTGCTGTTTGTCATGGAAAGTGGGAATTTTTCACTTGGGATTGAGGGCAGGAATTAGGAAAAGGCAGTGACATTGCTGAATAGGTGGTGTGTGCTAGCACAGTAATTTCTCAAAAAGAAATTAGAGAAACTGGTGGCCAAGCAGCTGTCCTAGAGGAGTGGAGGTTCAGATTGCCATGCCACTTGCCCACTTCTCTTTGCTTTTGCAATTTTTGTCATCACAACAAGGTGTGATGTCATGAGGTTTTGTTTGATTCAGGTCAGCAATAGTTTGCCAGTGCAGTGGGACACAGGCCTTTCCCATGGGGTTTTGGCACTGCCTGCTCAGGGAGATGTAAGTGATGGCAAAAGGTGGTTTGGGGTTTTTTTTCCTCCTATTCAAATTATTTTCTCTCCTGTCTGTAAGAACTGTGGCAGAGGACATTTTACTGGGAAAAATGGTGTGTTAGTGGAAGGACAGACTGGGTGTAGGATCAGCTCTTGGAGAGACCCTTCCCTGTGCAGGGTGATGGGGAACCTGATGCAGTAGCTCTGTTTATTGCCTCACTGCCTAAAGTGAGCCAACAGTAGCAGTAGCCACAGTAACAACTTAATCATGCAGCCTTACTTTGTCATCCCCTCCTTTCTCCAAGACGTGTTTAAAACATCATTTGCCTGGAGAGAAGCAAGGAGTTGGTGGTTGCCCTCACTGGTAGCCCACTTGACTTTTTAACTTGCCAAAGAGCAAGAAAAGAGACTGACAGAGTGATGTAATGGATGGAGAGAGAACAAAATGGGAAAGAACAGTCTTTTCTTTGTGTTACTGGTGTACCTGGAACAGTTTGCAAAAAGTTCCATGTAGCTACATTCTACCACCTTTTGTCTGAAGTCCCTGCCTCTGTCCATTTTCCCCATCTGTTTCATAAGGTTTGATTTCTAAGTAGGAATTTCATTAATTACTAAGAGGGAATTATTCCTTAAAGTATGTTGGGCAGAGCCTTTCTCCAGGGAATCTGATTTGAATGTTAGGGGATAGAGAAATACTCAGTGTTTTCTAGCGTTTAAAAAAACTGAAAATGGGCTATTTATGGTTTCTCCTTTCCCTTCCAAAACAGAAGAGAGAATGAAACATATCCATTCAAAGCTAGGCTGCAATATTCATTATTTTCATGAGTTGTTTTGTTTTCCCTTTTTACAGCCAGCTTGTTTAGTCAGCTCAAATCTTGCATGTGCCATTTCATGGGGTACCTCTTCTCTCCAAACTAAGTCTGTCCAAAGGGTGGTTTTGCAGACTGAGAGATGAATGACTGGCAAATTCAGTTTCGTTCAGACTGTGGGCACACTTCAAAGTAATCAGAGTTTTACAGTAGAAGTTCTGCCAGCTTTCCAGATTTTCTGAGGAGATTAAACTTGGAGGCTTTTGATCAGCACAAAAATGTGGCAGATTCTTAAGCAGAAGGGTCTGGGCTGGGTTGAATTCACCAAAATGACATTTAGTGGAATTGCTGCCATAATATGATGTTTAATATTTGGGCTCTGTGTTGTTCCTTATGTAGGAAGTACGTGTCATTTAGGAAATTCTTTTACATGAGTTATGCTCTATGCTATGAGGAAGTGCCCCAGAAAAAGTTTATATTATGACACTTCAAGTTTACCAAATTGTTTGGGGAGAACTTGGTGCTTCTTCAGTGGCATGTACTTCCTCTTCTCCTTCTGCTTGGATGTCAAATGAAATTTGGGAGTGAAAAATACTTCTACATTTTATTATAGGGTCTGCCTGCTTGCTCCACTCTAAGGGAAAATTTAAACTGGAATTTTTTTCTTTTGTGCTAATCTTTGTTGGTTCGTTTTGAGAGCAGAAGTCTGTTCTTTTTTATTTTTCTTTTCTGTAATGAAGTAATGATGTATCCCTGCAGTGCTGTCTGAGGTGTCCCTCTCCCTCTGACATTGGTGGACTCCTAGCAGGGAGATGCTCCACTCCACTGCTGTTCTTGAGAACAGGCTAGTGAGATAAGATTACACCTTCATTCCCCTTCTTATTTTATTATTAAGTATTGTCCTCTCACTGCTCCTGTCTACTTTGGTGTTCATTAATGTACTGTGCAAAATTATTACATTAATACAAAACCAAAGTGGCTTATTCTATATTAAACTGAAAATGTGTACTTGGTGGTTACTCTGATAGTGATACTGTCTTTGCTGGGCACTTCCTTGGCTTATTGAAATGTATAAATTGCATTCTTCAAAGTGCAAAGCTACTCTTCATCCTTAAGTTTAGAATGGGATAGAATAACTCTGGTTATTCTGGTTTCTGCGCAGTTTGCAGTTATCTGTGGTTGAAAAGGTGCCACGATAGTGACTTTCCTGTGGATGCCCATTGTTTTCGACCAGCCATTGGAGGCCCTGAAATCGGGAGCTGGGCTGGGTCTGCAGGAGGTTTTTGGGACGGCAGAGGAAGCAATCTGGCTGCAGTATGCTTCCCATGGTTTGGAGACAGTGTTTCCCACTCATGCACAAGGCAAAATGCTGCTCTCAGTAGCAGCTTTTTGGTAGTGTTAGTGCCCCCAAGAACTTTTGTGGGGTGATGCAGAAATGATGCAACTTTTAACTGCTGTTATTGAGCAATTTTAAGTAAGAAATACGTGTAAGTTAAAAACTGGGATAAAGCTGTGGGCACTGAAAAGCATTTGCTGTGTGCCATGAGGAGCCCTGGGCACGCTGCTGGTGGGACAGGCAGCCCAGTCCCAGCTCTGGGCTCTGGCTGCCCTCCTGCCTCTGCCCTGCTCTCCCTGCGCCTGCTTAGACCTTCCTTTCATGAAGGCTTTTCCCCTCTGTGCTGTGAAAGTATTAACAGCTTAAATATGTGAGGAGTCAAGGGATAGTCTGCTGCTGAATCCTATTAAGTGCTGTGCTGGAGGAATTGAGGTGCTGTTGGTCAGCTCAGTGTTTTTCTTCCCTAGCCAGGAAGAAATAGTCAAAATTCCAGAAAGAATCATAGCCAGATGTTTGTCATTGCTTCGGTTTGAGTCTCCTAAATAAGGCAAATAAGCTGCCTTAGGACTTATTTTTATCTGACCTCAGAAAAGAAAGTTACTAATTCACTATTTTAAATTTGCAATTATTATAGGGTTTGAAAAGAAGGTAACTAAAGCTTTGCATTTTGTGTACCATTTGATTCCACTATATACTTTTTAGGCCTGTTATTTTGTGTTTGGAAGCTTGACTTTTTTGATGCTATGTAAGAATGTGGTATTGGGTGGAGAAAGGTGAAACCACAGCCATTTTATTGACAGACATTTAGAGTGTGTGTTTTGTTCATTCGAGTTTTTTGGTTTTGGGTGGTTTTTTTTAGGAAAAATGTGAACTTAAATTGTATAATAAGCCAAATTTATTATTTTACAGTTCTCTTGACATTAGGTGTCATATCATATGTAAAGAAAATTGACTTATACTGCAGTAAAGAAAAAACAGTCTGAATATCCCTGTACAAAAACTTGGTTATGTGCACATCTTAAAACACAGAAACCATTTAGCAAAATGGTGATCAAGTGTTATCACAGTCCTTGAAATATTAATGTAGTGAATTGAATTCATAACAGTTTGTATGGCTAGGCAGGTGTTCATTTGTTTTCATAATCTAGTGATGCAGGATAGTGAAAGTCAGCTGAAATCAGTCTTATGCCATTCAGCCAAAATGGCTGCAGGAAATGCTGTATTCCACAAAAAACCCAAAACTAAGAAGTCCACTGGAAACCTTTTAAAACCTTTTTTGGGTGTGTGTGACGTTCAAGGTTGGACCCACAGATGGGTAATTCTGTAGAATATATGTGGAGCCTGAAAGGGAAAAGAAACCCCAAACCAAAGCAAGAATCAACCCATGAGTAGCTAAAGACAGCTACAGAAGTTCAGTGTGCTGAGAGGCAGATCAGAGAAATTTTAGGTTTGTGCCTACTGAAAAAAGGGGCTTGGAGTTGAGCAAGGATGGTGTGGCATGGTACTCTCAGGGTTCAGAGCAGCACAGGCTTGGGGATGTGCATTTAGCTAAACAGGGTTGCAAAAGCACACCTGTGTGTCAGCCCTTTCTCCTTGCAACCAAATTCACATCTGGAAAAGGCAGTGTTGCCTGCTTGGGTAAGAGAGAGACCGTATACATTGAATATTTAAAAAGCTGTGCTATGGTGGCCATGCCTGGTGTGAGAGATTTACTGTTCAAAGCTGGAGTGTTGGATATGGCAGGGGGTAGGCCCCTCTCTCTGACAGAGCAGTCATTCATTAATAAAAACAAGAATTAGAAGAGGGGGAAAAAAAAAAAAGAAAAGCTTTGTAGAGACTCTGTTAGAACTGTCTGACGAGTCTTCAACTGAAGTCATGAAGGAAAAATGTCACTGTGCCCTCAGCCCACGTCTCAGGCAGATAGCCCAAAGCCAGTGGTGTAGGAAAGACTTCTGCTGGTGAGGGGGAAATTAGAAAAGCTTGGCCTTATCTAATCTGGCCTGTAGGTATTTATTAACCCATCACCATGTTATCGAACCTCTGCTCAAAGTACAGTGGGGAGTGATGTTAGGACAGCTGGTACAATTTCAGTTTTGCACAAAACAAAAGGGAGTTTTGGCCTTTTCTGTAAAAATACCACATTTGTATTTGTCTTTTGTGTAAAGAGTCTGTCATAACTGTCCTCTTGATGTTTTAAACTATTTCCTTTGGGCAGATTTCCTCAAAGCACGGTGTCAGCCTGGAGCAGCCTAACACCTTGCAGGGGAAGTACAGTACCTGGGTGCTATAACACCTCTCCTGGGAGAGAAGGCTGGGAGAATTGGGATTGTGCAGCCTGGAGAAGGAAAATCTCTGGGGAGACCATATTGTAGTCTTTGAGCACCTGAAGGGGCTCCAAGAGAGCTGGAGAGGGACTTTGGACAAGGTTCTGGAGAGACAGGACAAAGGGGAATGGCTTCCCACTGCCAGAGGGCAGGGTTAGATGGGATATTGGGAAGAAATAGTTTCCTGTGAGAATGGGGAGGCCCTGGCACAGGGTGCCCAGAGAAGCTGTGGCTGCCCCATCCCTGGAAGTGTTGGACAAGGCCAGGTTGGATGGGGCCTGGAGCACCCTGGTGTAGTAGAAGGTGTCCCTGCCTATGGCAGGGGGGTGGAATGAGACGGTCTTTAAAGTCACTTCCAACCCAAACCATTCTGGAATTCTGTGAAAGCCCAAATCAAATCTGGTGAATGTGGGCATGGACGATGGTTTTGAGGCAAAAGCATAATTAATGGAGAAGGACTTGCAATTTTAATGAGGTGGGTTTTTTTATGAACAGAGGAAAACAAAGTATTTTCTATGTTTAAAATGACTTAAAAATATAGTTTTATTTATATGCATATACACACTTATGAAATGAGGCTGTGCAAGGTCCCAGGAGCACTGACAGTCTGAGTGTGTGGAGTGGCCAGGCCTGTCGGAGGGAACGGGCATAGAAAGGTTCAGGGGTTCATGCAAGTGTGTAGGGGCTTGTAACAAAGTTCAAGGGGGGAAAATTGACATCAGTCTCCTGACTTCCTAGTTCCTTCTCTTTATTAGCTTGTGTGAACAAAGTAGGTGCTTAGACTTTTTGTTATGAACCTGAATTTGGGATCAGCCACCCCAAAGCAGCTCTTCTCTGTGATAGTGTCACTGTTGTCACCTGGATGCTTAATTATTAACAAGCAGGAGCTCAGGTGCCAAATCATCCAGCAGTTACCTGTGAAACTGTCCAAGGATGTGGCCCACAGTGTTGATTTATGCAACTTCCTTCTTCCCCAAGTAGTCTACAGCAGTGTGTGAAGTAGAGGTGTGGGGGTTCATGTATCTATTTACCTCTCCAGGTAATGAAAACAACTGAGAATTTCTGCTTGGTGCCCGCTTTGTGGCTCCTCCACGTTGCTGTTTGTACACCGGGGCACCGTGTGTTGGCTGAGTGCTCTCAGCCATGCCGCTGCTTGCTTTTACTCTGACCACAGTGTGTTTTATTCCAAGTAGTTTGGTGTTTCAGCACAGCACCATTTCTAAAACTTAGGACCGTTTTTTGTCTCCACGTGCTCTCTACCTAAGTATACACTTTCCAATCTCCTTCACATAATTCCCTCCCTTTTGGGAATCTTTCCCATGTCAGCCAATTGTTGTTTTCCTACTTTCAGGCATCCAGCAAGTCTAGCTGCTCTGGAAAAGCTTGTTTGTTGGGTAGAGCTGGTTCAATTGGCAGTGATGTGCTTTGACATTGCCTTAAATGATCCTTTAAATGATCATAATTTTAAAGCTCGCCTTAATTAAATGAGCCAGAGGCTTCCATTTCTAGAATAATTTGTCTGGCTGTGGATTCTGCTTAAAAAAACCCTGACAAACCCACATCAAAACCAACCACTGAAATCTTAGGACAAAAAAAAAATCATGGGGAGAGAGTCTTAGAATGATTTTTTTTTTCCCCCCCTAAACAAAAAATTATGCCCAATATGGAGTGTAATAATGGAACTTAAAATAGCTCTGAGATTTTTATTTGGGTTTGCAGCTTCCATATTTGAGTAAATGGTATTTCAGTGCTGTGTGGAAATACTGTAACACAATAATTCTTCTTTTTGTAACATAATAACTTCTTTTTAATAAAGGACTTTCAAGATGAAAGTGCACGCTGTCTCGTTCTGTGATAATGAAGCCACATTGTAAGACTGCTGTTGCAAGAGGGAAACCCAGTAGCTGAACTGTGCTCTCTAGGGTGGAAAAAAAAGTTTTGGGGGAAAAAAAAAAATCATACCAGCAACTAGGGCAGAAAGGTGGATGAAGTTCCACAAAACTCATGTGTGCTAGGTCGGCTCCTACAGGTCTTCACCTAATTCTGGAAGAATTGAGGATTGGCATCCTCACTCAGTGGCAGGATGGGACTGCAGGTCATCAGGACCTTGTATGAGAGTCATGTCTCCAGCTGGGCATCCTGTGCTCTGTAAGCTGCTAAATGCTCTGCAGACTATTCTTGGTGTGGTCTCTTAGTGAAGTAACCTGTAGTTGGGACCTGTCAGTGTAGAAGAGTGAAAAAATAAATGTATTTAAATACCATTTTCTTCACAAAGAGTTAAGAGAAAAATTGAAAGAATTGACACTTACTGTTAAATGTTCAGATGATCAAAATAGAATAGTATTTAAGCAATTTGGCTGAGCACATGAAAACAGTGTTTGACAGAGTTATTACCTGGTGCTTGTTTTTGTGGGGGAGCAGGGAGTATTTTCATTGGAGTTACTAGTTCCATTCGAAATTGAGGAAATTAATAAAGTACTGAAAAGGAAAGGTGGTTGTTTCTTGCTTTTCCAGTCTGCAGATTGAATACTAGATACAGAGCTGTAAGGTCATCTTGTTTCAGCCATGAAAGCACAAACTTAATGACTGGTATTCCTTGCCATCTTAGATTATTTCCTTCTTTCTAATAAGGATTCTAATGTCCACCCTGTATTCAGAAATGCATTTTTGTTTATATGTGGCATTAATGATGGTTATTAACAGGGAGTTTTGAGGGTGTTTTTTCTGTCTCACGCTTCATTTGGACAGAGATCTAACAGATTACGGAAGGGCTGGAGATAAACAGAGCTATAAACTCACCAAAATGTTTGCATATTTCTGATTAAGAAAGGAAACAACAAGTCTATGTTTAGTTGCAAATCGTCTATTTTTTTTAATTTGCCAAAAAATGAAAAATCACTTTTTCATTAGGAAGCTCTCTAAAGTGCCCCAGAGAAGAAAAACCAATAAAAATCTGTGTCTGTTGAAGGGACTTTTATTTAAATCAGTTTAGTTTGCTTTGGCCATTCACAGGGTGCTCCACGTTGGCTCTGTGTTTCCTGCTTGTCAGTGACGATGTCAAATCTAAACTTCTGCCTCTCATGCACATCCACTATTAACTAGAGGATTTGGTCTCCTGACAGTTGCAGATTTCTGTGACACAAAAATCCAAGGTGTTTGCTGGTGCGTGGGTCCAGTGGCTCCCCTGGCTCTGGCTGCACAAGAGTTTCCATTCTATACCTCAGTTTTATAACTCTGTTTTTTTCCAAACTCTTGACTTTTGGACTGATTTTCCCTTCCATTTTATCTGCTGCCAAAAGTGGATTTCTCTTTTGGAAAGTTGGAGCAAGGGCAGCTTGCCAGTTTTGGAAGATGAGAATACTCCTTATGAAAATACTGGGGTTTTTGGTTTTTAAATTAAAATATGTGGAAGCAGGAAGTTAAGATGTTCTGGAAGACAAGTTTGGGAGTTAAGAGAGGAAGAATTGATTTTGATAATATGGAGCTATGGTCTACTGAAAATCCTAGGCTATGAGTTTGTTTTTCTCTCTTCCTAAGCTCAGATGTTAGGGCAGAGGGGGAATCTGCCATGTAGGTAGTGATTTTTGAGAAAATAGCAAACACTTGGCTCGATTCTCCCCTCTGCTCTGCTCTGGTGAGACCCCACCAGGAAGACATGGATCTGCTGAAGTGAGTCTGGAGGAGGCCACAGAGATGCTCCAAGAGCTGAAGCCCCTCTGGTCTGGAGCCAGGCTGGGAGGGCTGGGGGTGTCCAGCCTGGAGAAGAGAAAGCTCCAGGGAGACCTCAGAGCCCCTTCCAGGGTCTAAAAGGGCTCCAGGAGAGCTGGAGAAGGACTTTGGACCAGGGTCTGGAGGGACAGGACAAGGGGGAATGGCATCCCCCTGCCAAGGGCAGGGTTAGATGGGATATTGGGAAGAAATTCTTCCCTATGAGGGTGGTGAGGCCCTGGCACAGGGTGCCCAGAGAAGCTGTGGTTGCTTCATCCCTGGAAGTGTCCAAGGCCAAGTTAGACAGGACTTGGGGCAACCTGGGATAGTGGAAGGTGTCCCTGCCCGTGGCAGGGAGCTGGAATAGGATGAGCCTTAAGGTCCCTTCCCACCCAAACCATTCTGTGATTACATGGTTCTATAAAAGTAACTGTTGTTACAACTTTAAAAAAAGTATTTATATTTTACTCCTCTGTCCTAAGCATTCCTAACATTAAATATGTTTATTTTTCTGATAAAGTAAAAAATACAGATACCTCCATGAGGCAAGAAACTTCAGCTGGGAATGCTTATTCCTGTTTGATGCTGTCTTGGCACTGAGAGGGCCCTGTCTGAAGGTGTAGTTTCTCTTGCCGCACAGGGCTCTCTCTGTGCTGTTACTGCCTGTCAGGGTACCCTGCTGGCATTTGCACAGCTCTGAGGGAACTTTTCAAGCTTGACCTCACTACAGAAATCAATTTGAAATAAATCTGTTCTATTGAACAGTCTTCTGATGATGACTTGTTAAAATTATCTACAGTACAGTTGGAGCTGGGTCACTGAGGAAAGCTGTTGTTAGCTGCCTATTTAGTTTTTTTACCCTGTTTTCTTGTTCTTCCTTTTTATGTGAAATAATTCAGTAATATCACTAGTCATTGTCTTGGCAGAAAATAAAGAGTAATTGAGAAGTTTGGAATGGAAAGTATGCCATGTTGTGAATTTGTATTGAAAGCAGGACCTTTATGAAATGCATTCATGCAGCTACTTGCCCTGATGTCAAAGTTACAGTAATTAAGGAATTACTTAAAGTATTTTGCTTTGTGCTGCTTTTATGCAAATTAAACAATAACATGGAGCTGCCCACTACATCACTTTCGTTTCTGTCTACTTCAAAATGTTCAGCTCTTTGGAAAGGATGGTTATAAATGTAATAACTTGAGGAACTAAATAGTTCTAAGAGGAGTTTTCCCAAATAATTTGAGGTGTAATAATAAAAGACTGTGTTCTGTCTCAAGCTTTTGAACCCCATTTTTATTTTAAAATAAAATTAATGCTGTTCTTTCAAAATGTGACATTTATCCTTTGAAGGATGCAAAAGGATACCGAGCTTGAACTGGGGTTTTTCTTAGCTTGTCAGTGTAAATGACACCCAAAATTACAGTTGGTAGCGCAAGCAAAATTATTTTACGCTTTTAACATTTGGATGTTAATACCTTTATAATTTAATCAGTTGCCAAGTGCTTCCAGCTCCAACCATCTTAATTTCTTCATCTCCAGTTTCTCTTGAAGGAGACAAGTTTCTCTTGACAGTGGAAGGAGAGAAGTGCCAGGGATCTGTGCCATATGGGCTCTTTTCTTGGGAGAGATGAAGGCAGCTAGATTGTCTTCAGGCACGGAACTTGATGGAGCCAAGAGATGTGACTCAGTTTAAATGGAAGAAATCTGTGCATTAGAATCTAGTTGGGATAATTTTAATGCCTGTGTATGGAACTAGCCATGCACACAGATTCCTTGATCAGTGCAGCACACATTTTGGCTGTAAAACTTGTCTGATTGCTAGCAGGTGTCCTTCACGAGTTAATCCAAGTGTATCAGTTCTAACAGAAGGTGGTTGGAACCAGAATCGCTTCTTGTTTCATGAATGAGAAATCAGAGATCTGGGTCACAGGACACCTCCTGTTCAGAGGCTTCTAAAGGTTTGTAGATTGTGGATAAGGTTTGTCCATGAAAAGGCAAGTGGCATGTCCCATCTTCTGCACATGAGGTTGGTCAGGGTACTGCTGCGTCCCCACAAACATTGCTGGCTGAAGAGTGTTCCCTTCTTGGATCTGAGGGGCCTGGGAGAAGGAGGTGTACAATAACAGATATGTGTGGATGTACCTTAAAAAAAAGAAAGGGTCCTACTATATTTGAGGATATTTTCTTTTGTTACTATTTGAAGATTTATGCGCAAGTCCATCGCAAGAAATTTGTTTCAACTGGAATTAAAAAACATAGTTACCAGAATGCATTTCTCCAGGCTTGTGTGTCTCCTGTGGCAGAGTCTGTAACCTGCCTGGGAAATGTGCAGGAGACAGCAGAGAAAGAATGTCATTTACTGGAGATGTGGTTTGCCATTACCTGTATCATTCCTTATTTCATTGTCACCATTTAAAAACCAAAACCCATACCCACAGAGTCTTCTGCAAGCACAGATTTTGGCTAAAAAAGTTCAGCTCTATTCTTACCAAGACAATGCCTTTTTAGACGTGACCAAACTTGTTCAGAAAAAGAGATGAGTACTCCTGCTCATGTACCGTGTCAGCACTCAGCCTGGCATCTCTGTACCCCTTGCAGTCACCGAGAACTGGATCATTTCTCCTGACTTGCAGTTTTATTTGGGGGTTTCAGCATTAGTGGCCTGAGCCAGTGTGATACCAAGGAGCTTTTTGAATGGCTTGTGTTTGCTCCAGATGAATTCACCTGACTGAAGCTGTGGTGGCTCTTACAGGTAGCGTGGCTGGTGAAAGCCTGAGTGAGAGGGACAAGCCCATCTTGTGTCGTTCTCTGCCCTGCTTCTGTGCTTTTCTCTGAGTGTTGGATTCAGTCAGCTTCGCTCACACCACTGCGGATACCAAAGCTGTTTCAGATTTGCAGCACCGCATGGCTGTCAGACTTTCTTTCTATGAAATTTCGGGGTTTTTTGAAGTGTTACAGAGGCATTTGCACAATTCTAAAAGCATTGGCAGTTTATATCTTTTTCCTGTAAGAGGCAATTACTTTTGAATTTTTTATGCACCTCAGTGATGTGAAAGTATTTCCCCAATGTTCACCTTATTTTTTACCTTTTAAGCCTAAAATAGCACATTTTTCCTCTCGGGTATTTTAATTTGCATTGTATTAAATTATTCTAATTCTAACACTAATTTGGCTTTAAAATGAAGAAGGGTAGATTTAGATTAAATGTTGGGAAGAAATTGTTCCCTATGAGGGTGGTGAGGCCCTGGCACGGGTTGCCCAGAGAAGCTGTGGCTTCCCCATCCCTGGAAGTCCCAAGGCCAGGTTGGACAGGGTTTGGAGCAACCTGGGATAGTGGGAGGTGTCCCTGCCCATGGCAGGGGGGTGGACTGGATGGGCTTTAAGGTCCCTTCCCACCCAAACCATCCTGTGATTCTGTGATAATTTATTATAATGCCTAATAGTTTTAAAGGAGGTACTATTCTGAGTGCATAGAGTCATTAGAGAGCTCTGTGCCTGCTTTGGTGGCAAAGTCATAGAGTCTTCCATCACTGGACTTTTCCAAATGAACAAAACCCCGGTGGCATCAACGCTGCCAGAGTGTTCTGCTGGATAACCCGGCCAACCAGAATGCTGCCACACCCTGTCACCACAGCTGGGGGACTGCTTCCATGGTCCAAGGTGTAGCTTGGTGGCCACGCAACCTCCCGCTGAACCCTGCTAGGTTTTGTGTGTTGCTGGAATGGGATACGACAGCCTTTTTGGATCCTTTCCTGAGTGATGAAGGTGGACTGATGTGCGGGTTCATAAATGCTGTTTTTCTCCTGGTGCCTGCTACAGTCACAGGGGGAGAGATGCTGAGAGCAAGCTGGGTGATTGAACCAGCAGCCCCAAGTGTTGCTGGTTTGGGTGTGCTGTGGAAGTTTCCTGTTCGCTCCTGTGTTGCTGTAGGTGTTTGTGGCTTTGCCCCTAACTTGACTGTCAGAAAGGGTTGGTGAGGGAGAGATTCATTGAAAGGATTCCCCAGCAAGCGTGGTGTGAGAGGAGGTTTGGTTGGGTTCCCGCTGTCCACAGGCATTTCCAGCCTGGTTGGTGCGAAGGCTGCGTGTGGCCCTGGGGTTCCTGGTGTGGGAAGGAGTGAGGGGTCTGCGTGGAGCAGGGATTTGGCAGCTCCTGCTTCCATGTGCTGCAGCTGAGGCAGACCGCACTACTCAGCTACACAAACAAACGTGTGGGTTTATTGAGGGAGCTGCAAATAGCCTGCAGCTGGTCTCCTCAGCTCTCTGCTGACCCTGCTGGGAGCAGGAGACTGCATGTAGGTGACCTCCAGTGGCCCCTTCCAACTTCAGTTCCTCTCGTTCTGAGAAGGATTTTTATATGGAGTCGTGTCTGTATATTAGGTGTTTGTGTGTTACAGCAGCAAGAATAATGTGAAAAATCTTTGTGGTATTTTTTTCTCCAGTCTCTAAAGATGCCGTTTGTTTTTGAATTTGCTGTAAACTTATTCTTCTTTATTCTTATTAATCTCACTGTAACTTTTTTTTATTGCTTCCTTAGTCAAAGTGTTACGGCCAGACGTTATTGACAGAAGTTTACAAGCATCTGAATTTGATTGAATCAGACTACTTTGGAATTGAGTTCCAGAATATCCAGTCATATTGGGTGCGTACAGTTCCCTGATGAATTTGGTATAATGAAAAGGTTGGGTGAATGCAGTTCCTCGAGTGACAAAAATTTCTCAGTCTGCTGAAGTCTTCTGTAGTCTCCTGTGGGATTATCTCTTGGATTCTTGTAAATCTGTTTCACTCACCAGAATGACAAGAGCTATTAAAGCAGAAGGGAGGAATCAAATTCTGCTTCTTGTTACATTTCAGAAATTATATAAAGCAGTTAAATAGCTGCTGATCTTCCTACTTGCAGGGACAAAAATAAAATCCTCCTGTCCTCTGAAAGGAGAAACATGAACTCAAAGTGTACTCTGTGGAGTGCTCATAAAATCAAATTACGATGTGTAATTTTTGTAGTGTTTGTATTTATCCTCAGTTAATTCAGTCATCAATTAATTTTCCTGAAGAGCCATTACAAACCTCTTTCTAATCAACACAAACCTCAGCAGGCACACAGGCCTGCAACCTTTTTAAATCATTGATCTAGATCAATGCTGACACCTTTAAGCCTCCTAGTCACTTATCCTGTACCTTGCAAAGAGAACAATGTGGCTTCTAAACTAGAAAAGGTTCCCCAAACTTTCTTTTTGGTTTGTTTTGGTTTGGTTTTTTTAACATTTTTACTTATTTTTTTTAGTTTTAGGACTCACATCCAGAAAATATGACTGAGAACATAGGGAATGCTAGTGGCACTCATCCATGCTGCTCTTGAGCTGAGGAAACACAGTAAAGCTTATTTAGTTTCCATTTCTTGTGCATGGTGTCCAAACTGTTTCTGCAGCTAACAAGGTTCTTAAAATCCTCAGCTGTCTTTTAAACAGAGCAGTAACTAATAAGGACCAAACATAATTGTCTTGTAACAATTTTCTGTTTGGAAGAGTGGGGGGAAAATAAAAGGTTGAGCTTTCAGAATATTTTGCATTACCTTTATGGATGTTCCTTTTAGTAGAACAATAGTCTTAAAATGTGCTTGTCGGAAGGGAAAAAATGGG
Organism: Corvus brachyrhynchos; assembly: GCF_000691975.1. Taxonomy (NCBI): domain Eukaryota; kingdom Metazoa; phylum Chordata; class Aves; order Passeriformes; family Corvidae; genus Corvus; species Corvus brachyrhynchos. The sequence continues at coordinate 537,038 of NW_008237174.1, read as the reverse complement.
GGGAAGCTAATATTGAGTAAAAACCCTTAAGTAGGTAAAAGTGACAGAAAAAGCACAGAAGGGAAAAAAATGTTGGACCTTTTCATGTTCTACAGACTTTCTGTAATTCTGCAGCCTGGCTCCTGTCAGACTGTGGGTTTTGGCATGACTCCTGTCCTCTTGGTAGTGGGGCTCTGCTTTTGCTGACTTGGCTCCTCTTCTGTCCAGATGAGCTTTAAGCACAGATCAGTGGCTTTTCTATTGATGCATGAGAAATGTCAATTCAAATAGATAAGTACACTTTTTGCAAAGCAAAGGAATTACTGCATTGAGGAAGAAATGCTACTCATAAATTACTGTTTAATTTGAATTTACTTTTGATGTTCTCATATTATATTTAATAAGAATGTAAATTTGTAGTTTTTTTTCTCTTCAATTTCAGATTTGGCTGGAACCTATGAAACCTGTTATTAAACAAGTACGGAGTAAGTAGTTTTAAAAAAGGAAGTTTTCCTTAATTTGCGTCTTCTTTATGTGGGTTGCTTTCACAATTACTACTTGATTTACTGGTTATGCTTCCCTGCAAATTACACATGGTAGGGGTGATGGAGGTTCCTGCTGGGGCATGCCAGCCTGACATTTCAATAGGTAGTATGTGGTGGGTGGAATGGAAACTTCCTGAGGGTAGGGTTCTTTCTCTGATAAATATCTGGATAGGTTGGGCCAGCTGGTGTGACGTTGAAGTGAAATATAACACTTGCTGTGTTAGCTTTTGGAAGTTGTGTTGTCATACTGTGGGAAGAAAAAGGAACATTTTGGCTGATTCCCGTGTCAGCTCTCTTTCCACGTGCTCAGGAGCAGCTTTGCTGGAAGAGCAGAGGTGGGGATCTCCCACCTGGGTGGTGCCTGCAATATCAGAGCCTCTGCATTGGCTGTGAAGTGTGCTTGTGCTGCCTGGCCTGGAGGATCCTGCAGTAGTGATGCTGTCTTGTCTTTATACCACCTAAAAAGTGTTAATGTGACAGGCACTTTAAAGGCCAAAAATACTTGAAGAATGCAGGATGCTGGGTGGTTCTTCAGATGTTGAAAGATTAGATCCAACTTTTTGTTTTTCCCCTGTAGAACCCAGTTAAGCTATTTGTTTGTTTTGTGGCTCTGATTGTAGAGGCTTTGTGGAAGAACAAGATCAGGAGGGTGTGGTGGATTCCTACTCCTTTCCAAATCCTGTTGAAATATGTTGAATATGAGTACTGGGAAGTAGCTTTTACTTACCCTTCTGTTTAAAATTGATTGCCAGAAAATATGAAATCATCAATTCTAGCTAATTTTTTAACTTTTAAGGTCATGATTTTGACTTTTGTCAACATTGTTTTTTAAGCAGAAGAGCCAAATCATCTATAAAATAAGGCTCCCTTAGGAGAGTACAGAATATTTTCACTCTATTTTTCCTGCCAAAAAGATGTTGGGAGTGCCATCTTTTTATATGCTCCTGGCTAGAAGGATTTATGTCCTAGTCAAAAGACCTGGTGGATCATAGGTCTGCAGTGCTGCTTGGTTACTCCTTCTGTATCCTCTCCTATACTATGTAAATTGTGGAAACTTGACCTTAGACCACAGACAGTGTTCCCCGATGATACAAATATTGTTCTAAAATGGTCTAAAAGCATGGGGATGTACTAAGATTTATGGCTGCTCTGCAGTCTACCACCCATGTTGTGTTGCCAGTGAAACGGAAAGATTTATTTAATTTTTAAAAAAAAATTAGTCTGTAAGAGATACCAGTCAGTTGTCTGGCAGATGTTCACATTCTGAAATCAATTTTAAATTACTTGAAATGTCCTATTTTCTGTAGGTTGGGGGCTTTGTTTGGTTGGGGGCTTTTTCTGCAGAGTGTGATGATTTTGAAGTTAACCATTTAACTTTTAGTCTGACAGCAGGGGAACATAGATGTTACTGCCTTTAGGGTGGTGATCTTGCTCAGACCTGTTGGTTGATGTTGCTGGTGATGGCTGTGTACCTGCAGATAAGCACTTCTCAGTCTTTGACATCCTCTCTAAAAACAAAAGTTCTTCTCCCAGTTAGTTTTGGCTAATGACCTATCATGACATACACTGAACTTTCTCTTGTGTGATAAGGTTTGGGGTTTTTTTTTATTAAATTCAGATGAATGCAATCAGTTTTACTACTGAAGCACTCCAGATAGGAAGGAGTTAGGATCCAAATTTCCAGCCTCCTAACAGGCACACAGTATCAGGTTGACATTTGGATACCTTCTCTGAGGTGTTGCCCCTTTATATAGTGTTATATTCACCATTCCTGCCTGGGTAATTTTTCCTCACATCCTTTTTGTTTCTTGCTTTTGCTCAGACTTGGCTTCTTAAAATGAATTCTGCATCTTGGTTAAGACTGGGTAAATGTTTCTTTTCCTTGTTGCACTTTTTTGAGTGCAACTCATTCATAGAGAAGAGGCAAGATTGACTAAACAAAAAGAGGAGAGTTGTGTGACAAAAGCAAATCTGCAGTATTATGTTTTCAGTTTTTTGTATTTGTTATCATTTGATGTAAGTGATGCTTGAAACACTTCCAAAATTGCTCCCACATTAATACTTCCACTTGATTGGCATCAATAATGTGCAGGACTGTTCTTAACCTTGTGAAGGTCTTCCAGAGGCTCAAGAGTATTTTCAGAAATTTGATGTAAAATTTTGGTCTTTTAACTGGAATCATTAAAACTGTTTATTTTCTTCACTTGGTGTATCTCTAGAACTGTGGAATCCTTAATCTTTGCCAAATGTGAGCTTTCTGTGTCATTATAGGGTGTTATTTCCAGCCTTCCTTTATTTCTAGACACTACACTGTAATTAGGATGTGGATTTTAGTTTTTTTTTCATTCACCAAAGCTTTGGTAATTCTGGAATTGGAGGCTGGGAGCTGCTCTTGTCATAGCTGTGATAGTCTGTGAGTTCTCCCAGCTACTTGTCAAAAAGCAAAGTTTGTTATTCTCTCATTAGCAACCAAGAGGGTGAGGGAAGGAACGTTTGGCCTGTGGGAATCAGGTATTCCAGACAGAAGAAATCAGTGCACTTTGGGGCAGATGGGGTCAAACTTTGGACTTTGACAGGCTTTAAGAGAGCTTGGTGCTTAAAATAAATTAAAGCAGGCTGCTTGTGCTCCAACAAGTTTGATTTATTTTTAATTTGGCTAAGTTTACTTTGAATTAGCAGTGGCATGGGGAGTCCTGAGGGACTGTGCCTGGCTCTGGTCCAGAGGGTGCCTGTGGACATCAGGTGGATGCTCAGCAGGCTCCTGTAAGCAAAGGCTGGCCAGTGCTTTGCCTGCCTGTGGAATACTTGGCCTCATTTGCTTTAAGGCAGGGAAAACAATGGGAAAACAGTGGTGCCCAGTCCTGGCATGGTGAGAGACGGTCAGGCCCCATAGTAATTCCTTCAGAAATCCAGGTGGAACAGGGATTGTGGTTCTGCAGGCTGAGTTGTGATGCTGGAACTGTTAATTCAGAGCATTACGGACTGTTCCCAAGAGTGAGCAAGGGTTCTCTTTAATTTTGACAATTAAATTAGTTTTCTTCTTGTTGTTGAGATGTACAAGAACGGTGTTGAAAATGGGAGGACATGGGTATTACCAGACGTGCTGGGAGCAGGCTGCAAACACCCTTTTATCTCCATGGCGAGCCAGCTGGGTGTGCTGGCATCAGTCCTGATGGTGGAAGTGGGTGTTGGGAGCCTGTGGGATGTGTCTCCCTCCTGCTCCCCTTCTGGGACCCTCTCCCTGGGTCACCTGTGATGGTCTTTTATGCAGCCAAGTAGTTGCTTTGGGGTATTACAGACTTCATGTTGCATGAAACTCTTTCTCCAGCATTCAGCCTGCAGACTCACCTTGTCTGTGGTATCCAAGTTCCTCTGGAAAACAGCTGCTCTATCTCCCTTGACATGGACAATCTACACCAGAACCTGCTGTGGTTAGCTGGGATTTGAAATCTGCCTAGACTTTCTTTGTGTTATTTCTATGCCTGTTGGCAAACAGAATATGCATGTGTTCATGAAGAACACCAGTTTTTTTTGTGAAATTACCAACTTTTCTTCTAGGACCAAAGACTACAATGCTTCGTCTGGCTGTAAAGTTTTTCCCTCCAGATCCGGGTCAGTTGCAAGAGGAATATACCAGGTAAAGTATTTTTAGAACCATTGGACTTGTATTACATACTGAATTAATAGAGTAGGAGGGCAGCACAGCTGCTTCCAAGCAAAGCTGAGATGGAAGATGAGTGAAAGAGCACTTACAGTGAATGTTACAGTTCCAGCAGACAGGTGTTGGCAGATGAATGTTATCAGGAAAAATACTTTTCAAAACAGAAAACAGCACAGTCCTTGAAAACAGAGAAGAAAGTGTAACAATCACTCTGGATGGGAGATATGATAACATGAAATACAACTGAAAAAAAAAGAAAATTTGGGAATGGAGTGACTCCAACCAAATGGATTGGGATGAAATGAGGCACATTGAAAAGGACCGAAACTTGCCAAAATTGCACTTACTGAAACCCCCAAATCAGGGAACAAAGTCAAACAAATGTTACCAGAAGAAATACTTTTTCAAAACAAAGAACAGCACAGTCTCTGCTTAGGGTTAGGCTTTCCAGCATCATGGTGTCAAGGGAGTCAGAGTAACAGAAAATACTAATGTTTATAAACAGTGCCTGTAGAGTAAACACAAAATAATCAGTACATATTTTAATAAGTGATTTAAACTTCCAAATCTCACACTTGCAAGCACACTTCACTGTTCACATTTTTCACCCTGCTTATCATGGGTCATTTTTGCTGATTGCTAATTGATCTATGGTCAATTAAGCAGCCCTATCCACCTGCTATCACCTGGGGATCTGGTTTGAAGTCTGTGCCTCTAACAAGGACATTACCCCGATGTTGTTATTTAAAGAGCTCATTTGGTGCTTTTCACAGTTTCACTACTTTTAATTGGAATTCCTCTTAGAGAGGTTCCTTATTATCCTTCAGATGTATTTAAGAACAAAACCAGCATGATAACTGTTGTGATTGTCTCTTGTAAGGAGAAATACTACCTAAACATTTCCTTTGCACCAAGTTTTCTTATATTAACTGCTGTTTCATATAGGAAATTCACTAGGAATACAGTTTTTTAGAGCAGGAACTGTATTTTGCCTATTTATTGTGTATTTATGGTCTGCACTTAAAGCAGCTGGATAGTTAATGATGCTGTTAATAATGTATCCTTTATTGTGAGTAAAGTACTGAAGAAACTGAGAGAGCTCATCAGACATGCTGAAAGCAGGGCACACTTTTTGAGAAGCCTTTAATACATATTTACAGTAGTTTAAAATTTAAAAAAACCCCTACCATTCAATAACTTTTATTATCTTTTTGCTTCAGGAATAAAGTTTTAAAATAAGTTCTTCTTTAAAAAACATTATTGCTATTTCTCAGGGTGTAATTCAGTAAAGAAAAAGGATCAGTCTGTCAGTTTGAAGGTTTGTAGTAGTGAGTTGTTGCCTGTTTACTGGAGTCCTTACTGTATCTTCTTCCAAGTAAAAGGAACAGCATAGAAAGCTGTTAAACAGAAATTATTCCTCTTTAACCACTGAATGGGAAATATTTTAGTTGAACTAATATAGCAGTATAAGAAAAGTAAATTGAACTTACTGTTTTTGTAGGCTGCTAATATAGTTCTGGAAAATACAACTGCTGAGTAGATTAGTTGAGTGCTAACAGAAGTGCTTATCAGTGTTCCTAACAAAATACTGGAATCTCAGTGATGTTCTTCCATCTTTTTTTCTAATAGATAAGATCACTTGAAGTGTTCTTTAAGTTTCTTTCCAGCTAAAAATGACAGCTGCTGTTACTGCACAGACAAAGCCTGCTTAAAATGTGGTTTTCCTTCTGCTTCCTTGTACCTGTGAGTCCTTTTGTGCTGGTGAATTGCACTGGACTAGTCACAGGTTATTTTGGTTTGATTTGACACTCCTTGGTAGCCAGGCTGTTGTGTTCTTCTTTGGAGAGCAGAAGGATCAGGAGATGCTGCCTTTATAACCTTCTGCTCAGTTGTTCTGTTGTCCTTTCCTGTGTCAGGATGGTCTGGGTAACTGCAGCCTTGTACCTCTTCTCCAGGTACCTGTTTGCATTGCAAATCAAGAGGGACCTGGCAGAGGAGCGACTGACCTGCAGCGACAACACGGCTGCTCTGCTGGTCTCCCACCTTCTGCAGTGTGAGTATCCCAGCTGGGCTGGCACTGCTGACAGGGCCAACCCACGTTAAATCGCACACAGAAGCTTTTGGTAACTAAAAGAAGTCTCTGTCTCACAGTATTTCCTTCTCCACACACTGTAAATATGTTGATTTTCAACCCTGGGATGGTCATCAGGGCTGGTGTGGGGAGGAGCAGCTGGTGCTTATGTAGGAGGTGAATTTGGCTTCAGGGGGGTAGTACAAAACCAGCCCTTTGCTGTCTGTTTCCCTGGCTCTGCAAGCTGTGTTGCCAGCACTCCACAGCTTCCAGACAGCTGTTCCCACCTGTTTCTGTGCTCCCTCAGCTTCACTTCTCACTTTCCCTGTGTCTGGGAGGAGATGGCTGTACAGGAACTGGGTGAAATACAACTAGAGCCATGCTGGAACAGGCTCTGCAGTGGGGCTGTCAGCAGCTTTCTCCTCACTGGGACTGAAAGTGGAAATAGGAAGCAATTTTTTTGGAAGCACTCCATGCTGCTGCTGGCTCAGCCTGTACATGCTTAAAGACCTAAAATGTGGCCTTTGAGACAAGGACGGTGGAAACCTTGAGTGAGTTCAAACACCAAATAGCTGGAGCAGCAGCTGAAGTGTTCACAGGTCTGCAACCCGACCTGCAGACAGGGCCTGTTGGTGGCTCTTTGCTGGCTGGCAGCAAAAGCTGATCAATGATGCTTCTTCACATGTGCACAGCTAAATAGTTATTGGTTGTCTAATTCTGCAATGCAATATAATAATACAGTTATGATAGTATTACTTCTGGTGGTTTTATTGGAAGAGCAAGTCTGTCTTGTATGTGTGCCATCAGTGAGTGACACCTCAAAACCTGCTCATGATTTTCCAGCACTGTGGAGCTGGTGAGCAAATCTCACCATCAGGTCTTGCTTAGCTTGATTCTGCTCTTCTGAAAGGTGCGCTGTGAGAAAGTTTATTTTCAGCAGAAATTATTTTACAAAAGCACCTTTCAGTACTTTTCACTCGTTCTTTCATGAGCTGGCTTGATTTTAAACAGGATTTGCTGTGTTCTTGTCAAGAACAAGCCCAGTTCTTTCTCTGACAGTAGCTGATGGCAGATGCAATGGGGAAGCACTAAGACATAGAGCAAGCATATGGCAACTCTGCTGCATCCATCCCATCATCACTGCACACACAGCACCACAGATTGACTCTGCATCTGGGTTTGGTGGTCCTTGTATTTGTCTAATTTTTGAATTTGCTTATATTTTTGGCATCCTTCCACACAAATGAGCTTCACAGCTTAGTTTTTGGGAAGATTTTAGGATAACATATATACTTTTAGCTTTAAAAACCTTTTGTGTTTGAATTTAATATTGCAACTTCATATTTTATTATTAGGAAAAAAGTAAATGGCTTTTAAAAATTTATTTGTTCAGCTTGTAATTTTTATATACATTTGCCATATGTTCTGCTTGCCTTGTGCTTCTGTATTCCAAGCCAAAGGCTTCTGGTCATTTCATGTTGTATCAGATGGAAGCTGTTCTGCACTTTACAATAATGCTTCTTTTTTTCTGTAAATCTCTTCCTAAATTCACAGCATTGCATCTGAAAGACATGGATATGTGAAGGGGAGACCAAAATTCCGGATGTAATTTGCCATCTTCCCAAGTAGCCTTGTCTATTACTATTTTACATATATTTACTAAAAAATAAATTGAACTATGATGTTTGGTATAAGGTATCTGTAAGGAAGAAATGTTCCAGACCACCTCACAGGTCTTCTACAAGTCTCACATCTTGCACCCATAAGAAGTCTAAATTTTCCAGACCATGTTCAAATACTGCTGTAATCCCCTGGAAGTCATCTTGGGATAAATATGAGTTTGGTAAAATGAAGCTGGATACAAAGCATCATGCACAAATTTGAATCATTAAAGGCTCTTGTGGTCTCTCTAATTCCTTACCAAGTACTTCTGTCATCAATCCTTTCCCATGGTTTCTTCTTACTCTAACATTGTTTTGTTCTCTGTCGTAGCTGAAATAGGGGATTTTGATGAATCGGAAGATCGAGAACACCTTAAAACAAACCAGTATTTGCCAAACCAGGAGAAACTTGAGGGAAAGATCCTGGAGTTCCACAGGAAGCATGTGTAAGTGAGGATTAATGTAAAGCACTAATGTAACCCTGGGGCAGCAGATGGGCTTGCCTGGGGGAGGTCGAGCAGCTGCGTGATGACGTTAGAGTGTGTAAATTAAACACCATTTGAGCAAGAAAAGTTGGGTGTAGCAATAGTTACATAGTCAGGATGGAGTTGTTGGGCAGTGGTTTTTCTCAAGTGATTTTTGCAGTGTATCTTTAATAGTGTGCCAAAGACAGCTGTCATGTAATAATGGGTTTATGCAAAATTATTCTTCAGAATTTCCGTTCTACAAAGTTTGTTTTGCCAGCATATGCAGAGCTCTTGCTTTTGTCTAAATAATTAGATATCAATTGCATCATATTCTTTTGCTACACATTAAGCATAAGGGAGATGGAGAAGGAGGGGGGGAGTGGGGAAGAAATAACTTCCATCAGAATTCATGTAATACCTTATCTTACAGCTGGGTATTTTTGAAATAAGGGAAGATTATTGGTGACAAACTCTGCCACTAAAATAAAATTAGTTCCAACATGGAGTCAGGAACTGCAGGAACTTACTTTTCTATATTTTTCGAGACCTTGCATATTAGGATTTAGCAGTTCTTTTATAAATTTAGAAGTTCTTTTATAAATTGCGAATGTTCACACACACATTTTATTGTGCATGCTTGTGTGTTCTAATCCAAACTTAGATTTTCCTTTGCTCTCTGTGGGTAAACTTGTGGATTGTTGCTGACTGATTTTCTTTTAAGACTGAACAAAGGTTTTTCAGGGCAGCATCTGTGTTTAAAGACACATCCTGTAGTATTGGAAAATTAGTTCCTGAGAATTTCAGTGATTAACTATTTGCTGTTTATGATCAGTCATTTTAACTTGTACTGAAATTATTGTTAATGATGAAATTTCAGCTTTGTCGATTCTTCGTGAAATCAGGTGGTTACTTTTTTCTGCTTTTGAACCTTTGAGGTGCACGTGGAAATGATGAAGAAAAAAATAAATGTTTTAAAGTAATTTTGAAGTAAATTAAAATACGTGGAAGGATTCTTCACCTTGGGAGAAGGTAGCTGGAGGAGGGGCACCAATTCATTTCATTATTTTTCTCTTGTCTAAAGAAAAGTGCTGAAAGAATTAGTAACTTCAGAGCAAATTAAAAGAGGGAAACATCCTTTTCACAGAACTTGTAGCAATATTGTGATACTGCTGCAAGGTGCTGTGGAGTCTGAAGATGCAAATGGGTCATGCAAGGTTTTGATGATGCCATGCAGTGTCGGCTGATGGCTCTCAAATTTGAGGTGAAATGTGGGATTTTTAGATCTAAGTACCCCCAGAGCATGGACAGAACAGCCCAGTGTTAGTCATGTACCAGGATTCTGTTGAGCTGATTCTGCTTGTGGGGAATTTTCCTGCTTTGCTTCTCTTGATGGAAGGGTTGTGACTGTCTTCTGAGTCAGGGACTGGTAGTTTTGTTAAATGGATTTGAGCTTTTTTTCTTCAAACAAGTTACTTCTAATCATTCGTTACAGTAAGGAAAGTTTGTATTTTTGCCTTTCAGGAAGGAGTCAGAGGAAGGTTAATAGGTAAAGATTCCTTGCTTCATAAATGTACTTTGCAAAATTAGTTTCATGAGAATTGAATTTAATACAGCCATATTATTAAAATGATTGTAAATCTGATTTTAAGGCAGTGTTTTAGAGGTATATATGCAAGCCATGTTAAGATTAGCAGCTGAGGCATGTGATTAGAAATGGTTACCACGGAATGTGAGCAATACCTGGGTACCTTGAAGGCACGTTTCAAATTTCCCCTGCACCTTTGGAAACATTTTTGTTAGAGAGATGTCATTTTGCAAGCACTGCAATCTTACAATTAGCTGTGGCTTCCATGGTTTAACCCCAGCTTAGCCCCATCAGCTGCTAGCTCCCCCTTGGTGGGTTGGGGGAGAGATTTGGGAGGGTGAAAGTAGGAAAATTCACACCTTGAGATACAGACAGTTTAAATAGCTGAAGCAAAAGCCACACACTCATGCAAAGTAAAACCAGGAATTCATTCCTTACTTCCCACGGGCAGGCAGGTTTTCAGCCATCCTCAGGAGAGCAGGATCTGTTCATGGGTAACAGTGACTTGGGAAAACAAACAACATCACTCGAAATGTCCTCCCTTCCTCCTTCTTCCCCCAGCATTATATGCTGAGCATGAGGCCATACAGGGTGGAATATCCAGCTGGGATCAGCTGTGCCCCCTCCTGAGTCCTTGTTCCTCTCCCAGCCCCTCCCTGGTGGAGCTGGGTGTGGAGCAAAAGAGGCCTTGGCTCTGGGTGAGCTTTGCTGGGCAATAAGGAAAACACCTCTGGGTTATCAACATTGTGTCGAGCTCAAATAGAAATCCCAGCTACTGTGAGGAAAATTAACCCCAGCCCGAACTAGCGCACACATCCCTTCCCTCTTCCCTTACTCAGGGAGGATTGACCACCCTTTCCCATCTTCAGCAGTTGAGCAGGGTTCTGTGTTTTCTCAGTGCAGACATGTTTTCCCTCATTTCTGTTCCAAGGAGCAGGCAGGAGCAGGGACCTGGGCATTTGGCTTTTTCCTGGCGACGCACAGTGCAGTTGGACAGACAAAATTGCTTCTCTATCATGTTATCCTGGTGTGTCATATTTTTACTTTTTTGGTTTAATTTTTTATGTCCTTTAATTACCTTATTATTCCCCCACTTACCTTTAGCAGACTAATATTTTTGAGGCCAGGTTGGATGGGGCTTGGAGCAGCCTGGGCTAGTGGAAGTTGTTCTTGCTCATGGCAGGGGGTGGGACTGGATGATCTTTAAGGTCCCTTCCCACCCAAACCATCCTGGGATTCTGTGATTCTTTCACTGATGGTTGCTCCTGACAGAGATTTCTTGTACAAACTGGGTGTCCAGGAAGAGAAACCCATTTCTGGCAGGATGGCTCATCTCCTCCAGATTGTTTCTGTGGCACTTTCTTTCTGCCCCAGTTTTCCTTTCCTGTTTTAATTACTTCACTGTAGCTATTAGAAGTGGTAGAACATCATCACCCTCAATAAAACAGAACCTGTGTTTCCAATCCATTCTGTATATGGAGAATGTTGTAATTGGAAAGATGGCAATTGAATGCTTATTTTCTATTAAACATATATTTTTTTTTACATTTGTAAATCCTTTATTTTACTTTCAAAAATATAGCAATGTGGTTTCCATACTTTGCAAATGTAGTAATGGTAAACAAGATGAGTTATATTTTTGGTGTAGCACATTAGTTACTGCTTCAGCAAGAGCCTGAAGTAACTTATTTTATTTCTATAGTTAATTAAAAATAAAAGATGTATATTTTGTAGATGGTGTATTGGTACTGGTGCAGTTAATTCCTGGTACCCAGGCACTCAAAATACAATGTTTTCTGCCTTCCTGTGAGTAGTAGAATACTTGCTGCAAGGTGAGTGCAGGATTCAACATGACACATTTTGCCTGTGTTCACATGTCTGTGGTTTCTTTGTCTGTACATACATAAATCAGGAAAGAATTAGAAGATTTAATAGATTTATATTTACATTTACTGTTATCCCTCATGTCCTTTCACAACGTGTTAGCTTAGTTGTCCTTGGATTTAAATTCTTTAAATTGTGTGTAAACTAGAAAAACTCTAACTTGACACTTCATCTTTAAAGTTCTATGTTAATCACTGGGTTTAAATACTCTGTAAATCACCTACCACTTGACAGCATTTATTTTGAATCCGTTGCCATGGGAATATTGTATCACAACCAATATTTGTCTAGCTGGATGGTTGTAAGGAACCTCTACACTAACATCTATTGCACTGACAGCAGTTTTTGCTGGAAATACTGATATTAGTGTGTCGTCCATTGACCTGGGGAAGATTAAGTAGATTTATCTGCTTAATGGCTGGACAAAATTAGAGCAGATTGTTTTGGCACTGGGCTGTGCAGCTAAGCCTGCAGGCAGCATCTGAGGGCAATTTCTGAGACTGCCTCTCTTTGTACCCGTCTGTGGTACAGTCAGAGCTGCCTGGCTCTGCTCCCAGCTCCTCCACACCAGGCTCAGCCTTCTTTGGTGGGTACAGGCAGGTTGTGTGCACGTGAACATTCTTAAAATTGGCTGGTATCTTATTTTTAATGCTCTGAGATGTGCTGTGCTTTGGATCATATGTAATGGTACACGAAGTAACTGTCAGTGGTTCTACATCAGTTACACCAGACCGTTCATGAGGAATTTTTAGTACTGCAGAGCTCCAATTTTCCTCTTGCTGTTTTTTTGTTTTGCCTTCCTTCCCTTCCAACCCTCCTTCCCAACCTCAGCACCCTCTTTAAAAGACAAAGCCCTGCTTTCATTCTTAATGTCGCTGTATTCAGAAGAATTACAGCGGGAATTAGTGTGGGTGGGAGTTACACACAGTGCTCTCAGAGTGTAACTCAGGAAGCTCTGCCCAAAAGTAGGATTTATGACCTACCTCTTTTGTCTTGTATGTATTTAATAAATAGGAACCCTGGTACTCCAGCTTTTTTGATGCAGTTAAGGAATCTGTGGTGGAAATGGAAACAACACTCGAAGCCAATTATTAAAAGCACTTGCTTCAGTGTTACTCATTTCAGTGAGGGGAAGAGAAATCTGCTTTGCCAGTTGAAACTCTAGACATAACTAATACATGTAGTAGTAACACTGGTAGAAATGCAGCTACAAGGCTCTCTCTGTAGTTTGGCATTTCTGTTTCCATTTGAAATCAGGTTTTTGTTCCTCTTATATTCCTCCCTTTATATTACATGGTCACATAACAGTGACGTTTGGGTAAGGGTGGATTATGGAATGAGCTTGTAAAGTCAGGAATGTCATTGAATCCCTGCCTTCTGGAGGTGCCAAAATGAATTTGTGATTTCCTGCTGTAGTGTTTTAGATTCTTTGTTTTCCCCTCCAGAATGAACAAGGCAACAGAGTACTGCTGAAATCCTGTTGTCAAACTTGTGTGCAGTCAGGCTTACTTTCTCAGGGCATTTTGTGTATGTGTGTGTTTTACACTAAAGAGCATTTTAGTCAGTATCAAAGAAGCATTGCTTTTACTAACAACTTCTATTTTTAAAACCATAGCATATAAGTTTCATAATTGTATTCTGAATTGTAGAGACAGCTCTATTTATATTAAAAAAAAAAAAAATCTATATGGCACTAAACAATTGTTTAATCTAACACGTGACTCTAGGTGGGTTGAAGGAGGTATTTTTAAGGAGTATGACTAGAAAGGCCAGTCAAGGAAGCAGGAGAATTTATTTAGTACAGATGTTGTGGTTGGCACTGCATAGTACACAAAAATAGGTAATGCTAAAAATAGTTTGTCACCTGTTTTAATGAAATGAAATGCAGATTTGTGGAAGGAAGGCCATTTTCTTCTTGGAAAAAAAGGCTTGTAAAATTTGCTTAGTCTGTGTGTGCAGGAATCTAATCCGGTTTCAGCCCTGGTTGTTTGTAAATAGAATAATAATATTTGTTTAGCACCGGTGTCTTCCTTGTATCATTACATTTATCCTAGTGAACTTGCACATGGAAGTAATTTGGTATTTATTATTTCTAATCATTGTCAGCAGTGATGTAGGGGGGGGTCAGTTTATCCAGCTGTGGCTGCTACAGCCTCACTGCTCTGAATGCCCCAGCGGGTCCTGTGCTGCTGGTGTTTCATAGAATTCTAGAGTGGTTTGGGATGGAAGGGATCTTAAAGCTCATCTTGCTTTGACCTGCTGCCATGGGCAGGGACACCTTCCACTAGCCCAGGCTGCTCCAAGCCCCGTCCAACCTGGTCTTGGGCACTTCCAGGGATCCAGGGGCAGCCCCAGCTTCTCTGGGCACCCTGTGCCAGGGCCTCACCTCCCTCACAGGGAAGAATTTCTCCTAATGTAATCCTAATCTCATCTCTTAATTTAAAACCATTCCCCTTCTCCTATCACCTTCTGTCCATATAAAAAGTCCCTCTCCCTGTTTTTGTTAGCCCTTGTTAAGTACTGAAAGGCCATGGTGAACTCTCCCTGGAGCCTTCTCTTCTCCAGGTGAACACCCCCAGCTCTCCCAGCCTGTGCTGCTCCAGCCTCACTGCTCTGAATGCCCCAGCGGGTCCTGTGCTGCTGGTGTTTCATAGAATTCTAGAGTGGTTTGGGATGGAAGGGATCTTAAAGCTCATCTTGCTTTGACCTGCTGCCATGGGCAGGGACACCTTCCACTAGCCCAGGCTGCTCCAAGCCCCGTCCAACCTGGTCTTGGGCACTTCCAGGGATCCAGGGGCAGCCCCAGCTTCTCTGGGCACCCTGTGCCAGGGCCTCACCTCCCTCACAGGGAAGAATTTCTCCTAATGTAATCCTAATCTCATCTCTTAATTTAAAACCATTCCCCTTCTCCTATCACCTTCTGTCCATATAAAAAGTCCCTCTCCCTGTTTTTGTTAGCCCTTGTTAAGTACTGAAAGGCCATGGTGAACTCTCCCTGGAGCCTTCTCTTCTCCAGGTGAACACCCCCAGCTCTCCCAGCCTGTCTCCAGAGCAGAGCCACTCCAGCCCTTGGAGCATCTCTGTGCCCTTCTCTAGTCTTGCTTCATTTTATGGAGTGTCCACTTATGCTGGGGGCCCCAGATCTGGAGGCAGCTCTGCAGTGGAGTTTCCTGAGGGTTAGCACAGGCAAGGGTTCTCCTGCTTTTCCTGGTTCTCCTGGACCATATTATGCCTAAAACTGGGTAATGGTGTTTTCTTGCAGGATATTTCTGGTTCAGAGACCTACTTGGGTGACATGCTTATGTTTGTGATAAAGACTTTTTCTGCTTTGCAGTGTAACTGGGGCATGATCAGTAGCAGCAGTCGGACTTGATAATCTTCAAGGTCTTTTTCAGCCTTAATGATTTTATGATCCTATGATTCTAAGAATTCCTTCATTTCCACAGCACCATTTGCTTGTTCATGGAGGACCTTTAACTCCTTGTCAGGACCCATGAACTTACAGAGAGTGCTTTGACTTAGAGGGCAAAGCTCTTGTCAGTATGAGTACCAGCTGAAAATGCACTGCAATCTAACACACTCCCTCTCACTGAGAAAAACGGGGGGATTGAGGAAAAAAAGAACTGTTTTCATGCAGGAGAGGCAAAGTGTTAGTGGTTTGATGTCAGCTAAGCTGGGGAGCAGTCAGTGAGGGCTGAAACTGTGACAGGTGTGTGCCAGAGTCAGGAACAGTCTCTGTGTTGTGGTTTTGGACCTTGTGCACCCTTACAGAGCAGTTGCTCCTGTCTGTGTACAGCTTCCTCCTGTTTTTAGGGTAATTTTGACAGCAAGATGAGGTTTCATTTAAAGATCCTTCTCAGGATTCCTTGGCAGAGAGAGAATTATCCAGCCAAAGACTGGAGGAATGTGTTGCACCTGGAAGTAAAAGAGTAATAATCTTGTGGTCCCAAAACCTGACCTGAAAAGGGTCATTCTGTTGCAATATTTGCATTGTTTCTGTTTTGCTGGCTGTGCAACTCTACCAGCTCTCACTTCTTATCTTAGTTAATGCTGATGTGTACACAAGCAAGCAGAAGGAGGAGCACTGTGGATTGAATTTGGATTTGTTTAACTTCATAGTTTCTAAACTGAAAAAGCTCTGAGCTAATTAAAATCTCTTTCAGCACTTGTCCTGGGATGCATTTGACATTGGCCATCAGCTGTGTCATTACAGAATTTTCAATGTTACATGTGACTTGGAGTGAAACCATCCAACTAGATGAGACAGAAAATTTTAGTGCCAGAGTTCAGACTTAAGTGTGTTAGCAGTGTTGGCAGTATAGTAGAACCAGATTGTTCTTAAAACTTTATTTTTCTTCCTCATTACCGGAAACTGGAGATGTATGGCATCAGATTCCACCTTGCCTCTGACCGTGAGGGCACCAAAATCAATCTGGCAGTTTCACACATGGGTGTGCTGGTGTTCCAGGTACAGATGGCAAACTGTGTCTGTCTGTCCTTTAGCAAGTCTGGGAGTAAGTCTCCCATTCTACCATAAGGTATCTCTGATGTCTTGAAAATCTAATGTGTTCTATGGTCAAGGAGTGTCATTTAAGCCCCCAAAATACTGGTCGGTGCAGCTTGTTCTTGTGCAGAGTGAGGAGCATCAAAACCAAGTGACAGTAAAGTAGAGGGTCTTTGCTTGAAGTTAGGTGTGTCATCAGAGAAAATCAATTCATTTGGAACAGGCCTGGGTCACGTCTGTCATCCTGGACTTTTGGTTTGGTTTCTCTTCTTTTCATATTCCAGTGTATTTTTGCTGGGATATTGTTGCTCTTATTGTATAGGAATGCTGATTGATTGGTGTGGTTGGGCCAATTAGTGTTACTATGTTTGTTGTATTAAATAAGTGACTCTGTGCTCAGAGTCCTGTTTGTGAAAGCAGTGATACTGTTTTCCTCTCCCCAAAACACAGAGGCAGCTGATCTACTGAAATATCTCTGTTTGGGTGCTCAGCTGAGTCTTACCTGTCCTTTAGTTACTGTGGGGCTGCTTCTTTTGGAGGTGCATCAGCCCCTGCAGTCCTGCAATTCCTCTCAGACTGCTCAGTGGCCTTTCTTGTTTAAGGGAATATTGCTACCAGAACTAAAAATCCAGCTGAATGTGTCCACATACATATGTCTATGTACCCACAACAGAATTTTATTTGGTACTCTGCTTTTCTGACACTTTTGCTAACATTTAATCGTTCTCATTTTAATTCAGGGTAACACGAAAATCAATACCTTCAACTGGTCCAAGGTCCGTAAACTGAGCTTCAAGAGGAAAAGATTCCTTATTAAGCTCCACCCAGAGGTCTGTGTAAGTTTTACTGTGCTATAGACTGGTCAGTGTTGAAAAAAATACCTATGCTTCATTTTATTATGAACGTTTCTGGAGTTTGTGATTTTATGAAACAGCCTCAGTAGGGCAGGCTTGGCTTCATCATTCACGGGTAAATCCTTCCCTTCTCACCCCACAACTTAGGGTCTTTAGGTTTTGTGTTTCAATCTCAGCTTATTCTTGACACAAGCTTACACAGGTATAAATGTAAAACAGAGAAGAATTAGTAGACCCAGGAATTTGGTGCACCCTGTCTCAGTACTTCTACTTTGAAAAAGTTACATCCACTTTCTTGAATCAAATGAGAATTACCTGATACATCTCAGGTAGGAATAGGTGGCTGAAACTGTATTGTTGTAGCTTCATTTTAAGGATGGTATGATTACTCTTGCTTCATCTTTTCTATACAACTGTATAGCACAAGTGTTATTTTTCATGCTTAGCTGATTTACAGTAGACGTTTTTGATTGCAGATGTCATCAGAGTTGTTGTTGCTTCCACGCTGGATGACTAGATTGCACTCAGTTTTTAATTTATATTAAAATTGAGGAAAAAACCAATTTTGGACATACTATAATTTCATGTATCAAGGACACCTGAAACAGGACACACTGTCTGCTTGTGTAGCAATGTGTCTCACAAAGAGTCCTTCAGAAATTCCATGAGATAACTGTACTCTGACATATGCAGTATTTTCCAGTTTTGTCTAAATTTCAGGGAAACAAGCATCAGAACTCTTAGAAAAAGATTACTATTTTAAAGTAGCTACTATTTCACTTAAATATTTAAATTTTTCTTTGAGATTTCTAAAGCTGAGTTATATTGAGCAGGTTTCTAAAGTCTAAACACTTTTACAGTTTCAAGGTAAGCAAACATTTTTGAAAGCTATTAAATAATTTTCAGCTGCATTCAGAATCACTCCCATTAAGGCACACAAGAAGTGATTTAGCAAAGTCCTGCCTCTCGCTGGAATTCAACTTTTTTGTTGGCACCCATATGCGCCTTCCTTTTCTCCTTATTGTCATTTTAGGTGCTGCTGAACTTCTGTGTTTTTTTTCCCAGGGCCCATATCAAGATACATTGGAGTTTCTTTTGGGAAGTAGGGATGAGTGTAAAAACTTCTGGAAAATCTGTGTGGAGTATCACACGTTCTTTAGGCTCTTCGACCAGCCAAAGCCAAAGGCTAAAGCAGTGTTCTTCACCAGAGGGTCATCGTTCAGATACAGGTAGGGAGAAACACAACAGCCTCAGTATGTCTTAGAAACTGAGATCAGAAGGAAGAAGTATTTTAAAGTCATTCCATCTCTAATGCTCATCCCCTGTGTTTGATAACCTTTGTACTTCTGTGGGTTCACAGTGGACGAACACAGAAGCAACTAGTGGATTATATTAAGGACAGTGGGATGAAGAGAACCCCATATGAAAGGTAAGATGAAATAGCTTTGTAAGGCAAAACACAGCTGAGACTTTCACAGTGCCCTCATTGCCTAAATTTCGGTGTTTTCATGCTGCTTGGAGGCAGGCTCATCCTCAGTTATCAAATTTAAGGTAGCTAAACAAAAATGTAAAGGATTTATTATTTTGTGATGATGTAAGAAGATTAGGAAAGTTTTGGTACCACATTTTGATGTCTATGGACAATGTGTGGCTTAGCTGTCTGAAAGTTCAGCACATATTCAAGATTCCATAATGTTAATGAGGACCTGTGGCTGTGCAATCAGCCTGTGGCAGAGCACATAATGGAACTTGGGATCTGCAAGTTTGTGACCTTAAAGACTCAATTGTTTCTAAACATGAAAATATATAAATTAAGAATATGCTTTTTCCTTATAAAATTGTTTTTTACTTACTTGACTCTAAAGCTGTCCAGTCTACATGTGGGAAACTCCTCCTCCTCCAAATCCTAATCCAAACTATGTGTGGGAGACTCCTACTCCTAATCCAAAAGATTATAGGGACTTAATAGGAATTTTTTAAAGTTTGCATCAATCTACTATTAATAAGTATTTTTAGTGTCTCAGACTCCAGTTGAGCTCCTTTTCTATATGAAAATTTGATTTTCTGTTTCATTATTGACATAGAATGGACCTAACTACGAGAGTTAGGTAGGATACCACTTTTTGGAGTCTAACATACAGACTTCTATATGGTTGACTGAATTTGTAAAAATTTGAACAATTGTTGCAGGTTAGCTCATTCTGGTTCTGAAGCCATTCCTCTGTAGATGTTTATAATAATGACAGAGGATGGAGTTAAACTAAAATGTGCTGTTTAGTATCCAGTTAGTATTCAGCCCCAAGTTGTTCTTGAGTTCCCCATGAGCCAGGTGGGGGTCAGGCTCTTTTCCCAGATAGTGGGTGACAGGACAAGAGGAAACAGCTTCAAGTTGTGCCATGAGAAGTTTAGGTTGGATACTGGGAGAAATTTCTTCGCTGAAAGGGTGGTCGGGCAGTGGCACAGGCTGCCCAGGGAAGTGTTGTGGAGTCACTGTCCCTGGAGGTGTTCGAAAAACGTGGAGATAAAGTGCTTGGGGACATGGGGTAGTGTTGGGGCAACAGTTGGTCTTGATGATCTTAGAGGTCTTTTCCAACCTTAATGATTCTCTAGTTCCGTGAATGATCTGGATCTTGCTTTACTCCATTTTTATACGTTTCTTACTCTTGCATCATTTAATTTACAACTCTTTTGACCTTTTAAAACTTGAACTAGTTATTAACAACACATGATAAAATAGAGCTTGAGATGTTTCTGTTGGCTACTGGAATGATCGCAAGAAGTGATGGGGGAAAGAAAGAGGCTGATGCATGTCTTGGATGCTGACAGGCTGGTCTGTTCCACAGGAGGCACAGCAAGGTCAGAGCATCCACTCGCACCTCGAACACAGATGTGCCAAAGCAGGTCAGTTCTGCAGCGCTCTCGGTGGTGTGGTCAGGGGCATTGACAAACAACTTTCTGAGGTGATAGTGAAGGAGTCAACTCACCAGGATTGCTTCCACTGTTTTCTCTGTGTCTGGCTGCACGGTTCTTTTTGTTGGTGTTACTGATCTGATAGTTGTAGCCAGTGGAGTGTAAATTGAATAATATTTTACTCAAAGTTCCACTGAACCGAAAAGGAAATGTTGGACTTTTCTGGGGTGTTGTTATTTCAGAGGATTAGTTTATCTCCAGGTACTCTCTGACTACTCTCTGGCAGTCTCAAGGCAGACTCAAGATGCCTTCTGCAGGACACAGCAAGAAACAATCATTTCACTGAAAGCACTTGTGTTACATGGGAGAGGTTAAGGAAGGATCACAGAATTTCACTGTCATTTTGTTATTTTTCCCTGTGGATGCTTGTTCAGCTATAAAATCCATGCATTTAATTTTCCATCCAGTTATCAGAATTAAGGAAAAAAACCTTGCCTTTTACATGGGCTGCTGGATCAGGTTCTGTGCAGTGTTTGCTGTAAAGTGAGCTCCTGTGAAGCATATATTCCTTCTGCATCTGGATGTAACTGGATGTTACATTTGTTTTTTATGTATGACAAAAACCTTTTTATCTGTTGTATTTCTGCCTTTTTTTTTTTTCCTTTTAGAGTGTCCCATTCAGTGAGGGCTTGAGAACTCCAGGGTCTCCAGCCTCAACAGCTGACCCCTTCCACTCGGTTCACTCCTTGGCCGGTCCTGCTTCTATCCTGCCCATGTTTGCTGAACCCAGCCCTTCCTCCTTGGACCCCCGAGCACCGTACACAAGGATTCCAGACAAAACCACTGCAGCACCAGTGGAAGAAGCGGGGAGGAAGCTGATGCAGCAGCCTGGATCTCCCATGCTCCAAGGTGTTGGGTTTGGTAGTGTTGCAGGAAACTGTAACCCGTCTTGTCCTGTTGTTGAGAGTGGTTGTGATGTAGATGTAGAGAGGAGTAGTAAGGAGAGCAGGGTTGCCGGTTGTCAAAATGACAATGATGAGGATGACTTTACCACAGGTGTATTCATTGCTGAAAAAGAGCAGCAGCATGGCAGCCGAGGTGCCCCTCTTTTCACACTGACAAGTTCCCAGTTACAGGTGTCGGAGGAGTTTATTGATGACGACCCAGCAGAAATGTCCTTTTTTGCTGGGGGCTCTGAGGCATTTTCCTATGTGTACAGTGGGTTAGAATTAAAGGGTTCTGAGTTTTCTAAGTGTCTGTCAGAGTCAGCTGGTTTAACTGCAGATGCCCTCCAGCAAAACACAGTCTCTGCTCAGTCAAGCCCCGACAGGTACTCAACTGAGGCCGTGGATATGAATATGGAAGAGGAGTTTGAATTTGAAGAAGGGAGCGATTTCAACGGCAATGAGAGGCCATCAGACACCTCGGAGCTGTTTGAGGTGAAGGCCCAAGCAAGCAGAATGCAAAGCCTCCTGAGCCCCTCAGAAACGAGCTCCCTCATCAACAACCGCTCCGAGAGCAGCTCCCTCAACAACCTGCCGCTGAATGGGACCTCCTCCCTGCACACCTACAGCTCTGCCAACCATTCCGAGGCCAGCTCCATGCTGAACTTCCCTGCCTACTCCGTGCGCTCCGAGTCCAGCTCAGCCTTCCAGTTCACGGACATTATTGACCAGCTGGAGCAGCTGAGCTACCCACCCACCACCACAGAAGACTCCAGCAGCACGGACACCGACTCCTGGGACTCGGGAACGGCTGCGCCTCTGGATGAAAACCTTTTCTTTAGTAACCCCTTTGCTCAAACCGCCGGGGACAACTGTGCCTTTGACTTTCAGAATAATTTAAAAAATCTCACTCAAGAAGACTGGACAGAGAAGTCACAAATCAATTGATTGTCTTGATTTCTGTGGTGGATTCCTCTGTGCTGTTCAGGCTTGGAAGTCAGTAGGGTGTGATATCAGTCAATCCAGTGGCTGGATATTAAATCACATAACATAGTTGATTTTTAAAATTTTTTTTAAAATTCCTGTGCCTCTTCAGTGTCCCTCCAAGAATGCAAGTTTTGGTGCTCTGTTTCTGTGCATCACACTACATCAAGAATGGGTTATAATAGGCTACAATGTTGGAAAATACTGCATTTAGGAAAAAACACTGGTTTCAGAGAATTTTAAGTATCAACTGGCTCATGCAGACATCACAACTTACTGAACGATTTCTTCAGCTGTAAACATATCTGTAAGAGTCTCATCTAATGTGCTGTTCCTCCAAAATCCAAATAAAACAGTCACTTTTGCACATGCTTGTTAACCAGCAGCTGCATCCACTAAATTGCCTGTTTTCCTGTGCTGTAGCAAGATCCTCATTTTGGGTTTGTTTTTGTTCCCATAATCAAAAAAACCGAACAATCTTCAAATGATCTCTGAAGGACAGTTTTAAAATACCAACCTGTGCTACACATCTGTGGTAGGCTTTGAAGAATAAATAGCCTATACCTACCTTTGGAAGGTAGTTTGGAAGAGGGAATGCATATACAACCAAATGGAAATAGCAGTTTCTAAACTTCTTGTGAAGACAAGCTTATTTGCTGACTTCCAGATGTCTTCAGCAGTCCAGCAGCAAACATTTTGCAGCAGTTTGGAGATACACAGAGACTATAAAAGCACTTAATCCCCATCACATTTCCCTTCTTTCTTGTTATTAATCACTCTGCATAAAAATACTTACAAATTAATTCAGAAAAGTGTCCTGTATCTGTGGAGGACAGCTGGTGGTCAACCTGGTGATAGCTTTAACTTTTTCTTTAAAATATGGGCTGCATGCAGAAAAATACTGTAATTTTTCTGAGAAATGGAGTTGTTAGGAGAGGTAAATACTGGAGACAACAGGGTTTCAGGGCTTTTGTAAATTCTTTTAGACAGGTGGCTTTGATGTGAGACTTGAGCTGTAAGTTCGGAAGTGTAATTGAAAAGACAATTGAATTGTTGCTTAACTGATCACATTTAATTTAGCAACATTTATTGAGGCGAAACAACAAAAGTTGTGAAATGTCCTTCCCAACTGCCATGGATTGTGGGGGTGAAATTCTGAGCTTCAGCTTGTTAAGAGCATTTTTTAGACTACATCCAAGCAAGAATGGGAAATCCGTTAACACCTGACCCAAATCTTGTGATGGAAAGCATCATCTTCTTCAGCCATTTGGTTTTGGGTTCCTTTCTGCCCTTTTCAGTCCTTTGTAGAGTGAGTGCAGTACTAATACAGTTGATGCCTCCAAAATAAGCAGCTTAGTTACAAACATAACTTTATGGTCAATGTTATTGGTAGCAGTTTAAATATGGTCTTGAGACATTGTTAAAGACCTTCATTGTTTACTCAGACATTTAAAAAATACTATTATTTCTCAACTGAAACTTCGATGGAATACTTTTCAACATGAGGCAGAACACGAGGAGGTAAAACCTCCTTTAGTCACCCATTTCTTCCAGTTTAGTTTTACCAAGGTATAACTATTCTGCACAGTGCTTGCTTTTATCTTGTGTTTGAGTGCAATGTGTGCTGTCCCATGAGAAACCTGTCCCCTTTGCCAGCAGCACAGAAAGACAAAGCACATTCAGAACAAAGTATTAGCCCAGACCTCCAGTAATGCACAACAAGGTGCTCTTTTTTTTTTTTTTTTGCTATATGTTACTTCTATTTTATTTCTTTCCTGTAAGAATGTGTGTTCTGGCTCTTTGTGGGAATTTATTCTGGCCTGTGGAGATGATGTCATGGGTGTGTGGTGTGACATTTTGAAATAGGACTTGGAGGAGGTTTGCAGTGGTGTAGAGAGCTGGTGCCTTTAAGTATGTTTCTAGGTGGTTTGTCTGACTTCTTCCCAAGATGAACTACATTGTGTAACCTAAGGAAGGAAAAGAAAATCAGCATAAAGATAGAATTCTGTCTGCAAACTCTGTAACAGGTGGTAGCTTCAGGGACAAGTATATAGATAAAGATGTAGGAAAGGCTGTTGATGCCTTTGATCTTTTAAAAAAAGAATCAGGATTCAGCTATTACATATAACTGTGTTTCATGTCCTGTGCCTCAATCACAAGCATTCCTTTAAATGTGTTAGAATAGCTTAAGATGGAAATAAATCCAATGAAATTCTAGTTTTCAAAAGATCTTGGTAAAAAGCTGCCTGTATTTTCAATGTACAGGCTTGCCAATTTGCCTTCTTGCACCACAGTTAGTTTGAAAAGGCATCTTCAATGTTTTTCTTCTTATTTTCTTCTTTTCTTATTTTGCAACTGTGCAGATCTTTTATTGGCAGTTCTAACTCTCAGGGATTTTCTTTTTTTTTTTTTTTTTGAAAAGGAAGCAATAAGATTCTTAGTGTAGTGCCCTTTTTGTTTTCCAGAGGAATGGTAGTGACTAGGATTTCAGTCTTCTATCTTAGGGCAGGTTGTGTGGATCCACGTGTGAGGAAGGGGTGAGGGGAGCTTTGACCCTGGTACTGATCTGTTCAGATGAAGGTTTTAGGTACAGAATGAGAGTTCAGAGCTGCTGCTGTGCCCCTGTTAGTTCTGTCTGTGCTCTGGCTGACTGAGAGCACAGAGCTGTCATGGTTTCCTTCTGTGCTTCACTTGATTTCCAAAGCCATATGGCTTCTGAGGATATCTTTGCATGCTGAGCTGTGTTGTTTTGTTCAAGCTTTCCCAGACAGACACAAAAGAGCAGAAAATTTGGTTCATAAGTAGAGTTTTTCTTATAGCAAGAAAGCTGTGAGCAAAGGTTCTTCATCATTTCCTTCAGAGGCATAAGTTCAGATTCACTTTCCAGTAGAGATGGAGAGAAAACCAGCTGCCCTCAAGGGAAGGTGGCAGCTCAGACCTTCTCAGGGAGCTCGAGCACCATGTATGGGTTATTTCAGTGCAGTGGAGCTGTCCTCTTCCCCCCTGGC
>NW_008237174.1:506766-511935 GCF_000691975.1 Corvus brachyrhynchos | reverse complement strand
CCCTTCATTTACTTTTGGGGGTGAGGGGAGTGGTGAACTGGAGAAGTGTGGTGTGTCCTGAGTCCTGGCGATGCTGCTTAACTTCCAGCACTATTCCCTGTAGTTTGTTTTATTTTCTTGTTACAGTGTTGATATTAAAACTTCGTTCCTGGTACTGATTCCTGTTTATTTCCTGAGAACACAAGTTTTCTTTTCATGAAGGTGAGTGGTGAGCTGGCCAGGAGCCTTGCAGACCCTAGGCAGTAACCTCTGCTGCAGGAACCACATGGCATGGAAAACAGGGGAAATGACTTAGGAAAAAGGACAAGATCGAGAAGATCTTTGTTGAGTATCCCATGCAAGAAAGCAGCACTGGAGGAGCTGTGGTAGAGCAGATAAAACCTAGGTGTAAACTCTGTGAGTCCGTGGCCAGTGAGCAGTCGTCCCCCTGCTCCTCCCAGGAAACACCTCTGCAGGTGAAGCCTTTTTCTCTGGTCCTAAAAATATGAGTCAGACACAGTTAGGGTGGTAAAAAGGGTACCTTTATATGAGGATCCTCAGGTGCACAAATCCGTCAGGTAGAAAAGGCCAAAGATGCGCGCCCCGCGTAACGCGTGTACAATTGTTATAGATTCTGCAAATTAGCATATCTGACAAGAACCCCCCAATTAGGAACCTGCCTGGTGAAGTATTTTCCCCAGTTCTAGTACTTTCTAGATTCTCCCCCCTTAGGATGAGATCCAGGCCCTGCTTACAAAAGTAAGCTGGTTTCAGCCTTGGTTTCTAAGGAGAACCAAGACAGCATAGGGGTCCTGGAATTTGTTTTGTCTTTCTGCCTAGGAAAATGTTGAAGCTAAGCTGCAATATGAAGCTACAAAGCTACAAGTATATGTGTAAAGGATACAGAGAATAGATAAAAGAAAAAAAGGGTGAAACCCACAATGGCATCACAGGTACATCCTTGCACATTGGCTTTGTGCCTCCCACCCCGTGGGGGAGCTGGGGACGCACACAGGTACGAACATTTCTGGCCAGTGCACAGGTTTTAGTGCTGTGCTTTTCCAATAGGAGAACCACAGGACTTTCCAGGTGTGTTCTCCTGCTCTACACAGTGCACCCAGCAGCTGTTGCAGCGCTGGCTTGGCAAAGGGAGGGTGCCAGGGCTCCACAGTGAAGCAGGGCTGTTTCCCATCCTTCCACATCTCTCTGTTCTGTTTTAGCAAACACATGCAGCTGTAGGATGCATGCCAGTATTAGTGGCTTTTCCCAGTGAGTCAGGCTGCTGGGCTTAACTCTCTGCAGTGCTCAACTGAAGGTTGCAGTGCGACTGAAAGAAAGCAAAATGGGTGTTTTGAGTGAGCAATTTAATCCCCACCTGCACTTCTCTATGTGTGTACTTACAACCCTTCTGATGCTTAAACACATTTATTAAATGTAAAGCACTACAGCAGAGCATTTTTGATCATCATCTATGCAGTTAATGAAACTTAATTTGCACAAAACGTGGGTCATGGAATATTCTCTGACCTATCCACCACCTGGTTAAGCTTTGTTAAATTCACTAACCTGTGTTATCTATTGTGCATAGACTTTGTAATTTTAAAGTATTCATTAGTGAAGTAATACATGCTGTGTATTCCCAGGACTTGCCATATTTTATCTTAGGGTGGAATAGGGCGATATATCAATCTACTCTCAACTTTCACTTTAATTTCCAGTAAATTTCAGAGTTGCTGAATAATCTGGATAATACCAAGTATTGATCTCTTTTTTTCCTGTGCTTATTTGTATTGTGGTCATAGCTGATCTTGTTTAAGGGATTTTTGTTTTGGTTTTTTTGGTGGCTTGATTATGGTTTGGTGTTGGGCATTTTTATTTGGGTTTTTCTTTTTTTTTTTTGGTGGTGGTAGGTTTTGTCTAGTTGCAAGTCTTGGTAGGGGTAAGATTTTGTGAAGACACTAATAAAAGTTGTAATTTTATGCTTTTTTGGTGCAAACCTGTCGGTAAGTCATTCCCATTATTGTCATTTTGCAAACTGTTCTAAGCCATAATTACTCAGTACTGAATGAGTGTAATCACAGGTCTCAATAGTCCTTTAGCTGTCATTGCCTGCCCTTTTTAGGGGCTCTTACACCTCACTTGTCACAAGGGCTGTGTGTATATGTATGGCTGTACATATACATTCTCTGTCTGAAGATGGGGAGACTTCACAGTTCCAAATGCATCATAAAACCTGCCTCATTAATTACCTGCCCATGGGCTCCTGTAGAATTACTCCAGTAGGTGAGCTGGAGGTTTGGGAGTTCATATTTGGAATGTGATTCACTGAACCTGCTCTGTGGGAAGGTGTTCCTGTGCCTTTTCCAAAGTCGTAACGTTCCGCAGTCACTCGAAGCACGAAATTCCCATTTCTCGGTACGTACAGGGGTACGTGTGCCTTGGTTAGAGGGACTCCCCAGTTCCATAGGTGCTACTTCACTCTTGCCAGGGAAAGATTACCTTCAAACAAAGAGAGCTGGAATTTTTTAATTGATCTCTTGAACTTTATCTTTTATATGGTAAATGTTGATTGAATTATATGTTGGGGTTTTGAGTATCTTTGTGTCTGTTCAGATTGCCGATTATGAACCTACAGATTTGTACTAATTCATAATTTTAATTGTTTATGCAATAAAACAAGGAAAACTTTGATATAAATGACAACATGGGCTTTTTAGCTTTATTTTCATTACCCTTATCTTTGAAATAGAATAAATATTTGTTCTCCTAGCCAAGGCATCTTATAGTTTTATTCCCAGCTTTCTCCACACGGTTTTCCACCTGTACCACTTCGTTGAAAATAGAGCACAGTAGGCAAACACTGGTGTGTGGGTTTCAAATTCCTGGTTTGTGCAGATCTTTTGCTTGGGATACAAATGGGACTAGAAGCTCAGATTTCTTTGTAGGAATTATATTTATTGTGGAGACCTTTTCTTTTAAGCTTGGTATGTCCCTTGAACTCTCTCTCCTGCATATCTGTTTTTATTGGAAGATTGTCCTTTTTTGCAAACGTAGCATGTGAAGGCAATTGCATGTTTTCTAGTTGGCAGGTTCTCCTTCAGGTGTCTGTGACCAGTGTTTAGGTAAATCCTCTGCCCTACAGACAGGGCTTTAACAAGTTGGACAGGTGGCAAAAGAAGGGTGGTTGTTTGGGATTGTTTCAGCTGTTTTGTGGGCATAACTATAAAACCAGGGCCAACCTTAGGATCCTGCTAGTACCACATGTAGGTGTGACTTCCCAGGTACACAGCACTGGGACACGTGCCAAGTGCTGTAAATGTGCTTTAATGTTTCACGTGACCTGTACCTGTTTGAGATCTTTGAATTTAAAGTCGCTTGCGTAGGTTTTTTAGGCTCTTAGATGATTTTCCAGGTTCTCTTATCTCCCAGCTATTTCTCATCTTTTTAAAGGGAAGATTTGCAGAGGGAAAATTTGCTAGTAGCGATGTTTTGAAATAAGGAAGATAGGGAAGGTATCCAGGATTTTACTTGTAGTACATCAGCTTGCTAATGACCTCACTCTAGAAGTAACTCTCTGTACTTTCACTCTAGAAAATAATTGTTTGGTCTGTTTCAGCAGGGGACTGGGTGTAAGGGAGGCTCTGAGCAGGCTCCCATTGTCCTCTGGTCAGCCCCTGCAGGGTTTTAGCCTGAAAATAATCTTGCCTTTTGAAGTAGTGGTAATAGCAATGATGTAATAATAAAGTTGTGTCTTTAAATGTTTTCTGGGAAATGCAAGAGATGCTCCATTTCATAAAAAGCCGTTGCTGACAGTTGACCCTCACATAGCTTTTGTCCATCCCATAATGCTCAGTATTATTGGGGT
This sequence comes from Corvus brachyrhynchos, assembly GCF_000691975.1. Taxonomy (NCBI): domain Eukaryota; kingdom Metazoa; phylum Chordata; class Aves; order Passeriformes; family Corvidae; genus Corvus; species Corvus brachyrhynchos. The sequence continues at coordinate 508,091 of NW_008237174.1, read as the reverse complement.
ACTATTTTAGTTGTCTGTCTTTGAATTATTTTAAGCATCCAGGCATAAAGCTTACGGAACCTGTACTTTTTGTTTTGGCCAGCCTGTACATTCAAGTCTGGCTTTCTGTGTCGGAATTGAATTTAGATTGAAGAATGGAAATACCTGCTGAAAAAATAACTGGGAAATGACACCAAAAGCTTGTTATCTTATTATTCTTATCTCAGTGAAAATCAAACAGAACCTGCTTCTACATGACCAATATTACACAGTAGCTCTGGAGGATATTTTCAGCATTCTCACCACATTCTGTAGCTGTGCTTTTGCATACTACAGTGCTTTTGCAATGTTTTATTGATTAGTTTTTATTTTTTATTTCTCTTACGTGTATTCTGGTCTTTATGAAACTGTGGGTTTGTTTGCTTAAGGATACGTGTTTCTCACTACATAATGTAACTAAGAAGTATTAGTATACTTAAAGGTCTTTGAGTCTGTGGAGTATTACACTGAGCTGATGCATTTTTGGATGTTGCCTTAAGTGCATTTGTGTGTGATGTGGAGGCAGAAATATGTTGTATACAGAATGCAGCCGTGTCTGACAGTCTGGGCTACAGCGTTGAATTCATTCATGTCATTGCGCGGAGGCCTGGCTTGTGCTCACAGCATTTACAGACACCAGTTGGGGATGTTTGTGTGACTTACTTGTAGAGAACAAATTTCCACTTCATGCAGAATGTTGAAACACAGAAACATCCCTCTGAAAGAATAATCCCTTTAAAGATAACTGGAGGATGCTGCCTATGGGGAAGGGAAGACCTCGGAGCACCAGGGTTTGATGTCAAAGGGAATTGTTCGCATGTTTTGATCTTCACATCAATATTTCTACCTAATCATGAGTTTTCTACACTGAACAGCAGTTGAAATGGCTTCTCCCTTTACCATCTTTCTCCATGAGAATGAGGAATTGCTGTACATCCTACCTGCTTGCCTGGAGTCCTCCTGTGCTGCTCTGGTGGAGAAGACTTGGGTTATGAGAATGAAAATTTCAGTCCTCATTTGTAATATCATCTGCCAAGACACACCATCACACTGAGCTTAGATCAAACATTTAATTAAACAAATGTTTGCTAAAAAGCTAACCTGAGCTGCTCTGTGACTTCTTATAGCCTCTTCTAGAAAAAAAATATAAAATTGGGAAGTGACAGGACAAGAGGGAATGGCCTTAAGCTGAAGGAGGGTATTTTTAAATGGAGTAAATTCTTCCCTTTGAGGGTGCTGAGGCCCTGGCACAGGGTGCCCAGAGCAGCTGTGGCTGCCCCCGGGTCCCCTGGAGGGGCCCAGGGCCG
>NW_008237174.1:482311-506753 GCF_000691975.1 Corvus brachyrhynchos | reverse complement strand
AAGAAACGTGGGCTGGTGGAAGGTGTCCCTGCCTGTGGCAGGGGGTGGGACTGGGTGGTCTTTAAGGTCCCTTCCCACGCAAACCCTTCAGTGATTCTGTGAATGCCTCTCATTTCTGTCGGTCCCTCTGGCTTTGGGGAGGGGTTCTTGCTTTCGGATTCAACGTTTGAAATTAATTTACTGGCTGTCTTCTGTTGGAGGAGATAAAAGGTAGAACAACCTGACTAAAAAAGCAGGGTGGTTTATAGCAACTTATATCCCATGTGCTCCCACTGTATCCGAGCTTTCAGGCTGTCTGGAAGTAATTCAAGTTACAGATTCTGGAATTTGTCACTACTTTGTGTTAAATTCCAAGAACTTAAAGAAGCTCCTCACCCCTGCAAGCTCATTTGTTTGGAAGCTGTTTTTTCAGCGTTCCTGGCATGTAAAAGCAAACTTGAATCCGGTGCCTGGATAGGTGAAACAAACACTTTGTTCAGTGTTGCTTTTATTAAAAGCAATGTGAATGGACCAATTGCTCAGGGAGAAGCCAAAATCTGCTTCAACGTTGGTGCTGGACTAGTGTACGAATAGTTAACTCTGCAGCCTGGATGATCTGAATCTCTTCCAGGTGACCGAGTGCAGCACTGTTTAGCTTCCTGCGTTTGTCCATGTGGAATTACAGGCTGGGGCTGCCTCGCCCTGGGTGTGCTTTCCAAGCCGGAGCAGCTGGGAATCGAAAGCTCCCAACTCCTCCTGCAGCACCCATGACAGTGTGAGGAGTTACTGTATATCTGTGAGGACTGGGTTTTTTAAAGCCTTTTGTGATGATTTTCAGTCTGGGAAATGATGATTTGGCAGTTTGGGGTTGGATGTTGATTTCCCCATTTGTCTTCGGGTGGGTGGTTTAGCACTTGTGGCACAACAAATCCTGCTGGGGAGGCTTGGGAGGGTGTTAGAGCTGTAGATGTTTAAGTGCTGGTACCTGTTTCATTGCCTGATCTGAGAAAACTCATTTGTTTATCACAGGGAAGATCAGAAAAATAGTATGTGAGGTTAGGAGGAATTCTGTGTGCATAATGTGTCTGTTGCCTTCCTTTGGCCCAAAAAAGTTGATCTTGAATGGTCATTTTCACCCCTGAGGGGGGTCTACATGCTGAAAAGAGGAGGCTTGAATTCACTGTGATGGGTCAGAAATCTCTAAAGGGTCCACAAAATAATAATAATAATAATAATTTTTTAACAAAGACATTTAATAATCTAAAGCAAAATGGTGCCTGTTGCTTCTAACAGGTTTAGCTGTGGCTTGTGTCCATCCAGTTAATACTCAGTGCTGCAAAATGGTTTTCCTTGAGATTACTCTGCTTGCATATTTAGAAAAGCCAGGAATTAAATTTTTTCCATGCTCCCTCTTTGTATAGCAATAGGCTTTCCTTTCCCTTTGGACCAGTTTTGGAGATACATTCAGAAACCAGGGTATTTCTAACATACTTTGTGTCCTGGAGTGGCAAGTCATGGAATAATGTGTCCTAGCTTTTCCCTGTGTTGAAAAGTAACTCTTATATTGAAAAGCAAAAATTAAAAGCTGTATTCTTGTCCCTGCAGTATAACCCTGTGTTGTGAACTGTGCTGCTACTCAGCAGCAATTTTTCCTTGACAATAAGCAGTTTATCCTTCCCTCAGCTGTGGTTGTGGCAGTGTCTGTCTTTACTGCACTGCCATCCAACCTCTGGGATGCAGGGAACACTCCCTTTACTTTGAGATACATGCTGAAGTCTTTGGATTTGTATGCCTTTTTGCTCTTTTACCTTTTTTAAAATAATATGAGATTGCAATTCTGGTTTGCTGTAACAGTGGATAATCACCTTATTTTCACTATCTTTGAAATAATTTTCTCTCCTTTTCCACTCCATTTCCTTGTTGTCTTCCCATCCAGGCCTCCCCATGGACCATCCCCAGCTCTCCTCCCTTGTGCTGAAGAGTCCCCTAGGCTTGACCCCAGCGTTTCAGGTGAACTTGAATGCAGTCACTCAGGGCTCATCCCCTCTGCTGAGCCCTGTCCTCAGCGATGCTGGCGGGGCCAGGATAGAAGAGGATGACGAAATGAAAAGGAAGGTAAGGTCATGATGTAGCTGGGGAATGATGGTGCCATGTGGGAGCTGTGCTGGGCACTGAAGGTGCCAGGTGAGGAGCTCTGCTTGCTGGGTGCTGAATGCTGATTGTGTTTTATTCTGTGGTGGCTGTGGTAAAACTGCAGTGCTGAAGGCTGGTGGGATGTGTTGCGCTGTTGTGGCAGGAGTTCCCGGTGCCCTCCTGGCATTTCTTGTGTCTTCTTGGCATGGCCACTGGGACCACCTACCCCTGTTTTAGCAGGAGCAGTGTGTCAGGGAACTGTGTTCAAAATCCACTTTTTGTATCCCAGAATGGAAACGAGTTCAGGTTGGACATTAGGGAAAGGTTCTTCACCCCGAGGCTGATCCCTGGAACAGGTTCCCTAGGGAAGTGATCACAACACCAAGCCTAACAAAGATCAAGGAACATCTGGATGATGCCCCTGGTCATATGGTTTATTTTCAGGTGGATCTGCAAGGAATGAGGGGCTGGACACAATGATCCTCAGAGATCCTTATTTGTTATTGTATAAGCTGTGCGTTTCCTGGGTTCCTTCCTTCCCGTGCAGTCTCGTGACGGTCTCATTGGTCCATCTCACCATACATTGTTCCTCCAGGTCATGCTTTCTGACCACCTTTGGAGGGGTCCTGAGGTGTTCCTCTAGAACTGTGGAGGACCTGAGCTCAGTGTGAATTCTCTCACACCCATTTCATCATGGGCTTGGTCAGCAGAGCTGGCTGTGTTGTTGAAGTTGTCCTTTCCGTGGCTGACCCTTCTGTCCAGAGAGAGGTGCACAGTGCTCTGGCCTTGCAGAAGCTTGAGCCTCACTTTCTGGAAAGAGGGGCACAAAAATGCCCCTGACTTCTGCAGGTGCAGTGAGTCTCAAACCAGGAACAGCTTTGGGTCTTCAAGATGTGCTTACGTCTAGGTATTGCTCTGTGCCTGGAATGCTTTCTGCCTGCCTACCAGTGAGCACTGGTTGCTTTAACCGGGGACTCCCCCACATGATGTGGGGTTTTCCTCACCCCCATGTAGGGCTCAGGATTTGCTGCATTTCTTCCAGTAGGATAGAGAAGTCTACCTAACAGTAGTGTTTTTCTGGAAGACTCTCTGCTTTCCTTGCCTTGCTTGCAGAGAGGTTTGTTGACTCTGGTGCTTGAGAAGGATCCAGGACCTTCCATTACAGTGCAAGGAAGGCTCCACTGTCCAAACTCAGTTCCATATGGAGTCAGTGGCCACACTGGGATCTACAGTTTTCCATACATCCACACAGAGGAAGAAACCACTTTCTGTGGTCTTTGCTTCTGCTCTTCTACTTACCCCATCCAGTGTTCTGGTTGTCTTACCTCTGTCAGGATCAGGATCCTCAGGCAAGAAGGTCACAGGCCCCTGCTCTTTGGTGTCTTTACCATGTTCTTGGGCACCTCCAGGCACTTCTGTGATGCTGTTGAGAAACACCCATGGTGTGGACGTGGTGTAAGTGCCTGCCAGAGAGAGAGAGGAAGGTCTAACCAGTAACTGGGAGCTGAGCTGCAGACAACCCGCCCAGCTGGCAGCTTCCCTGTCTCTTAGACTTTTTGAGGTGGAGTTTATAGCTTTGGCTGATCTATTAGTTTCCATAGTTATTTTAAAAATAACTCCTCTCATTTATCCTTATAGCTTGGAAATAATGAGCAGAGTCTGTGTTAGCTGACTTAAACATGAAGCCCAACCCTTTCTGCTGCATTCTGCAAGGTCTGGTGTTTTGGCAGCTTGTGCTCTCCTTCAGGCTGAAACTAATTTATAAAAGTGGGACTCCTTAGAAGGGAACTTCTTTTTATTGTATTGATCTTAAGCTTGATCAGCTCCTGAGCATTCCAAGGCTTAGATGTCTATTCAGAGACATTGTTTTAAGTGAAACAGACCCAGGAGGAAACCAGTGTTAAATTGGTTCAATTTCACAGGAGCTTTACAGCTTTATTGTACAAGAAAAATGTAATCTTGCAATATCTCTCTGACTAGAGGTCTGATTTGAAGGTGATACTGCTGTAGTTCTACCTGGTTAATCAGGGCATGTTCTGCAAACTCTCCAGCCCTCACAATGTGTGCTTTCTGCTCTGTGCTGCCATGGTGCTGCTGGTCCTGTACTGAAACCTTGAGAAAGATGAGGTTTTTTCTTTCTTTTTAAATCACTGTGCTTTTCTTTCATCTTACTGGTAGATTTCTCCCTGTTCCTTTTCTAATGGAGGTTGGTTGTGGCAACCCACTTAAGAAAGGGCATCGAAGCTAGGCTTTTTGGGGGAGGTCCCCCATTCAGAGTTATTTTTAACACTTCTGAAGCCTGGTGTTTGAAGTGAAAAGTTAAAACATTTTGGCCATTACAAAAATAATGTAGAGTGGAGCTCTTCACTCCCCACAACCTGGGGGTTGCTGCATCTGGTGAGTGTTGAAGGTTTCCAGGTGGGATTGTGTGTACATGATACGGTGAAACACCAGTTTTTCCAAGTGGGAATATTTGCCTTGATGCCTGCTGTGGTTGTAAAAACATTTTCTTTGAACTCTAGAAGGAGACTTCCACCTCAGAGAGTTCTTGTGTTTGGTTTTTTGAGGCATGAGCTGATTTTCTTTCCCCTTGCAGAGCCTGAGCAGTAAAGAAGGTTTTTGGCAGGGCCTCTGCCAAAAAAAAACCAACCTTCCACTCCTCTGGTGCAGGGTCTGCCCAGCAGCTGCTGCCAGCACTCAGCACAAGGGATGCACTTAGGAGTGGTGCAAGGCTGGAAAAAAGCAAGTTAAGGGCACTAAATTCCACCAGGGAGCAATTTGGAAAGAGCAAGAACTTCTGAGAATAAACAGAAAGGGCTGATGTGTTGGGGAGGGAGAAAGGAAGAGAAGATACCTGGGAAAAGAAAAGCATCTCTTGTGCCCTGGGTTAGCACACAGTCAGCTGGAGAATGAAGCAAAAACCTGCAGAAATGCTCAGAGGTGGTGAAAAACGTGATCCATGCAGGCTATGAGAAGTGACAAGTTATGACCATGGTGTGGTTTTAGTTTTTAAAAAGTTCCCCCTATTTTAGTTTTTAAAAATATCCCCCTATCCTACCTGCCCGTGTAAAAGTCATGCTCCCACATTTTCATGCACCTTCATGCTCTGTAAGATTTCAAAGAAGTGCAGTAGGATCCTGTACATAATCCAGGAGGGGATCTACCCAGAGCTGTGTGAAAACATCCCTGATAGCAGAAATTCTCCTGTCATGTAAGGAACTGCTGAGGCTGGTAAGTGAGATGGTGAAACTGTGTCACCTCAGGCTCCAGGGAGGGCAGAAAAATGATGGCTGTTTGCTTTGGGAAGAGGCTGTTTGAGAAGGGGTTCAACAACATATGAGACTGCAGTCAGGTAAATAGCCCAAGGGAAAAAGCCAAGATTAGGTAGGACTTTGCCTGACACTGTGTACCTGAGACAGGTATGCTGAAGTTAAGAGGATGGCTATGGGGTGAGTAGAACTATATCCTCTGGTCCCTCCAGGGAGGGGGCTGATGTGTGGAACTACAATAACTAGCATAAAATAACCTGAGAAGAGACTAGACAGTGTTTCAGAATTAATTATTTGAGGATACACACCTCCAGGGATTCTCTGTGGACTCAACAGAGAGGTTACTGAGCAACCAGGAGAATCTCCTCCGTGGGCAACCTTGAGCTGGAGGATTTGGGAAACACTCAGTAGCTGTGCTGACAGCACTGGAGGCATCTCAAAGTGACTCTATAAAGAGAATTTTTAATTAACTCAGAACATACAAGGAAACAGAAGAAAGAATTTTCAAAGCATTGTTTCCCTCAGGAGGGGCAGAAATGGAGGAGACCAAATTTTGATGTAACTCAGTGGCATTTGGCAGGGAACTACAGCACAGCATAGTGAGCTAAGGAGACAGAGCAGTCCCTTACCTTGAAGAGTGACTAGTTCCTTAATATTTCATTATTTTTAGTAATCTATGTTTTCAGGCTGATTTTGTGTTGTTGCAGCTGCAGAACATCTCTTACCACCATTTCATTCCTTTGTTCTTCCATATCCATTCTGTCTTCTCTTCAAATAGCAGCCCAGAGCAATCATGCAGCCACCAACTGCTGCAGTTTAGTTTTCTGTTTTTCTTAGCTCATTAATATGGTCTTCAAAGGAGTAAAAGCTTGAATAAAAGCTGTAAGTGGAAATAAATAGTTTTGGAAAAGGACTGTTTGCAAATCTGTTGTGCTGTGTTTGGTTGGAGAAGCGTTTAAAATCTAGGCATCTTGGAATACGTGTTTCCATATTTTTGTAAAGTGTTTCCTTGATTTGAGATGGAAGTTCATGTAATGGAAGTGTCCAAGGCCAGGTGGGACAGGTCTTGGAGCACCCTGGGCTAGTGGAAGGTGTCCCTGCCCTTAGTGGGAAGGGGGTTGGAATGAGATAAGCTTTAAGGTCCCTTCTAACCTAAACCATCTGTGGTTCTATGATAATTGACATGATTTTTTAATACCCTTGCAATACAAAGAATGTTTTGTAGTAACGTCAGTATTTGGGAATGTGATACTTGTTGGAGCCCTGGGTTTAGAGAATTTAGGTTTCTGGGACATAATAATATATATATGTAACAATATGGAGGATTTTGGAAGTGGATTTGTTCTTCATCTTTTCTCCTTCTTCTTCACAAATGTGGCTGTTCTGGTATTGGGTCAAAAAACCTGCACTGCAGGTCATGAATAGATAGTTACTGGGTTATAAATAAAAACACATTACTTAGCATTGCATGATTGGTTGATTTGGACCTTTAAATGGCCTTGCAAGGTAGAACTCGGAGCCATTTTCCACCTTGTTAACTTGGAGGCACGCTCTGTGCAGCTGTGCCATGGATAAGGAAATAATAAACATCAATGAGAAGGAAAGCCTGGCGCCTGCTGCGTTTCAATCCGAACTCTGAGGAAAAGAACGCGCGATTCAGAGACGAAACGACAGCAGAGAAAATGACCAGTACTGAACAGAGAGATGTCCTGTTAGTAATGATCTGCTCCATTTGCACACAGCAAGGGCAAGTGGATGTAAGGTTTGAGCTGATGGCCAGTAGTAAACAGAGGTTTGTATTTCAGTACTGACCGGTGGCTGTGTGTCCTTTCAGCGCTACCCCACCGACAAGGCGTACTTCATAGCCAAGGAGATCCTTGCCACAGAACGCACCTATTTAAAGGACCTGGAGGTTATTACAGTGGTAAGTGGGCTTGATTTTATTTGTTTTCCCTTTTGTTAAACAGATTGGTGATTGTTAGGTTGGAAAAGCTTGGAATTTCTTCCTGTGATGTAGAGTAATCCATGAGCCAAGTTGCTGTCCCCTTCCTTGTTCCGTAGCTTCTTCTGTGGGAGAGCAGATGCCTTCTCTGGGCTTCCATCGTTTGCTCCAGCAGCTACATCCTGTGCCATCCTGATGACTTAGGCAAACTTTTGTTCTGAAAAACATGAACAGGGACAGCCTCAAAATGTTTTGAGTTTAGTTTCAGTGATAGCTGCCAGCTCTGCTTATAACCTAGCCATCTTCTCCATGGTTTTCCTTGGGAAGAGTTTAACAGCCTTGTGCCTTTGAATCTGAGAGCAGATGACAGTTGCAAAGGGCATCAAACCCATGGGGATTTGAAGAGTATTTTCTTGTTTTGTTGCTTCTGTTTCCTCCTCCTTTCACCCAGAACAGACAAGTGAGTCCCAGTTTGGAGGGCAGCATGAACTTCCAGCTGTGTTTCTAAAAGAGCTTTTTTGCTAATGAACTCCGTGTATGAGCACTGGGACTGTTGCCTTTCTGTAAGCTGTTGTTTTAATTTAATCAAAAAAAGTCCCTTAACTCTGCGTGGCCTCAGTGGAGGTGTTCTCTGCAAGCTCATTGAGCACCATCTCACTCCAATTCCTCCTACAGGCTTCCCAGCACTTCTCCTAAAAGAAGGGGGAATACCTGGTACCTCAGAGGATTTTTGTAATATCCCCATCCCTGCCAGAAAGCGGGGACCTGGAAGAGATAAAGTGTGGAATGTGACCTGCAACGAGATGTCTTCAGCTGAGTAACAGGGCTCCAGGTGTATGACAGCAGTTGTATGTGCGTGGAAGTGGCAGGAGCTGGGGCGGCCCCCGGGTGGGTAACTGACTGTCACTCAGCTGTCCCCAACCATCCCATCATTGCATTCAGAAACAAGCTTGTGCCCAGAGCCAGCCATGTGCCTCATCTTCCTAATATTTGGCAAGGAAAAAAAAACCCCATCTTTTCATTTTTCACAAATTACGTCTTCCCTAAATATTTCTTCTTCCTTCCTGCTGTTTCCCTGTGCATACCTTCTCCTACCCCATCACTGCAGGAGCAGGAATTTTCATACTAACAATGAATTTCTGAAGCAGGGAGATTGATGGGAATTTCTGGTTTTTTCCAGTGGTTCCGCAGTGCTGTGATCAAGGAGAATGCCATGCCAGAGGGCCTGATGACACTGCTCTTCTCCAACATTGACCCCATCTATGAGTTCCATCGAGGCTTTCTGAAGGAGATTGAACAAAGGCTCTCACTTTGGTAAGCGAGGGGAGGGACCTTTTTCTATATCCTCATGTCAAAACCAGACTACAACTGGTATTTCCACGTCAAGAGAAGCAAGGAGAAATCTTTTACGAAATAAAAGTTATTAAAAAAGTGCCAACTACCTTGCACAAAGCCCATTTTTCAAGCTTTGCCATGTATATAATATCCTGTAGTTGTATGACTTGTGCACCAGGCCGAGGGTTTTGTAATCACAGAATCATTTAGGTTGGAAAACACCCTTAAGATTGTCAAGTCCAATTGTTCCTACAACCTGATAGTGTCTCTCAAGCCTTAGAAAAAAGAAGGAACACAAGATCAAAAAGACAGTGTGTGTGTTTTTTCCACACCTTCCAGTTAATGAATCTCTAGGTGAAAATCTAGGAAACATCTTTGTGATTAAGGTGGGAGTTTGGTTCTTGCAATGCAGTTTATTTCACAGATCATGTTTTTAGTCTTTTAACCTTTGTATTATTTTCTCCTGACCTGACATGTTATATATTACAGTATAACTACCTTTCAAAAGGAGGTGGTCAATGTAAACAAAGTATCGGGTAGGGTCGTGTTATGACATTTATTGGAGGTCTGAAACATAAAACTCTTGAATAGAATTTCACACAAATTCCTTTCTAGTCCTTTCTCAGTTTTCTAAGCATGGCTTTGTGTTTGCTGTTTTGTGCAGCATCCATATTTAATATACCAAGTTTTCAATCTGAACAGTGAAATAGGAATGCCAAGTGGCTAAAGATTATGTCTTGAATTACAGGGGAAGATGGAGGGGGAAAACAGAAATGTCTTGATCCCCCATATGTATGTTGCCTTCTTCTTTCCTCCTTGTGTGTGTTCCAGGGAAGGCAGAACCAATGCCCATGTGAAAGGGGATTACCAGCGCATCGGAGATGTCATGCTCAGGAACATGCGCACTCTGAAGGTAGATACAGGATTAAAGACCTGGAATTCTGGAAGGTAGAACTCGTTGTTTTGTTTTGTTTTGTTTTGTTTTGTTTTGTCAAGGATCAGAGCTCAGGGTTAGTATTTCCATTAATCACAGAATCCCAGGATGGTTTGGGTTGGAAGGGACCTTAAAGCCCATCTCATCCCACTCCCTGCCATGGGCAGGGACACCTTCCACTGTCCCAGGCTGCTCCAAGCCCCATTCAACCTGGCCTTGGACACTTCCAGGGATCCAGGAGCAGCCACAGCTTCTCTGGGCACCCTGTGCCAGGGCCTCCCCACCTGTTATGGTCTGGTTCTTAAAATTGTTAGAAATGCCTCTGCCTGAATTGAGGTGCAAACGAGACCATATGCCAAAGTCAGTAGTATGGGCTTTATTTAATAGTAAATATGAGAGAGAGAAGAGAAAGAACTAGAAAAGAGGTGGGGGGACAGAAGGAGAGTGACAGAGACAGATTAAAGAAAATATCACCACTCCATGGATCCCACCAGCATCCTGATGATCCTCTCCAGCTGGTCTTCTTGGTGGTGGGAAAACATAGACCCCAAAAAGCATAGAATCCAATGGATTCATGTATGCTCAGGCCAGATGGTACCTCCCTGGGAGAGGGGACAGTTTGACACTGTCTCTTGCAGCAGACTGAATCACTTTGCATCACGTGCAGTCCCTGTGCTGCAAGGCCACAGGAATAAGTTTTGGGAGCACTTTGGGGGGTCTTTGATGAGTTATGACACCCCCTCAGCTGCCTCCCATGTGACTGTCCCATGGATGTGGCCTTCCTTGGGGGGATGTGGTTTAACAACTGCTCCAGTTTGTGTTCACTGCCTCTGACCAGTGGGTTTGCCATGCACCCAGAACTCTCCTCCTCTCGCCTTCGTTGCGGGGGTCTGTGCAAACCTGGCCTCTTGGGCTGTGGCCTCCCCCACCCCAAACCCAGCCAGGGATGATTTTCTGCTGGGTTTGGCTCTCTTGTGGATGCCTTCCTTTCCCTCAGCCTTGTTTATTTCTCCCTAGACCTGAGATGATGAACAACAGTGTTCCCTTTATCTTATCAAGGCATCTTAACTCACAGTCCAAAGTTCCAGTCAGGCATCTTTGGGGGGGGGCTGGGCTTCTGAGCTTTTAGCTGCTTTATACAGTTTTGCCATAACAGGCAGAAGCTTCATAATAATGTTTAAGCCATGCACTATAAGATTCCAGTTATCTCACACCACCCTCACAGGGAAGAATTTCTTTCCAATATCCCATCTAAACCCATTCTGTTTTAGTCAATCTTGAGGTAACTTGCAGACAATTATTGTTGAGAAACAATTTAAAAATACAACAGAGTAAAATAATTGCAGGAAGGCTTTGAATCACTGTTGCTTATTTAGCCACCTACATTTACCTTGAGGAAAGGTGTTTGTTGATTATTCAGCAGAAAACAAAAATTATTGATTTAGCTCCCCTATTGAGACCTTGATTCATAAGGTTATTTAATTTAAAAACATACATATTTTTCAAAAGCAGAATAGTTTCTTCTGAAATGAAGTCAACTTTATGTGGAGCACAGTGCCTTTGTGGGACAGTTACATTAGTGCTGTAGTAGTGGAGTAATGTAATTAAAACCAGTGACTTGAATGGGAGCGCAGGAGTGTGGGACTGCCGTTTCCACTACCAGCATTTGGTGTTCCCAGCAGGCACAATGCCATACAGACCCCTGTTTTAACCTTGACTGGGAGCTGCCTGCCTTCTTTAGTTATGAGAGACTTGTTTTCCTTTGATCCAAGTAACTTTTTGTCCAATTCCATAGGAGTTCACCAGTTACCTGCAGAAGCACGACGAGGTCCTGACGGAACTGGAGAAAGCAACCAAACGCCTCAAGAAGCTGGAGATGGTTTATAAGGAGTTTGAACTGCAGAAGGTTTGCTACCTGCCCCTCAACACCTTCCTGCTCAAACCCATCCAGAGACTGATGCACTACAAGCTGATCCTGGGGAGGCTGTGCAAGCACTACACAGCAGAGCACCGGGACTTCACCGACTGCCGGAGTGAGTGAGCACCCAGCCATGTCCTGCTGGCAGCACCCCTTCCCACAGACTTCCAAAATCCTGCCCTGGGAAGACAAGAATTATAGGCTCATAGAATCTCAGAATGTTTGGGTTGAAAGGGGACCTTAAAACTCATCTCATTCCCCTTCCACCATGGACAGGGATACCCTTTTACTAGAGCAGGGTGCTCAGAGCCCCGTCCAACCTCGCCTTGAGCACTTATGTTCACTTATGTCCACAAATTTCATGTAAGTGCTTCTTTTTCCTGGCATTCCAGAAATTGGTTTTCTCATGATGGATCCCAATGTTTCAGCCAAAGCTGGAAAACTAGTCCTTTTCTTGTCTCCTGTTTTAGCAGGGGACAAAAATAGTGGTTTTTTTAATGAACTTGTTGTCATTTAGATGTAAAAATATGACCGAAAAGTGCTTCTTTTGTAGCATCAAAAGCATGTGTAGTAAATTCCATTCATGACAAAGTAATCTTTGGCAGAAATAGTTGGATTTGATTTTTTTCATTACTTTCAGCTACATGGTAAATACTTTTTTTTTAAGCAAGATCTGAGATACACAATGATCTCCAGAAGCACAGGAAATGCTGTGAAGTCACTTGCTGTCTCTATTTACCCTCCTCTAAAATACACTTAAAGTTGGCAGCTGGACTGGGTGATCATTGTAGGTCCCTTCTGACTGAACTATTCTGTTTGAAAACTGGCTATAAATTTCGGATCTAAAGTTCAGATTCAATTTTCCAGGGGTGAAATGGGTGGCCTGGGTTGCTCTGCTCTGGTCCCATTGGTGCTGTTCTCCACACAGACGCGTTGAAGGAAGTCACAGAAATGACCTCACAGCTGCAGCACAGCCTCATCCGCCTGGAAAACTTCCAGAAGCTTACAGAGCTGCAGCACGACCTGATTGGGATAGACAATCTCACAGCACCTGGCAGGGTAAGTGCCTCTGCTTAGTTTTGAGAGCTTTTATTGGTTTTATTTCCAAGGAAGTGCCTTTGAAGCATGGATTTGCCATTGCTGCCCCCCATGTCACCAGGACAACTCTAAAGGCTTCATGTAACTGTCTCTTAGAGAATGCCATGGATGATGGGATCATCACCTTGGTGATATTCAGAGGGATAGATCAGAAATGCATCTGCTTAAACTGTGGCTGCAGTTTCATGTTTCCAGTACAGATACTGGGCATACTGGGGTATGGTGCTGTGTGTGTGAGTGGGAACTGGTGTGCCGTACTGGAAATCCACTCCCAGCTCTGCTTGTGTCTGCCTGGTGCAGCCTCAGAGAATGGAGGGACGGCAAGAGCCACTGCACTGGGCTAAGCTGGTGTGGGGGCCTCTATATTACAGGAGTTTGTGCAGTTCCTGCCTGGATTTTTGTGTCTTTGTTTTTGATAGATGTTCTGGGCATAAATACAGGAGCATCGCATGTGCTTTGGGGATGCTATGGCAGTCACTGCAGTGGGATGTAAGTGTGAGAGGTGAACTGCTGGTGTCCAACAGGAATTCTGCTCTTTTCCCTTCTCTTCCTTCACTGATTTAAATGCTGGCTGCAGCAAGGAGCTGATTCACATCATAAAAAAGGAAGGAAAAGTGTCATCGGGCCTCTAAGAAATCTGTTAGTGATCATTGCTGGGCACCAATCAACATCTGTGTACTCTGGGATGAAAATAAAATTCCCTTGAGTCAGGAAAGATCAAACATTGTCTGAGTTTTTGTTTTCCACTGCAGGAGTTTATCCGGGAAGGTTGCTTGTACAAGCTCACTAAGAAGGGCTTACAGCAGCGGATGTTCTTTCTGGTGGGTGTTGCTTCTGACTTTTATAAACCCGAAGTCTTCAAGATAAAGTTGTTGGGGAAGTGTGTTTTCATGTGCTTGTGTTGAAAATCAGCACCTGAGACTGAAAACTCACTCCAAGCAATGTTTTAAGAGGGCATGACTGTGACACTACTTTCTGGTCAACTTGGTTCCTTAATGGCACAGAGTTTTAATAGAATTAAAAAATTTAATTTCCTCTCTTATGGGTAAACAAAAGAGAGATTTTAAGGGTAGTTGGCCAAACTGACTGAGACGAACAGAGAAATGGCATTTTTCATGCATTACAGTGGCCTTTAAACAACAGATTTGTAAGGAGATGTCAAAAAATCCTTGGCCCTGCCTGCTGCTTTCAGAACATTGATTGTTCTCTTCCTGCCTTTCCAGTTCTCAGATATGTTACTGTACACAAGCAAAGGGGTCACAGGGACAAATCAGTTCAAAATCCACGGACATCTCTCTCTGCATGGCATGTTGGTAAGTGGTTCCATGTTGCATCATAGGGTTAAGGACATGGCTTTGCCTAAGGCAGGTTGAGGAATTCCTTCAGGGCACAAGGACCAAAGCCACAAACTGCTCCAAGGCCGATCTCGGCAGCAATTGGACCTTGATGTGTGTCAAGCAGAGCTTTCTTTATCTGTAGGCGATGAGTCTGTTCCTTCCACATTAGCAAAACAGCTGGAGCACACCCTCTTGTCCATTCATTTTCACACTGCTGTGAGAGGCTGATCTGGAAATAGGCATTTATTTATCCTGGTGTCTTGTCCCCCTGCACACACCTTGGCTTATAACCAATCCTCCTGCCTCCCCACACCTTTTCTAACAGGATTGTTCTTTCTGTCTTTGATTTGCAGCTGATAGTGCTCGACCCTCCGGTGAGTAATGAGCCAGATCTGCTCCAACCCCTTCCTTTCCTTGTCCTGTTGGAAGTGGTGTTGTGCTCCTGCAGTAGAAACACACCATAGATTTTCGTAGAGAGCCAAAATAGACTTGGAAGTAGGTGGTATTCTTCAAAGAGTTGCTCTTCTGCACTTCTGCAGCCGGGTTGGAATCCTGTTTGTCTCCAGTCCCAGCCAGCACAGGACAGTTTTAGTGTTTACTGGTGACTGAGCACTGATGAGAAAAATCTTTTCTTTTCCTGCAGGTGGAGGAGAGTGAGAATGAATGGTCTGTGCCACACTGCTTCACTATCTATTCTGCACAGAAAACCATCGTGGTGGCAGCCAGGTAATCCTAGTTTTCCTCAGATGCCTGTGGCTTTGATGGATTCCTTCTCCAGAAAGTTACTGCTCAAGTGGTGCAGAGCCAGAGGGGTGTTTCATGCATCCTCTGGACTTCAAAACAAGCCCAGGACTCCTCACAACTCCTTTTTCAGTGCTGGATTTTGGGAAGGAGTACTTTATCCTGGGCTGATCCCCCAGCGTGGGCAGCAGGAACGGGGTTGGGATTCTGCCCCTCTACCCCCTCAGGTGAGACCCCACCTGCAGAGCTGCCCCAGCCCTGGGGCCCAGCACAGGGAGGACGTGGAGCTGCTGGAGAGAGCCCAGAGGAGGCTCCAGGATGAGCAGAGGGATGGAGCAGCTCTGCTGGGAGGAAAGGCTGCGAGAGCTGGGATTGTTCAGCCTGGAGAGGAGAAGCTCTGGGGTGACCTCATTGTGGCCTTGCAGGAACTGAAGGAGCCAACAGGAAACTGGAGAAGGACTTTGGACAGGGGCCTGGAGAGACAGAACAAGGGGGAATGGCTTCCCAGTGCCACAGGGTTAGATGGGATATTGGGAAGGAATTCTTCCCTATGAGGGTGGTGAGGCCCTGGCACAGGGTGCCTGTGGCTGCCCCATCCCTGGGAGTGTCTGAGGCCAGGTTGGACGGGGCTTGGAGCATGCTGGTGTAGTGGGAGGTGTCCCTGCCCATAGCAGGGAGTGGGATGAGATGGGCTTTAAGGTCCCTTCCCACCCAAACCATGCTGGGATTCTCTGTTTCTATCTGACCCAAAGCACAAACAGCAGCAATAAGGTTGCCAGTGTGTTTGTTTATTTGGGAGTTTCCAGTGTCATCCTTCAAACCACTTCAGGAGACAAAATCTAAACATAAAAATATTTTAGAGACTCAAAAGAATGAAAATTCAGAACATGTGAATTGCTATGAGGAGGGGAGAGTTCCTGCAGGATCTCATGGAGGAAGCTGGGGAGAGGAGAAATTAAAGGCTGACTTGGTAATAAAAACAATCTCTTTTCAGCCTAAATTATCCCTGTGCAGTGAGTTTGGTGCCTTTTTGTACTTAGGATGTCTCCTACACCTGGTCTCAGAAACAGCTGTAGGAGTTTGTGTCTTTCTCCAAGTCTGCTATAAAAAGGCAGCTGGAATCAGGAATGCGAACGATACAGGGTGGGAGCACTAAATCTCAGCCTTAAATCACAGGGTTTTTTACTGCTTGATGACCTGTTCTTGAAAAATAACCACTACAGTATATTTATCAATCAGGTGTGTAATGGCACATGAGCCAATATGTTTGGTATGCAGATGTATTTTTTTAATTCCAACCTAAGACCTGAAAACACAGGTTTTTTTAAGATCAGCTATTTCTCAGCAGCTGTGAGTCATAAGGTGCTTGAAAGATTTTTAAATTTGGAAAAATAAATACAAGTTTTACCTTGTCATGACTTAAAAATAGCTCAAAGGTTGCCTGTCAAAAAAAAAAAAAAATTGCTGCTGGGCTTAGACCATGTGTGGAATTTTCAGTCTAAATTAAAAACTTTCAGAAAAAAGAGATGGTTACCAAAACAAGGAAATGTTGTGGCTGTGTCTAAAGCCAGACCTTCCACTGCTGCATTCCTGTGGACACTGATACACCTGGAAGGGCTGTGAAGGTCTCACTCTGTAGTGGATCCTGGGAGGGGTGAAGGAAGTCTCCTCTTCCTGCGCTCTGGGTTTTACTGGCTTGAGATGTCAGGTATGTCCCAGATGCCCTTTAAAAGATGGGCTGTGCTTCAGGCTGCCATTTATCCTTCCAAAAATCATGGCTCATATCCCTCATCTCCAAAGTTCCTCTCCTGACCCCCGCCAGCTGTCAGTTCATTTTATTTGCTGTAAAGTCCAAGTGTTTAATTGTTGGTTTAGTCTTGTTTCAAGGATTGAATATAGAGGTGGAGGCTGTATGACTTCAGTTTGCTTTCTGGAAAGCTCCTGCTTTGGAGGAATTCTAATTTTGTTTTTATTTATCTAATGGAAGGACGCTGTGCCTTGTTTTGGGCAGTGACCTGTGCCTTCAGCACACGGGCTCAGCTCTGGGCTGGTGGATCCTCATTCCCACTTCTTCCCTTGCAGTACCCGCCTGGAGATGAGCAAGTGGATGGAAGATCTCAATGTGGCAATTGAAATGGCCAAGAAATCTACTGAGAAATCCGAGATGCTTCTGGAAAACTCGGTGTGCAACCGCTCCAACAGTAAGTGCTGTTCCCTGCCTCCTTGGAAAGCAGCAGCAGTCCTGTCCTTTCTGCTTTTCCTTTTGTGAGTTTGATGACATAAAGGAAGTATTTTTATAATTCATATGATAATGGAGAGTCAATTGGGCTTTGGTTTTAATCAAAAGAGACATGCTTGTCTTCCTAGACTGATGTTCAAGGTAGCTTTAAATGCAGCAGAGATGCTCCCATTACAGAGTTGTTAATTTTATAGCAACTTAAGTCCTTAAGAGTGTCCTTAAGTCACCTTTTACAGAGATTTTTCTGAATTTAACCACGTGGTGAATTTTTTTGTCCAAAATGTGGTGTCTCTGAAGGTCAGCTTTTACAGCCCAGTATTCCTGTGCCTGTCTGGTGGTGTTATGGCTGTGCTGAAACATGGAGGATTTCATCTTGGAGCCCTCTGTCCTGTTCCTTGACTCAAGATGAAGTGTGGTCATTTTTGTTCGTTTGACACAGCACTGACTCAAACCATTCTGTGATTTTATTCCAGTGGAAGGTGTCCCTTCCATGGCAGGGGGTTGGAACCCGATGAGCTTTAAGGTCTCTTCCAACCCAAACTATCCTTTGATCCTGTGAGTCAGCTGCCCCAGGCAGAACTGAATAATGAAACCCAGACTGAGGTCATAGGAGCTGTGTCACCAGTTCAGCTTGACGTACTTAAAACTGGACTGTGGCAAGAGAAAACAGCCTTTCTCAGGAACCCCAGCTCCTCTTGCTTTTTTGTATTGCACGGTTTTCTTAAACCACTACCCAATTCTCCTCCCCCAGGATCCTCTGATGAGGTCTCTGTAGAACAGGAGTCCGAAGATGACATTCACTCCTCTCGTAGCTCCTTGGACAGGCAGAGCCATCACCGTGCCAACACAACCATGCACGTGTGCTGGTACCGCAACACCAGCGTCTCCATGACCGACCACAGTGTGGCCGTCGAGGTACCGAGGGCGCAGCGCTCGCCTCGCTCTGTCCCCCTGCCTTGGCCTCCATCTGCCACTGCGCCTCGGCAGCGGTTCTGTGTCCAGGGACAGCGTGGGCCACCCAACACCACTGCATGCCTGTCCCCTCTGTGCTCGGCTGCGTGTCCCTACTCACACTCTGCTCTCCGTGCAGCATGGCTTTGCTTCGGCAGCAGGATCAAAGCAGGGAAAGTTTAAAGGCAACCCAGGATATCCTGGGATTGAATTGCTCCTTTGGGTTTCATCCTGCTTGCTGGAGGACTGAGCATCCCCCTGTGCTGGGCACTGCTGATCCTGGGGTCAGTTCTGGGCCCCTCATGATAAGAAGGACGTTGAGGGGCTGGAGTGTATCCAGAGAATGACAGCGGAGCTGGGGGAGGGTTTGGAGCACCAGGAGCAGCTCGGGGAGCTCAGCCTGGAGAAAAGGAGGCTCAGGGGGGACTTTGTGGCTCTGCACAACTCCCTGACAGGAGGGGACAGTCAGGTGGGGGTCAGGCTCTGCTCCCAGGGAACAAGGGGTAGGACAAGAGGGAATGACCTCAAGCTGCACCAGTTGAGGTTCAGGTTGGGAATCAGGAAGAATTTCTCCACAGAAAGAGTGGTTAAGCATTGGAACAGGCTGCCCAGGGCAGTGGTGGGGCCACTATCCCTGGAAATGTTCAAAGAATGTGTGGATGTGGCACTTCACTATATTGTTCAGTGGGATTTGGTCAAAGGTTGGACTTGATGATCTTGGAGGTCTTTTCCAACCTTAATGGTTCTATGATTGTAAGTTCCCTATCCATGATATTTTCCTTTAGAGATTGACCATGCTGTACTGAGCTCTGGTTAGGTGCTGTACTGCACACAGAATTAAGAAGAGGGAATTCAGTTGGAATTCTCTGCCCTTCCCTCGTTGGCAGGACTGAGCAGTCAAGTGTCTTTTCATGGCAGCATCATTTGATGCTGAGCAGAGGTGTTTATTATGTGCCCACTGAGGTGTTCAAGGCCAGGTTGGGTGGGGGTCTGAGCAACCTGGGGTGGTGGAAGGTGTCCCTGCCCATGGCAGGGGGTGGAACCAGATGAGCTTTAAGGTCCCTTCCAACCCAAACCTTCTTGGGATTCTATGAGCCACTGGTACCTGCGGTCTTGCTGTTACTCACAGTGCAGGGCAGCACTGGTGGCACATTTGGCCACTGAATCCTGCAGATTTCGAGACAGATCAGCTCAGCACTCCTTACACTGCTTGCACCAACTCTATGGTTTTACTTTAGGCAGCAGTTTGGCAGGGTAGAACACCTTCCTGGAGGCTGGCATGCTTGGAAGACTTCCAGAAGTGGGAAGGACCCTAAATGACATGGAGAGATAAAGAAGGTCACTAACCTGACAAAAGCAATGGGGCAGGGGGCTGCAGCATGTGTCTGTGCCTGCCTGTCCTGCTCTGCTCTTGAGGCACTTGTTTAACTGGAGTTAAAAATTTGGGCACTGGAGCTGCTGCATTTTTCTGATGTAGAGACCGTGTGGATTAGCTTGGTAAGGGAAGTGCTATAGATGTGACCTGGGCTTGAGGTGCAGACACTGGACACTCGAGCTGGCTTCTGTTGTGGTTTCTGTTGGAAGGGACAGGCCTTTCCCTGCTGACACCTTGGGAAAGACACCATTTCACACTTCTGTGCATGGATAACAAGCCCACCCTGCTAGAGGTTCTGGGATTGAGCGTGTGAGTTCTTGCACTCCCTCTCACTCTGATCTGTTCCGTGTTCTAATGCCGTCATTTTTTTCACAATCCATTTTCCTTTGACAGCCACCTTTCTTGCATCACTCCTCTCACCTTAACATTCTCTTTTTCTCTTTCTCTCCCCTTTTCTGTGCTCAGTTTTCTGCTCTCTTGCTGTTTCTCCAGAGCTTCCTCCTCGCTATTTGCTGGGCCAGGCCCAACGGCCCAACACAATCACCCATGTTTGTTGGTACCGGAACCAGAGCCTATCCCTGTCTGATTACTTGTGCATGATCCAGGTAAAGATGCCTCTCACATTTTGTGCTGGTGGGGAGGAGCCATGGGATGCCCAGGAAAATGTCCTGCTTCCTAACTGCTCACGTGAGGATGCTCGTCCTCAGAGGCAGACTTGTACCATTGCCTTGTTAAGGCAGGATTTCCTCCTGTTTATGCCTCAAAAAATGGTACTCTCTGTAAATCTGCCGTGTATCCTGTCTTTTTATCAAATTACAAAATCCATGCACTGTCATTCCATGCCATAGGATTCCTTATCCCACTGGCTGACTCCAAGGCAGTGGTGCTCCCCTCCCTGCAGCCCCCCTTCCACGCTGGCTTGGCTTTGTGTAGCTGCCACATGTTATCTCCCAGCTCTGCAGTCCTCTGTTTCCTCTCCTGCTTTATTTCCCTTCTCACACAGTGTGTTCCATGTGGGTTTTCTGCATGTGAGAAAGGGTGGCTGAAAGGGATGGACCCTGGGGACTGTCTCCATACCTGGGAGGCCTTTGACACCAGGGAACAAGCGCAGGAGCAACGTTGAGCTGTTCACCTGCAGCAGGAGGGCAACCTGGGATTTCATGGGAATCCTCTTTTCCTTCTGTGCCAGAACCAGCTCTCTGGGTATTTGCTGAGGAAGTTCAAGAACAGCAATGGCTGGCAGAAACTGTGGGTGGTCTTCACCAACTTCTGCTTGTTCTTCTACAAGACACACCAGGTGGGCAGGTGTAGGTGAGGGGATGATGGTCGGGGTGTTGGGGGGACCTGGGGATCCTTGACTTTCAGCTCCAGGGGCAAATCGCTGCTGTTTGAAGGAGAGTAACAAGTGGAAGAGGAGGTAGTTCATAATGAAGCTGCTCTCTGAAAGGCTGTGGGCACTGCTTGTGGAACTTCATCAGGATTCCCAGTTCTGATGGTACTGACCTTCTGTGGGGGAGGGGGAAGCATCTCCTCGTGCAGTGACTAAAGGATGTGAGGGATGCAGCAGCCTCTGGGCCTCCATTGCCAGCTTCTCTCCCTGCTGGGCTTCACCTCAGCCTGACGGGCTCCAGGGATTTTTCTGCCCATGGTACATTCAGCACCTGCTTGATAATGAACCATGGTGCAGCACAATCTTTTCATCTTATTAACCAAATAAACTGTGTTTATTAACTGGTTTATTATAACTGGGTTATTCTGGCTTCTTGCCTTGAGGGCACATTTCTTTTGTGAGGGTTACTTTACCTTTTTTGTCAGATCTGTGCTTGGAGTTCCATAGAAAGGGTGCAGAGAGGGAGGAGGGAGCCCAGGAGGCAGCGTCGGGCAGAGGAGCAGAAGCAAATAACTATAAAAAAAATGAAAGGAGTTGGGGGAAGGTTTCATTGTAAGCTGTTGGTGGCCTTGCAGAAGAGTCCTCCTGTTGTCTCCTGAACAAGAGTGCACAGCCCTTACCTGTGGCACAGGGGCTGCATGGCAGGGGTGCCTTGCACTGAGGGCTGGGCTCTTGGGCTCTTGCAGGATGATTATCCCCTGGCCAGCCTCCCGCTGCTCGGCTACACGGTCAGCTGCCCTGTGGAAGCAGATGGGATTCAGAAGGATTATGTCTTCAAGCTGCAGTTCAAGTCCCACGTGTATTTCTTCAGGGCTGAGAGCAAATACACCTTTGAGAGGTAATTTTCTGTTTTCTCTGTCTTGGTGTATAACCTGCTCTTAACTCAGTGGTTGGTCATCCCATCCTCTCTTTCCTCCTAGTCTGAGTGATCTTCCAGCACATTCTCAGGAGTAACATTCCCTTCCTCTCCCCACTGATGATATTTGGAGATCCCTCCTCTGACAGAACCCTCCTCTGTGTGGGGAGAGCTGGGGATACACCTAGAGCTGTGAGCTGGGCTTTGTGCCAGGAGTCTGGGGCTTCCTTGGAGCCAGGGAGGGATGTGGGAGGAAGGGCTGTGGGGTGCTCAGCTCCACCAGCTCTTTGGGAGTCAGATTTCCAGGTTCTGTAAAGAGTTTTTTGGTTTTTATCTTCCATCTCTGGGAGCAGAAGTTACAACACAAGGCTGAGAGCAGTAAGTGCAGGGCTCCCTTTCACTTGGCTGGTTTCTCTGTAATTACATTTTATTATCCTCTATAATTACAATTAATTGCTCTTAGGGAGTTCCACAGAGTGTGAAATGCACCACATACAACACTTTGCTGCTACGTAGAGAACCCTTGCACTGGGTCCGTCATGCAGGGCCATATTGGTTGTTTTGGAATGTGGTTTTACTGAGGTGTCACATGTCCCCCTTCCTTGGGAGAGTGTCACACACTTGTGAACAGCTTAGGTATCAGCTACCCGGGCCATAAGTTGTGCTCTTTAATGCACTGGGCTCATGTAGTGATTTCAAGGGGAAAATGTCTAATTCACAGTGGATTTGTCTTGCTTTTTTCACTGCTGCTTTGCTTTCTTCCATCTGAGCAAGGCTGTTACCTATTTCCTAATTTATTGTTAAGAAAAGTAATAATTATTGTCACCTTGCCATCCTTGATAACACTGAGGAGAGAACACAGTGAGCTCTCATGAGAGTTCTCTGGAGCTCAGAGCACTGTGGACCTGTTACTTGGACAGACAACTGTATTCTGCAGGGTATTTACCACATCTCAAGCTGTTCCTTTGAAGAGTTAATTTCCCAGAAGACCTGTAAAAGAAAGAAAATGGCTGTTTTGGGAGGTTTGGGAAAGGGGTACAGCTCATAACCAAAGGACAAGGTTATCTGTGAGTGAGGGACAAGCTTTTCTCATGTCTGTTCTTGGTAGGTGGATGGAGGTGATCAAAAGAGCCACCAGCTCTCCGGCCAGGTCGAGCCTGCTGCTTCCCAAGGAGAAGGACGCTCACACAGACTGAAGTGGGGCAGAGCTGGATCTCTGCTGGCAACACCAACAAAAGAAGCAGGTGGGAACAGGAGTGTCTGGAGTTGATAAAGCAAAGACCCAGGAGGCTCATTTCCCCTGGGATGGAAAGTGGGAGTGAGGGGGCTGCAGACAGGGATCGCATCCATTCCCGATGGTGTGGAAGAGGGTCAAGTCCGTTCCAGTTGAACCTACTTAGAGAGAACCCAACAACAGCAGTGCTGCAGTGCGCACACATCGCGGAAGGGTTCTTGTTCCGTTGTACCTGTACAGTAACACCTTCACCTGCCCTGAAGGCAGGTACCACCTTGTTTTTACATTTTGACTGGATGATCAGCACACATGGGAGAAAAGCAGCAGCTTCCAGTGGTGTAATTGGCTGGCAGCAGCGGGTAGCCAGGGCTCCCAGGCCCCAGGTGCTCCGCGGGGCTGGCGGCACAACCCGTCCTGCTGCTGTCACCATCGGCCTGCTGGCACAGCTGTCTCAGACTAACAGGAGCACACGGTGCATTGGCTTACCCACAGCTCATTCTGAACAGACACTGCAGCTCTCCCAGAACAGCTCTGCTCCTCAGGAGCTGCCACAGCAGCAGTTTTCCAGGGAAGCAGGAGGACTGAGTCTCTGCTGAGCTGTTGAGGTGTTGGTGTATTGTGGATCGGTGCAGGGGGGTGCATGGTTTGTCCTCTGAACTCAATCACTGTTCTCATATCACAGCTCCAGTTTCTTTATCCTGTAGTAGGAGTTAAGTAAGGCATGGGATGGCAAACACTCTCCACTCTGGTGTGGGTGATGTTTTCAAGGCATTTAAGCACTGTAGGAGAACAAGCCTCTGAAAGTCACTGTTGCTTGTGCTTTTGTCATGCAAAGACTTCTGAAAATCCCTAATCTTCTATTTCAGTGCGGGGTGGGATCCATCTTCTGTTTCTCATGAAGGTGTAAAAGTCACTGGATTCCAGATGGAGCAGTAGTGTCTGTGGACTCTATTAAATTTCTGTATTAACTCTGAAATGTTTGCAGCTTGTTCTCTTTTATAAAGCTGTCACCTTTGGGTGCCTCCACAAGAAGGACTGACACACGCTAAGTGCCACAAGATGCTGTTGGACGTGGCTTTGATGGGCTGAGGAGACTCTGATTTATATTAGATAGAAAAGTGTTTGTGTACTAACAGAAGGAACAATGCAGTGAAGCAGTGAAAGAAAAAGGAAAGTGTTGCATGCTGTGAGGATGGAGGAATGTGGAGATCCCATGGGACAATGGGAAGGACAGAGGCCAGCACGAATGTTCAGTTATGGTCTCAAGCAGGATGAGGACTGAAGGGATGGGGAGTCCAGAGGGATTTTCTTGCTTGGCATTTGCATCCTAGAGGAGTGACTGCAGATCCAGCCTTTGCCGCCGCTCTCACAAAGACCATTGTCCCATCTAAGTTAAATGTACTTAATTTATTAGCGTCTTCATTTATTATTTTTTTAATTACCTGTTGTAGGTGTATCCATGTGGATTGATTAGACATGTGGCTGAATATGACTGTTCAAAGTAAATAGCATCTTGGTATAAAACTCTCTCAGCCTCTTATTCCTGGGCCCACCATTCCACGTTCAAGTTACTCAGTAGTTTTCCACAACTCTGGATCTCAGCTCACCCTGTACCAAGTGCTCTCCAGACAGAGTGGGGATGGTGTGGAGGAGGTGGCTGAGCTGCCTTTGTGGAGCTTGAGTGGCACTTGCCCCACAGTGAGCAAGGGTC
>NW_008237174.1:473098-481752 GCF_000691975.1 Corvus brachyrhynchos | reverse complement strand
CCCTATGGTTTTTGGGCTGGTGAGTGAATGATCCTTTAGTTGCTCCTGTGCTGAACCTGCAGCTCAGCATCTCTCTTAAAGATGCAACTGCTGAGGTGGGGTCTCTAAACCAGGAGCCTCTGGAAGGACAGCAGGCAGCAAAAGCCTCTTCTTGGTTTGAGAATACTGAGCTCAAATGTCTGTGCATTTATAGTGCAGGAGCTCAGGCTAGAAAAGCCAAAAGCTTTGCTATTCCGAGCAAAACTGCAGCTGCCTTACCTCAGTGAACTTTAAAAGTGGTGGGGATTTCGGTGGTGTATCAGTTCTGTGAAATACTTTGTTTTTCTCTTAACTACAAGCATGAGAAGTTTCCTTAACAGGAGCATTAGGCAAGAACAGAATTAAAACAGGTCCTTATGCATTACGTTCTTGCTATGGAGCTAAGGTGTATGTGAGGGGGAGATGCATTTGGGACTGCATGGCTTAATAGCCATGGTCTCACTATTTCAAAGACCATCCAGTTCCACCCCTCCCCTCCCCACCACAGGCATGGACACCTTCAACTAGCCCAGGCTGCTCCAAGCCCCATTCAACCTGGCCTTGGACACTGCCAGGGATCCAGGGGCAGCCACAGCTTCTCTGGGCACCCTGTGCCAGGGCTTCACCACCCTCACAGGGAAGAATTTCTTCCCAATATCCCATCTAACCCTGCCCCATCAGTGTGAAGCTATTCCCACCCTTGTCACCCTGGAGCCTTCTCTTCTCCAGGCTGAACAACCCCTACACTACAGATTTCCCTCTTCATGCTTGGCCTTCATCCAGGATAACACCGTCCTGCTTTGTTGCTTAAGAAACCAGACTTTGTGCAGTAACTCCTGACACATTTAACCCAACAGACTGGAGCTGTTCTGGTGACTGATCCCTTCTCCTCCCTGGTCATAGCAGTGATTCTGTTACACCAGTGCAGTCCTTCAGCCTGGGCCCCAGCAGCACAGCTTTGGCTCTGCTGCAGCAGCAGCAGGCGTGGGCTCCAGGTGTTCTGTGCCTGGCAGTGCCCGCACCGCGGCTGTGCCAGGGGACAAGGGCTGGCGTGCCAGGAGCCAAGTCCTCTGCTAGGCAGGGTTAGTGCCTGATTGCTGGGGAGACATTAACTGTCAGACTTCCATTTTTATGAGGCATCAGGCACTGCTCCCATTACAAGCTGCACCCACCCACAGAGCACCTGGTGCACTGACCCTGTGCTTGCGCACTCCTGCTGCTGCTGAGGCTGGCTCATCACCACTGTCCTGGCAACAGCCTGCTGAGCTGAGCACATAGCATTTAGCAAAATTCCCCCCCCAAAAAGCACAGTCAGAAGTACATTAATCAGTTCCGCTTCTTGGCTCCAAGGCATAAACAGATGAGGAGCACTGCAGAGTTGGTCACAGCAGCAGCTGAGCCCTTCGCCTCTGTTGCTGCCCAGGGAAGGACAGTCACAAGGGTTTACACACAATTAAAGTGGCATCTCCAGGGTGTTCATGCTGTCCCTGAGGTCACACAGGCTCAGGGCTGTCTGGTTCAATCCCTGCTCATGCAGGGCTGCATCTGTGCAGTGGATTATCACCAAAGATGGAGACTCCACCACCTCCCTGGGTGACCCATGCCACCACTCGGGCCCCCTCCCAGCTGCAAAGTGAGACAGAGGAAGGCAGAGATACCCTGTTGCCAGTCGAGCCTGACTCTAAAGACTGCAACTAATAAACAAACTCCAGCAAAAAACCACACTGCAGTGTGCCCCCAGTGCACAGCTATACCTCTGCCAACAGCGTGTGCTTCCTGGAGTGCCAGCAGGAAAGGCTGATGTGCCTGCAGCTGTAATCCTTGCACACAAAGTACCTGGCTCTGTCTCTGGGGTCTCTGTTACAGATGCATGAGGAAAATTTAGGGGAAGACCAAGAAAAATGCAGAGAAAAGCAGCTGGAACCGATGCTCTTCCCCTAATAACACAGTTACACCAGCCTCATTTGTTTTGTTACTTTATTGAAAGTGGCAGATCCCTTTCAACGTTTTTGAAAACTAAACCCATTGTTGCTTTGAGTACTGGACGAAGGGTGTGGGGATTGTTTCCTTTAAAAAGTTTCCTCGTTACACTGCAGAGCATGTGAGTGACAATACAGGTACCTTATCCACACGGTTTGCTACCGCTGTGAACAGCAACTTCAACAGCAGCAGGGGCCCTTGTGCTGGCCTGCAGCCTCTGCCTTCCCCCTCTCCAAGTGTCCTGTCTCTACATTAACTTCTCCTCCTGAGGGAAAAGTGGGTTTGTTCTGTTCTTCCTAACTGCAGGCTCTGAGCTGGCTCTCACCACAGAACACTGCAGCAGAGATCCAACAGCAGCACCTCTTCTCTACTGTAAAGTTCATAGCGTTGCTGAGCCTGGATTTGTCCATCAGGACAAATAAAGGACAGTCATAAGGTAAAGTGAGCACCATACACCAGGATGAGGGAACGTATGGTCCTCCTGAGCTACTTGCAGCCTAGCACTTAAAGTCTGCAGGTCTGAATCTAAGTACCAAAAATCAAGCCTTGTTTATAACCAAGTGGCCTGTCATTAAAAAAATGCTGAACAGCTCCAGCCTTTGTTCTCAGTGACTCTGGGATGAGCCATATCATCCACACACAAACACTCAGACAGGAAGGTCTGGGTAACTGAGTTCTTGCTGACTTCATGGGAATCTCTTTTCAGTTAGAGAGCAGCTCTCTAAGCAACCAGCTGTCCGGGGTTATTTTCCTAAGTCTATTTTTCTAGACCTTTAAAGTGTAGATTTAAGATCTGTGTGCTTACCTGAATTAAAGATTTGCTTTATAAACTAGTATGATACAGAAAGCAAAGCTCCTGGGGATGGCTCTGCTGGAATACCTTAAGCAGCCAATACAGCAGTAGATGCTTTACCTTCTCTGCTACCAAACACCACCCCAGCTTGTCAACTGGAACAGAGCCCTGGCTGCAGTGAGTCTAGATCCCAGGCTGAAGAAGGAGCCAGAAAGGGAAGGTTGAGAAGGAGAGGGAGGCCTAGAGCAGCTTTTGGGAATCCCCAGCCCCACCACACTGCTGTGAGCCATCCAGTTTATGTCTTCATGTAGAGCACAGGTTCTTGCATCAAAACCTGCTCTGTAGTGTCCCTCTGCCTTGTGGACCAAAGCCCTGCTGATGCCTGCAGCTGTTGTGTTCCCCCCATTCCCCTTTTTAACCCTTCTGCCCCACGTGGGCCTGCTCAGCTCAGACGAGCACTGCCCAGCCTGCCTGTGGAGCTGCTTCAGCTGCCAGAAGTGCCAAGGACAGGAACTCCACCAGCTCCCACAGCAAACATACCCACTTTGCCTTCTGCTCCCTGGAGATCCAAGGCAAGTTCTGCTGTTGCCTGAAGTAGATGAACTAAAGCCTAATACAAAATGATGTCCCAGACCCAAAACCAGAACAATCAGCAAACCCATCCTCCTATGAAACGACAGGCTGGGAAAGAGCAACCGTGTATCAGCTCAGCTGCTGCAGCACTGGAAAGCATTGTTACTTGTGTGTGAAGGGCTTGAAGTGATCCTCCAGAACAACTGGAGAGTGGGTCTCACTCTCCCAGAGGCCCTAAATGCCTGGAGAGCTTCCCACCATCCCTGTACTCACACACAACTGCTCACAAATGCTTCTTTAGGAAGGGCAGGAGACTAAACCCATCAGACTTGCCTGTGAAACACATCAATTGAAGAGATTCTCCCTTTTTCCAGCAGCCAGGCATTTACCAGAAACAAGCTGTGAATCAAACCAAGCCAAAATGGACACAACCATTGTAGGAAAACAATTAAAAACTGCATTGATTACATTGTAAAAACAATTAGACCACCCATCTCGGGTTCTGCAAAAGGTCTAAATTGTACTTGCATTGCAAACCCCACCCTGGGTTATCATGGAAACACGGCTAACATGAAGGCTCTGAAATGTCCTGGAGTCCATCACAATGTCACATCCAACGGCAGATGGTGGTCTGGATTAGAGATGTAGTTCTTATGAAGCTGGAAAAAATCCTTCCCCCTCACGACAACAGCAGGGAGTGTGAGTGTCAGCGGGCAGAGGTCAGGTGGTTCCGACTGTGTGAAAACCTGCAGGGAAGAATTGACAAGGGAGAACTGGTCAGCACTGGCTGGCTGAAGCTCTCACCTGGAATGGTGCCCAGAGGCACCCACCAGCAGCTCTGTGGGGGAAGGGGTCAGGCTGCGTGGGTCTGTCCCCACTGCCATTGCCACTGCCAGTTTTTACTAGATAAAGTCCTGACAGACAAAACCAGCGCTTTAACAAAAAGCCAAGGTGGTTTGACACTTTTTCAGGCTTTCAAGATTCAGTTTGCACCTAACAAGAAGTTTTCAGCACTAGTGTTTTATGGTAAGAAAGCAACCGGGTCTTTGAGGTTTTGCAAGCCCCCCCCCAAAAAACAAGTATCTTGTGCTTCTGCCCCATCCAGCAGTGTCATTTCTAGGCTGACAGAAGGGAATGATGCTGTAACAACTACCTGTCTGCAGTCACGCCCACACATCCATGAGCACCTCCTGCTCAGTCAGAGGCTCAGGTTTTACAGATATCACAGGACACCTTCTGTGACCTCTATGGGTCAGCCAGCAGAATTGAGTGTTCTCTTCCTGGCATTACGTGATTATTAGATGAGGGTTCTACACAGTCCCATGGTGTATTTGCTTGGAAGCTTGAATGATGTAGAAACAGAATCCCTCTAGGATGGCCATTATATTTGGTCCTTAATGTCTACAGCTCTTCTTCGCTTGACAGGACAAGCAGGGGGTCAGGCCCAGACAGCATGGGTTTACGAAAGGCAGGTCCTGCATGACCAGTCTGATCTCCTATGACCAGGTGACCCCCTTAGTGGATGAGGGAAAGGCTCTGCAGGTAGTCCATGATCTCAGCATTCTCCTGGAGAGGCTGCAGCCCACAGCTTGGACAGGTACACACTTTGCTGGCTTAAAAACTGGCTGGATTGGCTGAGTCCAGAGAGTGGTGGGGAATGAAGTTACATCCAGCTGGGACTGATCACTAGGAAGGTTCCCCAAGGCTCAGTGTTGGGACTAGTCCAGTTTAGTGTCTTTATCCATGATCTGGACAAGGAGATTGAGGGCTCCCTTAAGCACATTCACAGATGACACCAAGTTGGGTGGGCATGAAGGCTCTGCAGAGGGATCTGGACAGGCTGGACCAAGACCAATGGGGTGAGGTTCAACAAGGCCAAGTGCCAGGTCCTGCACTGCAGTCACAACAATCCCCTGCACTGCTACAGGTTTGGGGCAAAACAGCTGGAAAGCTGCCCGGTGGGCAAGGACTTAGGGATGCTGCTCAACAGCAGCTGAACATGAGCTGGCATGTGTGCAGGTGGCCTAGAGGGCCAGCAATTGCCCTTGTGTCAGCAATAGTGTGGCAGCAGGACCAGGGCAGTCACCATCCCCCTGTGCTGGGCACTGGTGAGGCCCCACCTTGAGTGCTGTGTACAGTTCTGGGCCCTCATGCCAAGGACATTGAGGGGCTGGAGCATGTCCAGAGAAGGGAATGGGGATGGGAAAGGGGCTGGAGCACCAGGAGCAGCTGGGGGAGCTCAGCCTGGAGAAAAGGAGGCTCAGGGGGGACCTTGTGGCTCTGCACAACTCCCTGACAGGAGGTGGCAGCCAGGTGGGGTTTGGACTCTACTCCCAGGGAACAAGGGGCAGGACAAGAGGAATGACCTCAAGCTGCACTGGTGGAGGTTCAGGTTGGGAATAAGGAAGAATTTCTTCATGTAAAGGGTTGTCAAGCATTGGAATGTGCTGTCCAGGAGGTGGTGGAGTCACCAGCCCTTGAGACATTCAAGAAACAGCTGGATGTGGCACTCAGTGCTCTGGTCTAGTAGACACAGTGGCTATCAGTCAAAGGCTTTTCCAACCTTACTGATTCTGTTCCATTCAATGGGTACTTGAGTTACAAGGCACAAACTTTAACCCATCAGAAAGAAAGGCTTAGAAAGCCTAAGTTCAAGGGTGTAAAGGCTGTAGAGCTTGGGCTGTGTTTACAGGGGCAGCCAGAGCATAGAACAGCTTCTTCTGTCACACAAAGCACATCCAGCCTGCTAACCAGGGAGGAGCCAAATGTTAACTTTCTCTCTTGATAAGGAAAGGGTGAGATTTAGGGAAAGGGAAAAAAGCCAAAATCATGTTAAATAAAGCCTGATAAATCTGTGACCAGGTTAGCTGTGTTAGTGCCTGCAACACATGGATTTGACTGGACCTGGTGCCACCAGTGGAGCCAAGTTTGACCCGGCAAAGAACTAAATTCTACCAGACTACACTCCTTCACTGGTTCAGTAAGTAATTCTCTCCAGGAAAAGTACACTTTCCTGTATACCTAAAGCTGGGCAAGCAGTGACTAGCTGCACATAGTGCTTTGAAGCACATTCCTTGCAATGAAACAGATATTTATTAACAGAAACTTTCTATCCCAAAAGTGATCCCAGTGAGATTTTGCATAGTCCTTGCAGCCTGGGTAATGGGACCAGCAGGATATCAGATGTATATAGATATATGTGCAGAATGAAGGTGAACAGCAGCATCTTTCTGTGCCTTGCAACATACATCACCACTACAGAAACCTGACTTCTGAGGCAGACAAACTGTTTGCATTAAATGAAAGCAATTAAAAGAAGTGCCATAGGAACTATCAGGGCAGCTGTCATGAATATTCCCTTCTGTCTGTCCTGACTGCTTGGGACTGACCTTTGCACAGCTGTGGAGCACAAGAGCCACGTGGTTCAGTGCTGGCTCCACCCCAGCTCACACGCAGGACACTCACCTTTGGACCCGCTCCACCATGTGCGCTATCAGTTTGTCAGAGATGCCTGGGCAGGACTCCTCAGCCAAGCTAAAGGCGTTCTCCAGCTCCTCCATGGCTCCCACGTTGCCTCCAGTCTGCTTGTGCTTATCTTTGAGCTGCAACCCAGAAACAGGGCATTAGGTCTTTATTTTGTTGCAGAAAGCACCGGTTGAGAAGTGCAGCACTGACATTAAGGCCCTTTCCCTTTTAGTATGACTCCACCAGGGTGCAGGAGGGCACCCACATTCCACTTAAATGAACCAAAAAGAGTTCCTTTTGTTGGTCAGGAAAGTAGAAGTCCACTGTCTGGGGTTCAAATTTGCCTCCAGGTACTTATGGCAATCAAAGTCCTTACCTAACAGGATGTACTCTTGTAACTAAATGTTACAAGAAATGGACCAACAGCCCTGAAAACTCCTAAGTAGTAACAGCACGAAGAACTCCGGGTGTATCTGAGGCAGTACAATGACCTTTGCTGCTCATGACAGCCCAGCACCCAGACACACAGGCTCACAGGCAGGTTGGGCAGAATATATCCAACGCCAGGAGTATAGTCACCACCCCTTTTAATAACCATAAAAAAGTTTGAGTTGCTTCTAGTGACTGGGCAGACAACTGCCACACCAGGGATCCTGAGCACCTTCACTTCCAACATTCCTCTCTAAGGGAGCTTTACCCAGGGGGGCAGGGAAAGAAAGTCCACGCACCAAGCCCCCCACATGCAGCATCTACCTCAGTTCACATCTCTCATGGTCAGTGCACTCCGACTAGGCCTCTACTTGCACATGTTTCCAGCTGTTAATCTGAAATAGCTACACCTCTGTTGAGAAGGAATGCCTGAAAGGTCACTGGTGCTGAGCCTGAAGGAGTCCCTTGTTGGAAATCCTACATTTCCACCCCCTGCAGCAGTTCCCCATCTCCTTCCCACAAGCTGCTTATATGACAGCCCCTTCCTCAGGGCACCATCACACAAGGAGCTGAACAACAATCAAGCGTCCTGTTGAACCAGCAACATCTGCCAGCTTACCACTGTCCAGTTCAATTAAGCTCTCATTAGGCCCTGCTGATTAAAGGGCTTTACACAAGCCTCGCAGTTCTTTGCCTCAGTTCTAGGATCAGCCTATCCTGTTGCTGGAGCTCACCTTTTCTCCGTGCTTCGGAAAGCAGAACAATGTGAATGCTAATCCCCAGCTGCAGTCGTTCCTGTGCACCAAGGCCCCTGCTGGGAACAAACAGTTCCCAGCCAAAAAGGGCTGCTGCCTCCTCAGTGGGGCACCTGTTCCCTACCACAAAGCTGTGGGAACAACCCATGCACACCTCTGCTCAGTCAGAAGTGGCAGGGACACGGAGGGCAACTCAGTTACACATCAAGGATACAGATTTCACAGCCAAAAATAGGTGTGATGCTAAAACCAAGAATTTGATGTCTACCTACCAAAGGCTGCCCACCTCAGAATAAGCAAAGGGTCTGTCCTGGAGGTAAGTTGTCAGTTTATCATCAGCCTTTGATGCCAAGCCCTTGACCTTCAGCTTGCCCAGCAGCCTATGATGGGAGGGAGCAGTGTGTGCTGGACTCTCTGTTCCACTGCAGAAGAGCTCTCTGGAGGCTTGTGGGAGTTAGAGCACTGCAATGAGCTCAGCCTTACTAGGCCCAAACATCATTTTACCTCCCTACCCCAGGATGTTTCCAGATTTGCAGTTGCCCACACCTGTTAATGACTCCTCACGGGCCATTTTCAATATTAACATCCAGTAACACACATTCAGGGAAGGTAAAGGAAAGATTACAAAGAACATCTCAGTC
>NW_008237174.1:464964-472918 GCF_000691975.1 Corvus brachyrhynchos | reverse complement strand
GAAAGAGGGGATCAAGCCTAGCTGGTTTAAACTGCAATCACACAAGAGTGAGGAGGACAAAGTCTTCAGTTCTGGTTTCCTACCAATAGCAAATAACACATTCAACCAGCAGTGAAGCAGATTTCCAACCTGGAGAAGTTTTCTTTCAAGCCCTCTCTACTGCACACAAAAGCCAGGTTCTTTCAGAGACTGCCCAGAACCTTTCCTGCTCCCAGTTTCACTCAGATCTGCAGAGCCAGCAAAAGTCTAATCAAAGGAAAGGGGGATCAACAAACTGGGGCAAGGGAGTCAAACTAGCAGAAATGAAATGTCCAAGAAGCCACTTCCTGCCTGGAACTGGTGCAGCAAAGTTAGTAAGGAGAAGCACAAAAATGCATTTACAGTCACAGCCCTGAGCACTCTGCCCCAGGAGGCTCCTAAAGTGAGCAGAGACCCAGACATCAGTGACTGTGCTGCACAAACAAACCAACATGGTTTTAATGCAGTTTCATCTCATAGCTCTAGGCCTACAAGACCCAGGTCACTGGCCTCATGCTCCGACCTCTGAAAGTCAAGCCCTGTGGAGCACAAAGAGGCCAGTTAGATAAACTCCCAATTTCCAACTGAAGCAATGTCAAGAGCCTGGTTTTCCAAATGACCTCTGGTTCCTGCCATGCAGCAAACCCTCTTTCCACATAGCAGTAAACCTGAAAAAAGAGAGTTAAGTCCAGAAACTATCCCTGGAAAAAGCTCAGCTCTCTGCTGGGCCATGCAATCAGGATCCAGAAGAGTAACTCCTCAGGACCAGAGAAAGGGTGTCTGTCACCAGCATCTCAAGAACAGAACCCTGACATGCAGCATCTGATTGATTTCTTCCAAAGCATAATCTCCTTTCCTACCCTTCTGCTGGAAAGAGCAACCAGAGCTCACAGCCAGCAGCCCCCTTGTGATTATCCTCCTCTTCCCTGACAACATCACCCAGCTGGAAAGATGAGCTGTCACCTCTCTGCTGATACAGACACCATCCTATCGTTAATGGCAGCTCTTACTTCAACTCCACATCCCCATCCAGACCACAAGGCAGGAGAATTGAGTAGGTTTTCTGAACACATTTTCTCTGCCTGCCTTCTAGAGGCTAGGTGGCAGGGAACTCCTTGGTCTTGGCTTGCTACCAACAGCAGTCTGTACAGATCAAGAAATGGCCTAGCAACCAGCAAAGCCAATTCCTGCTCTAACCCACCTACCTTCCCCTCAGTAACTCTGCTGTGGGCAGCAGCACAGCAGAAGGGCAGGGGACATGCACAGTCACAGGCCAGCTCAAGCACCTATCTGCTCTACCAGGAGCTGCACTTCAGCCATGGACATCAGAGTCTGGAGCTGCCTAGGCATCAGCAAGCCTAAGATGCAGGCAGGAGACAGATACTTCTCTATCAGATCCTCACCAAAAGACAGATTACCAGAAGGGTAATGCCCTCCTTCCAAACACAAGTGTTTTCAGTACACACCAGGGACACACTCACTTTCCCCACATATGGTCTTGCCCCCTCCACTGGTGCAAATGCTTCAGAGTCCCTTAGCCCTACCAGCTACCCCACCACACCTCCCTTCTCCAAATCTTTCCTTATTTACTTATCTGAAGGTATCTCTTCATCTCCAACCAGTAGAGAGCAAGAAGGTTCTACTCACCTCCCCAAAAACTGGATGAACAAGTGTGGAGAGACACTGTGACCGTGGTTGCCTCTTGATGGGCTCAGTAGGCTGGAAAGCAGCAAGAAAAGAAGTTACAAGCACAGGCAAAAGCTCCCAGGGCACATGAAGTACTAAGCCTTTGGTGAATTCACAGCCCCTCCACGGCAATCCCATCACTAGATCTTGGGAAAGCCACAAGTCACAGTACCCTGATGATGTGGAAGAGGCACTTCGGGAGCACCAGCCCTAGGTGCCAGACTGAAGTAAATTTCAGACAGAAGACAAGTGCCTGGTGGCTTCCCCAAGACATCCAAAAGCTTGTGCTAGTTCAGTCCACTTCAGAAAGACCAGACAGCACACAGACCTTCTGGGAACCATGAAGAGCCATTCCTTTGTGCAGCTTGCTCAAGGAATTGGGGCGAATGGTTGGTGGGAATGTCCAGATTGGACCCTGGTCTCCATCCTCTGCATCTCCATCACTGCAAATGAAAAGGGGAAAGTCAAGACAAAGCCTCAGTTCCATACACTGAGGGTTTGCCCACCCTTTCCCAGAGTCACAAGTTCTCCCCACCTGACTGCCATATTGCTGCAGGCCTTCAGGCTTTTCCCTATCCCAGAACAAATTATGAAGAGAAACCACTTCAGTCTCTACAGCACATATGCAGCATCAAAGAGATCTGAGCTAAGTACTATATCATGTTTCCAAACAACCACATTCACCTCTCTGATCCAGCCAGCTTGAAGAAGTTTCTAGTGCTACTTAAATTTAGGAGAATTTCAAGACAATCCAAGCTCACAAGGTGAGGGGCCAGACTTAGATGTTATAAGCCAGTCTCCCCGAGTCCTTGGTCACTCGAGTCGCTGCCACTACAGGTGAAGAGCAGCTCTGTGACACCAGTCTGGCAATGAAGTGCCCTTTCCCCACCCAAGGCCCATAACTTGACTGCCCTGCATGGCAGTGCAAAGATTTACCCCTGACTACACAATACACACAAACACAGCTCTTGCCACAGCTACTAAAGCCTGGGGCTCTTGTAGTTCATGAAATGTGCATAAAATACAGGCAACAAGAGCCCTGTTCTACTAGTCACACACAGACTGTTTCGTGTCAGTACCCTGATTCCTCACACTCAGCAAAGAGGCTCCACAGGTGAACAGAGAACGAGGTCCCACTGAACAGGAGGTAACAGCCTGGCTCTTCAGGCAGCACTCACTTGCTCCCACAAACAAAAGATCAAAGTTGAGATCTCAGGTGGGAAAAGGACCTGAGCTGTTTGCAGTAGGCTACCCTGGGGCAAGCAGGGGCAGCAGGAGCACCCCTCCATGCAAAACATGTACGTACATATCGGAATCACCAGAACTGGAATCCTCTCCATGGCCCTCCGACTTCCAGCGCTTGAATCGATCGATGAGCTCCATTAGGAATGAGGTTTTCTTGGTGTAGCGTGTGATGAACTTGTGCTTTAGCAATTCTTTAGCTGTCGGCCTCTGGAGCAGATAAGGAAAGCATGTCACATCTAACATCTCTGCACACTAAACACGCAACTCACTGACTTCAACTGGAATCACAGAATATCCTGAGCTGCAAGGGATGCACAAGGATCACCAATTCCAACTCCTGGCCCTGCACAGAACAGCCCCCAACAATGCTACCAATCCTCAGCAAAGTGCCTGAGAGTGTTATCCAAACACTCCTTGAACTCTAGTGGCCTTGGGGCCATGACCACTGTCCTTAGGAGCCTGTTCCAGTGCCTGACTGTCCTCTGGGGGAAAAGCCTTTTCCTAATATCCAACCTAAACCTCCCCTGACACAGCCTCGTGCATTCCCTTAGGTCCCATTGCTGGCCATCAGAGAGGAGTGATCAGTGCCCGCCCCTCCACCTCCCCTCATGAGGAAATCCTGCCAGGCTCATGTGTCCACCCTGTAAGGTCAGCAAGTCTCTCACTCCAGGATTCTGGCACCTTCCTGTTGAAGGAATTTTTGACCTCTGCTGACTTTCACCCAAATTCACAGGTGGGCAGCAATACTCACAAATCTAGGATCCTTATTGAGGCAGGCTTCCACAAACTCCTTGAAGGGCTTGCTGTGGTGACCCTCAAGTGTTGGAGGGTTGTTTTTGGGGATCAAGAAGAGAACCCTCATAGGATGCAAGTCAGAATTTGGAGGCTCTCCCTTTGCTAGTTCAATGGCTGTAATCCCAAGGGACCAGATGTCTGCCTGGAAAAGAGAAGAAGAACAACACAGAACAGCAAGGAGCAATTCTACAACATGAAAGCACATTTTTAGGACAGCTAATCACATAAATCAGATGTGGCATTTCAAGTCTAATATACAAACTTCTCCAGCAGACCCTGCATCACAACAGAAAAGACTAATTCCTGCAGCAAGCAGCACTTCCAATCCCTGTTTCTGTCCAAGCACCACCACCTGTATAGTAGCCCCAAGCAGCAATCCTCCTGCTGCCAGCTCACCTTGAAGTCATAAGCAGACTGTTTGATGACCTCTGGTGCCATCCAGAATGGAGTCCCCACAAAGGTGTTTCTCTTGATTTGGGTGTCTGTCAACTGTCCAGCCACCCCAAAGTCAGCCAGTTTCACATCTCCTTGTTCCGAAAGCAGCACGTTGGCAGCTGGACACACAAATAAGTAATTAAATCTGCTGGCCTCTGAATCACCCCCAGCCCACACAGAACCGAGTATTGAGTGGAGCCTTCCCATGCCATCCTCCTTCACACCAGTGATAACCCTCAGCCTGATTTCCAGCCTCAACCCATCCTCCGCTTTGAACTCCACTGGGTAATGTGGAACAAGCTCGTGCACTTTGTTGGATCAGAAGGGGACTATTGCTGAGGTAGGAGCAGGGAGTAGATGTGAAGGGCCACACCAAGTCAGTGTGACTCCTGGCCACACAAAGAAGGGAGGGTGACACAGCCTCTAATGCTCTTGATTTTTTTTCCAGAGTAGCATTCAGCACAGGTGAAATAGCAGATCCTTCTAAAGAGCTCTTGTACTAGTTCCCACTCACTCATAAGACTGTAACATTGTGCAGGTTTGGGAATGGGGGTTTTCTGCAGGACTTTTCATTCTGAGACCCTACCTAACAACTTTCAGCATTTCCCCACCACTGGCAGCCACCAGCCCTACACATCTTGTGCAGTGCTAGAAATGTGCAGTCTCACATACACAATGAAATCTTTTCTCCCAATCTCCCTGCATGAGGATTCTGCTCCCTGCCTGCTCACACCCTCTCCTGCAGTGGGTCAGAGCAGTGAGCACACAGCACTGTCCCAGCTCCACAGCACTGTCCCAGCTCCACAGCACTGTCCCTCCATCCCACTGCAGCACTTTGATGCTCTGGGCTCGCTGTGACACTGCTCTTCAGGAGGCAGATGCCAGCTCTCTCTACACAGCACGTGGCCAGTGACTATAAAAACCAGCAAGAGGATAAGCTGGCACAAGCTGCCCTGATTTTCTAGGGCTGTGAACCCTGCATGAGGACAGCTCACTTCTGCTGTGAGCTATAACCGCAATACCCAGCACACACACCCTTGGGGTCCAGCAGCAAAGCAAATATCCAGACACAAGTCAGCTAATATCTGAGCATGCCTTTCACTGACTCCTTTGCTTTAGTTCCCTGACTGTCCAAACTCCAAGTGCCAGAGGAGAGCTACAGATCCTTGCTGTTACTCTAAACCCTAAAGACATGAAAAGCATGAGTTGTGATACAGTGACAAGCATCAGATTCAGAAAACAGCAAGCCAACAAGAAAAGCAGCACTGAGAAAGTCTTTGAAACCTTGCAGATTATGGTGGAATATAACACCTCTGAGTATAATATTACTAACAACCCTTACAAGAAAGGGAGCTGAGCTCTCCAATCTTACCTTTGATGTCTCTGTGGATCTTCCTCTCTGAATGTAAGTAATCCAAGCCCTTTAGGATTTCTCTCAGGATAGTAGCAATGTAAGTCTCCTCCAGTGGTCCTGGCTTCAGCTGATTAAAGGCAGAAAGATGACTTAAAAGAGGGTGACTGATGCTTTGGACTTGTTTGTTACTTGGAAACCTTGGCCAAGCAGGTCATATGCAGCAGGAAACACCTTCTTGCACACCTGGTGCACATTCTACAAGCAGAATGTTGGTCTTTGCACCTAGCAGTATTCAATGGAAAAACTTTGGGGGATTTTCTGCTTGTCTATCAGTTTGTTACAGGCTTCCCAAACAAACAGCAGTTCATCTCTCACTTTGGCCTGGAAATACATTGGCCAACAGAACATTTTAAGAGTTTTTCTTGTTCAGGTCTCTCTGCTAGCATACAAGTAGTGAATTTTAGCCTCTGAGACATCAACCCTCAGGCTGTGGAGTACGGTATCAAAGCTCTTCTCCTTTCCATCAGTTCTCCTCTAACCAAGACCTGCCTTCTCAGTGCAATAACTGAGGTTCTGACACTCAGGTAACTTCTGCTGATGACATCCTCCCACTACACCTTCCTCCAAGTCACTGTAGGCTCAGCAGTTTTCCAAAATGGGCATTACTGTCCTAAAGAGAAGAGAAGAGAAAAATGCTGTGACAGAATACAGTGCAGCAGATCTTTGCCTATGGATACATTCTGCATTTGTATTCTCTTAAAATTGGGGGTAACTTAATTATATACCATGTCTTTACTGAGCTATGCGAGCACTGAGCAATACCATAACTCTGACTAGGTGAAATACAGATTTGCACTGCTCAAAACCAACTGGCTGCTGGTCACTTTTCAGTTCACTGTGTTCATATAGCAGCACAGCATGCTGGACAACAGTGCTGGGACAGCTGAGCTCCATGAAAGCATTCCCTCTGTCCTGGGATAAGCATAACCAACATGCCTGTCCTGCACTGCTTATCCCTCCGGCACAGGGCTGACAAAAAGATGGTATGTGGCAAGTGAGTGTCTGGCTTATGAGGATTGCACAAACCAAGTCTTCAGTCAGTATTTTTTGTAGTCCAGAACTTGCCACTTACTCACCAAATCCAGGGCTGAACCTCCTCCCAGGTACTCCATGATTATCCACAGCTTAGTGCCCTGCAAGCAAGAGCACAAATCAAGAGCAAAGACAGTAATAAAAGCAGACAAAAAAGTGAAACACTCATGAAGCAGCAAGGCACAAGAGCAGTCCTGTACACAATCTAAGAGATGCTGCACACTACAGCTCTCAGGGGCTCAAGGAAGGAGCCCCCAGCTCCCTCTTTTCTGCTGACACAGCATTACAGAGGTGGACCTGCCTTCAGCACATTTCTAACTCTCAGTCTGCAGTTTCACCTGAGGAAGCGCCCCTAAAGGCACCAGACTGCCCAGCCCACAGATAAGTTTATTCCCAGGTTAGAGCCCTTTAACATCTCTCCAACAGCTCATATGGCATAAGTTCTTCTTGGCAATGGCAGGGGAGCATTGCAGCCTTTGATCTCATTAACAGGGCTGTCAGCTTGAACAGTACAATCAGCAAGACACTCCTCAGAGAAGAGATTTCCATGCTGAGGTTCACAGGGAGCCAACAGAACATAAGCAGCAGGTCCATGAAACTACAGCAGAAGGCTGAGAAAATCTATTATGGCCTTTGAAAAATATGTAAGGAATATTCAGGACCCGAGGAGCTTAGGAACTGTTTGCTGCAGTCCCACTGTTACACTCATCTCCAGAAGCCAGCCTGCCTAGGCCACTTCTGATCAATACTACTCGCAGCTTCCATTAGGGATTCCTAAACCTATTCTCGATGGAAGCAGTATTAGCACTCCTTCATAGACCCAGTCCAAATTCTTTTCACCATTTCTCATTAAGTACTTTAAACCTCCTCTTTTTTTTCAGAGGCGTAAATCCCTCAGTGGTACTGCCTTAAGACTGAGCTATTCTTAGTATTCAAAAGTATTCCATCAACTTCCTTTCCAGAATTGTCAGACCAGGGGAAGTTCAGTCTTCAACAAATAATTTTCTCTCCAGTGAAGTGCCCTGGTCTTGGTACCACACAGTACAGGGCACTTCATTTCCATGTCCTTAGCAAGTGTCTCAAAGCCCACTCTGCTATTAAGTGCACATCGATGCAGTGAGCAGAGCCACCACTGCTCCTGCTGCCATGCTGCCACTCACACATCACTTTCCAGTGCCCTGTGCCACCATCCACTGCAGCATCCACAGAGGAGCCCTCCCTATTCCCAAACTACTGGCAAGGAATCACCATGGTTTGTCCTACCTTCAAGTAGGAGCCATAGTACCGGGTAATGTAGGGGCTGTGCCACTGGCTGAGCACCGGACTCTC
>NW_008237174.1:460472-464872 GCF_000691975.1 Corvus brachyrhynchos | reverse complement strand
GACCCGGAAACGTCCTGGTGAATGTCCTGGATCTCATCCTCAGCCTCCTCCAGATCAATGATCTTGATAGCAACCACTTCCTTGGTGCGGTTGTCGATCCCTTTATACACTTCACCAAACGATCCTTTGCCGATCCGCTCCAGCTTGGTGAACAGCTCCTCAGGATCCACCCTGGAGTGCTACACCATGAAGTAGAGATGGGAAAATTCCATTAAGCTCCCGGGCTGCAGAGCACCACACATACCCATACAGCTCATCTCCATATCTGTGCACCTACTATGTAGATAAATTCACCTGCAACTCACATACCCTAAGCAGTCTTAGAAACTTAGCACAGAAATATATCCAAGGCTTTCTGACCCTGCAGACCACAGCGGGGAGGCAAAGGAGGGAAGCCCAGCATGAGAATGTCAGCAAATACCTCTGTGGAAAGTGTCAGCTCCACTGGGACAGGGCTGCTCAGCTGCAGGCACTAACTGGTGCCAAAGCAGCTCCATGAGCAAGCATCTGTTCACACTTCAACAGAGACCAGCAAGGGGTACCAGAACCAGCTTTCTCTTGGAGATCCAGATGAGAAAACAGGCACAAGCAAGAGGCCACAAAAACACTTGCTAGCCTTCCTGCACTCAAAGACTGATCTGCATCCTTCCCTACTTGTCTGGGGGATGAAATATTACAGTAATATGAATTCACATTTAGTGTCTTCTCTGCTGCAGCCTGATTTCCACACAGCACCCAGCCCCGCTCTCCTCAGACATTTCCAGATGGAGCCTCACATCTTTTGGAAGGTCAGCAGCACGGAGCAGGCAGGAGAGCAGAATGGACACTCCATCTACCTGACCTGCTTTTCTGGACCAGCCTCTTCCCTGGCTGGCACACTCAGATGCAATGGCAAATAGCATCTCCTTCATCAGACAAGCACATCAACCAGGCAGTTACTAACAGAAATACTGACTCTTTAACAGCAGCTGCACAGTGAATTCTTTATTAAGGTGAGTATGGATAAGAAAGGGAACAAATCACAGTCACTTTCTCATGCTGCTTCATTCAGTCCACCTGCACACCAGGAGGTCCTTCATGCTACTAGTAGCTTCATGCTACTGAAACGCTCTTTGTGATTAATTTTTCTGCCTTTTTTTAATAATAGTTTGAAAAAACCCCTGGAAAATATGGCCTGACCTTAGGAAGCAGCCAAGCCATTAGAAGGAATTTTCCACACCCAGAACTTCTCAGTCTCACCTCCAACACGTCACTCAGTGAGACTGCTCCCTCGCAAGCGTCTTGAGTTGGCAGATTTTATCAGAGAACAGGGAAGCTGCATTTTTCCATCTCACACCAGGTTCTAGCAGTAGGCCATCACTGAGCAGCCCAAGGTGCTGCTTAATGATTAAGCCAGTCTGTCATCACAGGTTGTTTGCCTTCTGTGCCTAGTGCATTGCTCTAAGCCAGGCCCAGGTGATCTTTACAGGCAGCTCGTTCAACAGGATTTCCACACAAACTCCAGTCCAAGATACAGAAGGATAACCAAATATCCTTTGGCATCCATAGCAACACCAAATAGGCTGTACTTTGAACAAACACACTAGAAACAGACCAGAAGGGATGTTCAGAGACAAAAAGAACTGGAGATACATAGCAGAGACTGAAGAGAGGGAGGTGGGGGAAAGAGAATTTAAGATTGAGGAATACCAGGGAACAACATGAGAATGATGACTGCAGGCAGGGAGAACAGTCTGACTAGTCCAGGCTCACTACAGACCAGGAGCAGTTTCCATCTCTTGACCGACTTGGAGGAAGGGGCAAGAAAGTGCCCCAGACATTACTGTGCACAGTGACCTACTGCACCCTAAAAATGCCACTCAACACCTCAGCCACTTCCACAAATCAGGGAGAAGGGAGAGAAAGAGGATCATCTCCTAGAAGTACGCACTCAGCTCGGAAAAGAAACCCTATCCACATGAATACTGCAGGGAAGCAAACCTTCAAGAAAATCTTCCTCCCCTCCCACATAACTTTTACATGAGGTAAGAAACAGCAAGGTGGAAGTAAGTGCTCCCCCCTCAGCTTGGTAGGGCACATCAGAGAATCAGGACTGATTTCTCCAAATCAGGACATCAAACGCACCGGCTATGGCAGGCAGCTTTTGGGACAACCACCACTTCATGTGGCAGGCTCTGTAATCATGGACAGCTTCATAAACAAGCTTCCAGACTTGGATGTTGGTTTATCCTGTTTTCTGTAGAACAAAGCAGTTCAGGTAGGTGCGGTGAAGGAGACGAAGCTTCCTGACAGGCAGACAGAAATTTTGCCCAAGGGACTCAGGAAAACAATGTAACTGATGGGCAGGTGAGACAGGCCCACTCCCATTAGGGTGGACACATTAGGACACTTCGTTTGTAGGTACTGCATTTATCTTCCCAGTACTGACCTGGAACTGCTGTAGAGCTCGCAGGTGACATGGCAAGAGCC
This sequence comes from Corvus brachyrhynchos, assembly GCF_000691975.1. NCBI lineage: Eukaryota > Metazoa > Chordata > Aves > Passeriformes > Corvidae > Corvus > Corvus brachyrhynchos. Next base: position 462,403 of record NW_008237174.1, on the reverse strand, counting down.
TGACTCTATGGAGGGCCTGAGGACAAACATCCCTCAATGCAGTGGCCAAATTCATAGAAATCAGACCCAGCAACAGACAGAACCCACGGAACCAGTATAGGGCCAGGGGGTACAGAGTCATTCCAGCCACAGTTACAGTCCCCAGACACTGCTGGAGGAGCACAGTTTGCTGATGAATTTCTTTGCTTTCTGTAACCAGGGAGGAGGAAACAGGCCCATCCCCAATTCAAGCAGGTCAATGTCTGCTCAACAGAACACCTGGTGAACTACCATTGTGGACTACCATTCGCAGAAGAAATTTCCAGGCAGCACTTTCAGCAATTCTGAACTCCCACAACAAACTAAGATGTCCTGGCTGCAGGACATTGTTCAAAAGCCCTTGTCCATTAAAAAAATCCAGTTTGAGACACCACATGGCGACATGTGCTGACAAACAAAAATGCTCAGATCCATGGGCATAAAAGCCTCAGCACTCATCAGACAGCAGCACAAACACAGTTCCACCAAGAATGGAGAGCTATGGAACTGCACTGCTCTGTCAGGAGAGAGAAGGATGCACTCCATGAGCCCGACTTTCCCCTACCCCAACACATCTGCACCTGCAAAGCAGTGTGGTAAGAGGTGTAACAAGCACCATCTGTCCCTTTCCTAAACATGAATTACCTCAGTACCAGTCATCTTGTTAGAGAATCACCCTGGCTGGAAATCTGTGCTCTGGAATTGCACTGCTACAAACACACCTGGGATACTTCATTAGTAGGAAGCAACAGAATCCAGATGAAATGTTTTGTACCAGCTTAAATGAGCACAGATAACCCAAAGCAGCTTATTAGCACCTGTCACCTCTGCAACTGCTCACCAGCTTGGGTTCTTCCCATTTTTCTTCCACATCCGCAGCACCCACCAGAGCTGAAAAATGGAGCTCCAGGTCAGCAGCAGCTGTTCCTCGTTCTACTACTACATGTAAAGCCGTTAAGGAATGGTCACTACATCGTAACTTTGTGCTTGACTGAATGCTCATTACACAGCAGTTCTGAAGCAAAAAGCCTCCTGCTGTTCCTCACCACTGAGAGCAGTCAGTCAGGCATTAGAGATGGCTCAGGCACGCCTGGGCAGGCTTTGGAGGGAGAGCACACAATGCACTATCTCAGTAAGTGCAGGAAGGGAACAAGTATGAGAGGGATGATGACAATTTCCTAGTAATGTGCTCCACTTCTGTCCTCTGGGATCTAATCTCACAGCACAGGAAAGAAGGATGCTCTGTCCTGACAGGTGTGGGAGTGTTTGCCATCCTGACTGATGATACCATGTTTTAAAACAGACCAACTCGCTGCAGCCATCAGGAATTAGGAATTGCAGTGTGTTGTGAGACGAGCCTGGCAGTAACACCAACTGCTTCATGGGGAAAGAATGGTTTTGGCAGCTCTGCCACCTCCAGCTGCAGAGACATGATACCCACAGTCTTTGAGAAGATGTGGATAAGTACTAGAGAAGAAGGGTAAGTATCTGCTCTCATTTCAAAGTTACTGCCTGGAAGGATAAGCTGCATATTGGGAACAGAAGCAAACACCATTTGAACCAGCTGCAGATCTTCTCTCTGGGCTGTGTCCAGCTGGATCTTACTCTCAAAATATTCAAGAGCAAGAATCACGCCTGCATTTGTTGCATAAAACACTGAGGGGTGCTTAAACCCTTTTGGAAATGAGCATTCCTTAATCTGGGGCAGGTTGGAATTGGAATTGCTGTTCTATATGGGAGAGGTCTGTAACAGAAGATTGTCAAGGCCACAACACTTTACAAGCTGAAGCTGACCAGGAATGTGGCAACTTCAAAGGGTTTATGTGGAACTACAGCCACATTTAGTGTTATTTCTGACTGAAGCACTTTCCCACCAGCCAAACAAACATAATATTGCTCTGCCAAACACAGTG
>NW_008237174.1:457835-460421 GCF_000691975.1 Corvus brachyrhynchos | reverse complement strand
TCCCCAGCTTCCCAGCCAGCATACTGAACACTCACCTCCGGGCTACCAACAGTCTCTCTGGTGAAACCAGCTTCCTATCTGGAACTATCTGAAAGCTTCCCTGTCTATATGAAATCTGTGCACAGCTCTCTGCAACTGCCAAAACCTGGGACAGTTTTGAATTACTGGAGTATAAAAAAGAGGGAAGTTTCTGTTCAACACTTTGAAACACATCTGTTTGTCTGAGACTCCCAACTCTTTACAGACAGTATTCTTTTGCTTCAGGTAGTGAAGCATTACTTAGCCAAAAAACCCTAAATGGCTTCTCCAAGGTCACGTAAGGAACAGCAAATCTAGAAACAGAGCTCAGGTCAGAGCTTTAAACATAGTGACTAACACATCACCTGGCAGATAGAGCTTCAGACCAAGACCAGGCCTGCAGTGCTGTATGTACACAGCACAAGGGAGCCAAGGAGAGAGAGGAAACAACCAGCTGAGGCAGGGAAATGGAGGCACCGAGGCAGAGCAACCTGGGCATTGGCCTAAGGTAAGTGCCCATCAGCACTAGAACTAAGAATCAGAAACAAGTCAAGCCTCTGACATCCCAATGCAAGTCTTAGTCTCTTGATTTTCACAGCACTTCCCACTGCTCCCTAAATCTCCCCCTAAGTGAAGGGAATTTCAGGCCAGTTCCTACTGCCCTTGCAGCAAGCCTCAGTTACACAGATTACGAGGTTCCACCAGGGATTCCTGAAAACACCGGAAAATGGACAACACAGATTGGTTTCCTATTCCAAGATCAGATAGAGTCATGGGATGGCACGATCTGAGAATGCAATGCCTAACATTTCCATAATAAATTCAGAGCTGAAACCACTAGAATGCTGATAAGCTTCATGAGTGAATGCTGTGTATAAAAAAAGCTTCAGAGCAACCTCCTCTGCAGCTACAGAACTCAGTTTTCAGCCCTAAGCAGACAGTATCCTTCCCTTTCTCCCCCTGTACAGTGACTCAGCCAGGCACTATATTTATATTTAATTCCATACGCACTTTGGGGAAGCAGTTGACGTGAAAGACAGCATGTAAACTAAGGTGCATTGCAAATCAATTTTAAATCAAAAAAGGTTCAGAGAAAGCATTATCTCAAACCACTAAAGCTCTTAGTAATTCTACACCTAGGAGCAGAACAGAATAATGCCCCAAAACTCACAGAACATGGTTTTAGAAGACCTATGTTCAGCATTGACATGTGCCAATAATCAAACACAGCCCACAACAAAATTCAGAGGGAAGATGCAAGCCCATACTATTAATGTGGTTTAGCTTTTAGTCCCAAACCCTGGCATCATCTTTCCACATTCCTTTTATGAAAATGTCGTCACAACAGCAGCTTTTATCACATCCACGGAGGCTGAGATGTCTCGGAAGAGTTACAGCCCAGTATCAAATATCACTGCCTCTTATGCAGCAAGGTTGCAAGCACCATTTTTCTGACACTAATGCCATGAACACTTTAGGAAGATATGACTGGCAGAGCCAGCACACACAGTTTTTCTGTTCCCATTTCTAGACTTCCCCTTCCAAAAATACTCAGAAAGCCAATGACTCCTGCCTCCCTAAAAAGAACACAGTTAATCCCAGAGAAAGGCTCCACAGTGGGTGAAGAATTCGCTTTCTGTATGGCTGGCAACACAACACTATCAGCCCAACACCAGCATAGAGTGAGACACAGGTCAATCAGCTAACAGGAGTAAGCTGAGACCTGTGCAAGAGAGATAAAGAGTGGCAAAAAGTGATTTTCTCGTTATTTGTTTGAAACCCTCATATCAAGAGCAAACACCTTTATATAAACCCTTGAAGAGGGTTTTAAAATAAATTTTTAATCACCACTTACCTGGCTAGCAAATTCTCTCAGGTGAGCCATGCCTGCAGAATGGGTTTTTTGCAAAATCAGGGAGGATTAGGATGTGGCAGCACAGCAGGAAAGTGATGATTTCTCTACTGGTCACCTGTAACAAGCAAGAACACAGAGCTCTCATGTGAAGTTCTTGGAAGTTGGCTCATTCCCCTGAAGAGTCACCTGCATCTTTTTTCCCTCCTTGATCTGAAGTTCTCCTTGAACCTGCCAACACGTTCTAAGTATGCTAGGCCCTCCCTGCACACAGCATTTCTCAATTCTTAACAGAAATGCCTTCTAGATGTGTCAAGGAACCTCACTCTAATGTTATACACTGACCAAGTCTCAGGCTCCATTTTCCCTACCATCACCTCAGCACGCTCCCCAGTATTAGAGTTAACCCCACGGTTCTATTCCCTCACCACCACTCGCAGCACCTTCCCCAGCACAACCCACAGCATCGTCTACTTCTGCTCCTCCTCAGCCATCCTCTCACTGACAGCACTCCTCCGCTCCCACTGTCCCCGGTACAGCCACCGGCAAACCTCAGCTGCTCAGCACACACCTTCAGGGAGCCCCAACCCTGCATCAGCCCGCCCGCTCCCTCTGCGCTGCTCCCAGCTCTGTCCTCCTCAGCGGCCCTCCCCTCCACCCAGCAACAGCTGAGCCCCAACCCAGCCCGGCCCCCCAGCTCAGCCCCCTCGGGGCAC
>NW_008237174.1:442165-457153 GCF_000691975.1 Corvus brachyrhynchos | reverse complement strand
GCGTCCGCCCCCCCCGCCGCGGGACGCCCGGCTCCCGGGGGCGCTGGCAGGGCGGGAGGAGGAGAGGCGAGGGAACGGAAGCCTCGTTCCCAGCGCTGCATCTGCGGGGTTGGGTTTTCCTTCACGTGCTGTAGTGTCAGTGACTGATTAACGTTTTCAAAGGAAAGAAAAAACAAACCAAAAACCAATTTTGTCAGCCTCTTTTCAGGCAGCTTTAAAGCTGGCCCTGCATTTCTTCCCTGCATTGAACAAACCAGGCACAGCTTTTCCCGGGTGCTGACACACAACGCCTTTGTCACAACCTGGTGAGTTGGTGCTGCTCTGTAGCACAGGTGAGTTGTAGCAAGAGGAGCAGCCCTGGGAACTCTCGCTGCATGGACAGAAGGGTCTGGGCAGCAGCCAGCAGCTCCCTCACATCCCTCTTATTCCCTCTTGCATTGCCTCCCCCATCCGTCACCCTTCCCTCTGCTTCCCTGTCCCTGATCAAATCAACCAGCACTTTGAGGTACTTGAGTGAAAACATCAATTAGGTAGAGTGCAGGTATCAAGAACTCCTGCAATGAGATTCTGGTTTTGTATTTAAATCAACTGTACCTCACTGGAAGGTTTTCACAAAGATTTTGCCTGTAGGATCCTTGCGTTGCTGGAGCTTTGAGTTTATACCTGCAGGACCAGCCTTCTAGCCCCAGAAACTCAGATTGTCTTGTCTCATAAACAAACCTATTCCAACATGACACCTTGACTTAGGAGAGCTATGAAGAGACAGAGAAATCAAAGCTTCGTGTGAAGCAGGAAAGGAAGGAGAATGAAGTTCTGCTCTGGTTCTGGTGTAGCAAGGGCCAAGGCGTGAACTGTTTGTTCCCTGTTCAAGTTCCTCTGTGTGTTACTTAATGATCCAATGCCTCAGCTCTCCACCTCTTGTCACATGGACAGTCATTAATTTAGCCACTGTTGGCATGAGGCCAGAGGGCAGAAGTCTTGCCAAAAAAAGTGCATGTTATTTAATGAGCCAAGTCTGAACATACACACAGGAGCAGCAATTAGTTTTGTCTGTTCAGGATAAGTCTTTCATAAAGGTGATTGTCATGTGGGATTAGCATGACATTTCCTTCTGAAATTGCTAAAGCTGGCTCAGGAGCACAGGAGACAGAGAGTTTCAAATGTGGGCTGGTGTTTCTCCTCATCTGTGATCCACAGGCAGCCTGCTTTGTATTGCTCCATGGATGGGCAGGAGAGATTGTGTGGGGGGTTTAGGTCTGGCCAAGACCTGGAAGAAACCATTTATGGATCAGTAGCTGGTCACTTTGGACACTTTGGTTTGGACAAGCTGGGAGTACAGGGCTTGGAGATGATTGCTCTGTTTTCAGGCAGCTATTTCTGGGCCTGTTTTGCAGGGGAGAGGATTATTAATGTGCTCAGAAGAAGGCAGAAACAAATGCTGACTCTGGGGAAGCAGGTGTCCCTGACTTCTCCATGGTTGTCCATGGCTTGTTTGTATCCATCACCACCTCCATTTGATTCCCAGAATATATCAACTGGAGCCAAAGTCTTGCTCCCTGGTTTTCACTCAGTGCTGTATTCCTAGCAGGCTAGTTCTCTCTCTTTTTTTTTTTTTTCATTTATTTTAACATTAGCAATTGTGACTACAGTACAATCACACTACAAGTTGTGTATCTGTAGATATATAATTATAAATATATTTATATATAATTTTTACTTCAGTACCCCAAAGTTACCTGTGCTTTGCACCATCTACCTCCACTGAAAGAAACCTGGTCCCTGCCTCCAGGAGATCTATGTTTGGAAAAAGCCAGCTAAGCAAGCGCAAAAGAGAAGCTATTTCAGCTAGAGGAAAGCACCAGAGAGTTAATTACATGCTGGAGTGCCCAAGCCTACAAGACTTCAGTCGCTGAGTATTCAGGGTTACAGCTTTCACCTGGCCCTGGGAAACAGGGCTGTTGGGAAAGGGAGCTTTGGGTAGGACGGTGTTGTCTCCTGGCTCTGGTTGTCAGTGTAGGTTCCTCCTGGGTTTCTTGGGGTTGTATGGAGGATTACCTTGTTCCTGGAGCAGGTGGGCATGATAGGGAGTCCCCTGTTGCTGATGGAGCAGGCGGCTCTCAGAGCTGAGCCAGCCTTGCTGCTGTCCCTTTCTTCTATGTTAATTCTGGTGCTGCTGGTTAGCCTTTGCCTTCATGGCAGTGTTAGTAAGTTCTTACCTGTTCTTACTTTTTGCTTCATAAAATTTTAGGATCTTCATGCTTTTGGGGTTCCTACTCTTCTTCTGATGCTTTTTTAAAATCGGTCAAGGGCTTTGAGTAGGGACAAGTCATATTCGCTCTTTGTGCTGAGTGGTTGCCTGAGCCTTGATGCTGTGGGGAAATCAGGCTGAAAACCAAGGGCATCTGTTGTATGGCATTTCTTCTGTTGTTGGGGTTTCTTCTTGCTTTTTAGATGTCTTTATTGTATGGTTTTCAAGAGGATAAGTTTAATTTTTTTCTTCTCCCTCTTCTAGTTCTTCCTGTTAAAGCAAAGGGATAAACCTGCCAAATAAACAAAAAAATTAGGTTAAAAGCTGGTGACATAAAAATGTAGTATTTAAAAAAGTCTTGTGCTCAACACCCAGCCCCTACACCCCAGGTCAATTATGAAAGCTGCTTACAAGTAAGCTGTGCTGCAGTCCCCATTCCCATGGCAAGTTTTGTGTACCCATGGAGTCTGCTTTGTTCCTGTCTGCAGAACTGGAACCTTTATTCGAGATGTGTCAGTCACAATTGCTAAATATGCTCTCTGTAAAAGGTAATTATTTCAAAAAATTGATGTTTTCTTCTGACAGTGGAATAAAAACTGCTTGAGATAACCCCTATAATTCTCACATAAAAGAGAAATCTTGACCCAGCTATTTACAGCTTTTGCCCAATGAGCTGACACACCTGGCTCTGTTTCTGTGAAGTCCAGAGAAGAGTGTGAATAGTTACAAGAAGCTTTGACTGATGTGTTCTTAAATGTCCCACTAAAGTAACTCCACTTTTCCTTTTTTCTAGGAAGTACAGAGTGAATAAGCTTTCTCTCCTGATGCTCCCTACCCTATACCTATGGTTTTGAGAACAAGAAACTTTTCAGCAAGATATCTCAGAGTTGCCTCCCTGCTTGAAGGTAAAATGCTGCAGCTGTATTACTGTATTCCTATCTGTTGTATACCTGCTTGGGTCAGACAGAAAAAGGGTGAGGGGGTGGGTGGGTATGAGAATGTGTGGTAGGATACAGAATCCTATAGGCTGGAAAAGCCCACTCAGACCATCGAGTCCAACTGTTCCCCCAGCACCAGCCCATGTCCCCAAGTGCCACATCTACACCATCTCTCCAGAATGGTGAGTTCACCACTGCTCTGGGCAGCTTGTTCCAGTGCCTGACCACTCTTTTGGGGAAAAAATTTTTCCTAAATATCCAATCTAAACCTCCCCTGGCACAACTTGAGGCTGTTTCCTCTTGTCCTCTCCCTTGTTCCCTGGGACCAGAGCCCGACCCCCACCTAACTCCACCCTCCTATCAGGCAGTTATAAAGAGGGAGAAGGTCCTGCTTGAGCTCCTTGAAGGCTGAGCCCCCACCAGCTCTCTCAGCTGCTCCTCATCAAAGTTGTACTCCAGATGCTGCCCCAACTCCACTGCCCCCCTTTGTACACGCTCTTCTCAAGGAATGTTAGTCTGGAGACCCCTGTAATGATAAAAGCAAAGAATGCTGGTCAGTAGACAGTGGCTGGTACCACTGCAGGCTTGCTCTGGCTATTTATGGCCAAAACAAACCATGAGGAAAGGACGTCAAGAGCTAATGCTCTACATCCTACCTGCTCTGGATTGTGAAATCTTCCAAGAATCTTCATGGTTGGTTCAAGCACTGATAGATTTTTCTGTATGAATTACTCAGAATACCCGGATTTACATTGTTCTGTCCCTCTTGAGAAGCTTGTCATGACACTGCTGTCGCAGAGGGTGCGCAGGCATCCCTGGGAGAGCTGGGAAGAGCAGTGTGGTACGGCCTGCTGTGAAATGCCCTTGGGGTATGGGGCAGCTGCTCCGTGTTCGAGATGAGGACACGAGCCTGGTGCTGAGTCCTGGAGCTGCTCAGGCCTTCCCACCCTGTTCCCCACTTCCCCACGTGTGCGGCAGATCTGGAGAGCCCTCCTAGCGCCCTCGACAGGTTGACCGTGCTGTCAAGGGAGCACTGATGGCTCTGGGGCAGAGAAGAGGTTTTGGAAGCCAACCTGGTTTGCTCTGTGTTGGTGCCAGCAGGTGGCAACAGCGCCTTGCAGCACCCGGCAGCCCCACTCGGTCGCTTGCGACAAACGGCTGCGCTCCTCCTGCCAAATCCCCGCTGCTCTGTCACTGCTCATCCCTTCCCTGCGTGGATCTTGCAGCCCTTCGTGCCGGTGCATGAAGCGGTGCTCAAAGCCGGGAATTCAAAGCTGTTCACTCAGCCTTAAAGCCGACATCTCACTTGCAAAAGAGAGCAGTGCAGGGTGGGTGATCCAGGCTCTGTCCTGGGACTCTGAGCTTTCCTGTTGTGTGAGTGGGGCCAAATCTGGTTCAGTTTCTTCTGTCTGCCCTGGGTACCACATTAAAAATTCAGGCACGGTGAGGGTAAACCAACAGAGAGTGGAGTGTACCATGGAGGGGGACAGTAACTGTGCAGGGGGATGGGTGCAGCTGCCAAGTGACTGGGGACATGGTGGCTGGGTGATATTAGGTCTGGCACCTCAGCTTTGGAGTCACTAAAGGACATGGCAGGGGTGTCAGAACGAGATGACTTTCAAGGTCCCTTCCAACCCAAACCATTCTATGACTCTACGATTTTTTTCCGGAAGCAGCTTAGGCACCTTGAGCCTGGAGAGCCCCAAGAAGTGGTAGCTCTTTCCTAACATAAACAGAGCTGTGGAGAAGAGTGGTAGGCCTGAGAGCTGGGTGTTAAGTGCTCTCCCTAAAGGTAGAATTACTTAGCAGGATAGATGGGGGTCAAACTTTCCTGTAGAATGTGCTGCAGAACAACTGTCTTGGGTGCTGCGGTGCTTGTTTGGAGAGGAGCTATTTCTGGTTCCGTTTGGATACTGAGAGGCTGGAGTGATTTTGTGGCTGGAGTGGTGTTGTGGAGAGCAGTGACGTGGAAGAGCACTCTTGCTGCATGATGCAGTTAAGCAGTACCACTCTAGGGACAGAAAGCAGGTTATCTTCTTGACAAGAGGATCCTTTTGAATCTGTCACGTTCCCAGGGCATATGGTTTTACCCAGCGCGAAGTGGAGCTTTCAAGCCCTAGGAAAGAATGCACTTGTACAGAAAGAAGCAAGAGCTGGACTCACTGGCAGTTTTACTCTTTGCTGTGGTTTATAGTTTGTGTCTGGACGTGGCCCCTGAGCGTCTGTATAGCAGATGCTACTCAAGCTCATGCCAAAAGAGTCTCTGCCTGAGCTTACAAGCTGCATTGACAGTTTTAAATGGGGATGTTCTTAGTCACCTTTCTTTTTGGTGAAGATTTTGAAGTGAAGCAGTACCTTACCTGAATTCAGCAAAGGAAAGGAGGAGCAGAGAGCCCTCTGAATCTAAATTGCTCCTCCCTTTGGTGTAAGGCGTAGGATGTATTGGTTCTGCTCTATTTGGGTGCATCACAGCTATTGATAAGAATAAAGTGATTGCTTTGTTTTGGCAGTAACGTCCTGCTCCAGGCCTTAAACAGTGCTCATTGTAGGAAAGCCAGGGAGAATTCAAAGAGAAATCCATACCCTTACAAGATAGATCAGTCTGAGCTGGTACTGTGGAAATCCATTGGCTCTGATGGTGGCTCTTCAGATCTGTGCTTGTATGGAGACTGCAGCAGACTTTAAAGTTACATCAGTCTCCTTCCTGCTTTCAGTCTGTATCACTACAAATCTTGCAATATTGACTGCACGGGGCTGATTTTCTGCTGATATTGTGGCTCTTAAGGCTGTCTTGAGTGTTGAGCAAAGAAAAGAGCCTTTATCTCTCAATCCTGCTGGCAAAGTGGAATAAGCGAGAGTGATGCGCAGCTGTAAAGCTCAGAGTGCAGCTGAGACTCCTGTTGGCTCAGCAACCCTTTGCTTCCCACAGCCACTAATCCCTAAATTAAATGAAGGTTCTTCCAAGCCGAGAGGATGGAATGCTTGTTTTTCCAAGTCATGTTTCTGGGTAGTGGTAGCAGGCAGTTCAAGGGGATTGAGCTGAATTCTGGGTTCTTGCAGGCCTCTGTGCTGTGCAGAGGCAGGAATGGATGTGGCTAATGTGATTCTGCGGAGATTTTTGCTTTCCTGCTAGTTTCTTCTGGCTGCCCTGGAAGCTGTATGCAGGTGAGTGGGGAGACCCCTTTTTAATTGAGCTGTAAGGGATAGTTGCTGGCATATCCTTTATTTGGGCGATGGACCTGGCACTCACTGAGTACTTCAGGGGTAACTCCTGTCTGGTACCACGTAATACCTATGAAAATTGTTGTAAAGGCTCTTTGAAACAGAGGGAAAAATGCTCTGCTGGAACTGATAGCATGGCATTGGGCTTCAGTGGGTCAGACCTGCTTTTAAACTGGAGCTGCTAAATGTGGTTGAATCCCCTCTGAGTTGTCCACCCAGAAAAATAAGGAGAAAGCTAGCACTATCCAGAACTGCTGAAGAAAATAAGCTTGTTTTGCTTATTTGGTTGCATGCCTATTGCCTGTGCAGATTGGCCAAACACCTACTTTCTCACTCCTGTCCAAGTTAGGAACAGGAATACTCAGCTGTAATTCTGGTAAAACCACAGTGTGGTCACACTTGTGTTTACAAAGATCTCTGCAATTCAAAATGATCACCTAACTCATTCTACAGTGCTTCTGACCCCCCTGTGTTCCAGCTTTCCCCTGGAAAACTTGCACTGTGCCTTCTGTACTTCCATTAGCCTTAACTGCTGCTTTGTAAGGCCGGTGCCAATATGTGCAAGCCATTTGGAGACTCTTGGGAAAAAAACTCAGGGTTTCTGTTGTGTGTGGAGAACCACAGTGAAGTAAACCCAGTGTAGTGCTGATCCCTGGGTCTGAGTTCAGCATGCAAGGTCTCGTGGACAAAAACCTAGAGAGGACTTGACAGCTGATAGTCCCCTTTCTGACAGCATTTTTTCTTGTCAATACATGTTTTTCAAGCCATTAAACTAAAATATAACAATATAACAATAAAACCAATTATTCAGATTCAGAGGAAAGAACTGAACTAAACTGACCTGAATTCATGCTCCCATTAACTCCCAACACACCTTGTGGAAGGGAAAACTAGCAATTAATGAAAGACTCCTCTTTCATTTCATAGAACAGTTTGAGTTGGACAGGACCTTTTAAAGGTCATCTAGTCCACCCCTCCTGCAAGAGCAGGAACATCTTCAACTAGATTTGTCCAGAAATGTTTCAAAAGAGGAAGATGCAGTTACCTGGTTGAGTGAATAGTTGCTAGAATTAGGATTCTGAAGAGCTTTCTGTCCTCTTGTAAAGCAAGAAAATGCAAAGCTCCCTGCTCTTTTAGGCCTCTTTGTGTTGAGGGACTTAGTGCCAGCAGCAAACTTCTGTACATTCATGAACACTTCCTTGGCCTCTGCTGTCTGGGCCAAAGCCACCATTAACAGCTCTGTCCCATGAGGTTCTGCACAGTTCAGTCATAATTTATGTAAATCGCTCCAGGCCACTGCAGTGGGAGACTGATGAACTCATGGCTGCTTCTAGAACTGAAGTCACAAGGATTATATTTCTCCTAACAAAATACTGTGTGTATGTTAATGCCAACAAGAAATTTTATCCTGCCTTGGCTTCTATCCAAAGAAACTGCTCTGTGGTTTCCAGGATATGAGAAATCAGACCTTAAGTGAAGATATGCCTTGGGAGCTGGTGAGGGACACAAACCCTGTGCAGGTCTGTATGAAGCTGATTTTGCTCTGATAACTCAGGATGACCAGCATCTACTTCTTTTATATCCAGATTGTCTATTAAATTACTCATGCTGTGCATCTACCCTACTTTGAGGCTTCTACTAGGAGCACCACTGTACCTTAAACAGCAAACATTTGGCAGGAAGTGTACAAGAGAGCTCAGTGGCTGCTTGTCTTCCTTACGGAGAAGGGGATGTGTTTAGCTGCTTCTAGGGTCTTGGTGGCAGTGAAAAGCTACCTGGGAGTGTTCTCTCATTGCTTGCTCCTATCCAGTGCAGTAGTTCTTAAACTGGGATTTGATTGTGTGTTTTTTCTCACTGTCTTTGCCACATGCAATGATGCTGAACAACACTGACTCCCCCTTAAACCACTATCACTTCACTTGCAGCTACTGAACTAACTCCATGCTTCAGCTGAGACTGGTCACTGGAATGAGATGCCTCTCTTCCCCAGAACTGTAATTTTATGAGTTTCTTCTTCATTCTTTGAAAACACTTCCCCTAATTCTATTTTACTTATCAGCCTCCTCCTTGCTGCTGAGAAACTTCAGATTTAACCTGGCTAGAGTATTGCTGGTTTCTTGCCTAAATCACCTGTGGGACACTGCACTCATTGCCAGTTGAGGCAATGAGTTCATTGCTCAGGTGAAATTTGTGGAATGCTAAAGGGATCTTTTAGTGCAATTTTTCACTTAGAGTTTATTCACGTAGGTAAGTAAATATTTCATAGAATCATTTAGGTTGGAAAAGACCCTTAAGATCATCAAGTCCAATTTAAGCCCTTTCTTTGCTCTGAAACAAAAATGTCAGAGCTGTGAGGATTTGTTGAAATTCTGAAGTGATGGAAAGCAAGGCATAAATTTGAGTGACTTGTAAAATATAAGCAACCTGCATTGCTTATGTTGAGGTGGCTCTTCAGGCTTTTTGTGGAAAGTAATTAATCTTGCCTAATATGTAGTAGATTTTTGCTTTTTCATCTACCTCTCTGGCTCCTCATTAGCTCAGTAAGAAAGACTTCTCTGAGCTTGCAGCATGTCAGAAGTCTTGAATTTGTTCCCAGAGAAGGTTTTTGGTCTCCAACTGCTTACTCATTTCAACAGTTGACTCAGTTCAGTACCTGTATAAGAACGGTTGTGTTATGTTTTTTTTTGGTCTTGAGTGCTTTTCTGCATTCCAAAACCCTTTTCAACTTCATATTTGGTAGTTTAATTTAGCACTTAAAGACATGATTTTATTTCTATTTTCCTTGCATTTAAATGGTGGTTTTTTTTAATGTTTGAGGGTGCATACACTAGCAACAGGAAGCTAAAATAGCTTAATTAGAAAACACCCTGGACACATTCAGATTTCTGATTGGTATCAGCTGTAAAATTGCTTAAACACACATCACTTTCCTCCTTTTTTGCTGAGAGAGAAACCATAGCAATGAACTGTGTTCAGAAACAAGTAAACAGGTGAGTCTGACTCGCCTTCTCCTAGAAACAGATATAAACCCAGATTAAAATTAGTGACTTCAAAACAAGACTTCCTGCTTGCTGATTCCTAAATACGATTAAGATTGATTTGAATCACTTTGACTAAAGTGGGTCCACCCTGAGCACCTTTGGCAATTTTTTTTTAACATCTGGCCAGATGTTTGCTGCTGTTGTGCCAGTGCAAAGTGATGCACAACACTAAGAACCTCCTGGCTCTTGCTGAACTGATGGTCCAAGACCTGTAACAATTCTTTTCCAGCCAGAATGCACTAGGGAGCCTAAGAAGGGATTCCTAACGATGGTGAGGTTTTCCTTCTTCCCTGAGCATGGGTGGGCATGTGTATCACCCAATCCCAAACACTTAGAGCAGCTACTGCACCCAGCTGCCTTTCAGAGTCATGTAAACACTCCAGACCAAAGGTTTCTGGGTGAAGTAAGGGAGACAATGAAATTCATGGTCAACCAATGCAAGTTAACCCTGCTTTGGACACCTGCTTGATCAAGCTCGTGTTTCAGCCTGAAGGAAGGAGTTGCTTTTGTCCTGGCTATTGTACGTGCTAGACTTGGATACCTTGATGTCAGGTAACAGAATGTTGCCGTCTCTTCTTTTCTTTTTTCTTCCCCCTCCTTCTGGTTTAGTTCTCTTCCATCAGAAGCCATGAAAGCTCTCATTTTATAAATGCAGGAAAACCCAGACATGCTGGGCTCACAAGAGGATCTGTTGATTACCTTCTTTCAGCTTTTCACTGTCTTCTGCAGTGGACTAGGAAGCTCCAGATCACCACAGCTGCATTTTTACATGGACAATCAACACTAGTATGATAGCTTCCTGGGCATTTTACTTGATGGAAAAGCTGAATTTGTTTCCTTCTGCTTATAACTACCTTGCTTGTACTAATACCTCTCTGCAGATATACTCTGAATGGAAGGTTTATCACATCCAGATGGAGAATAACCAACCAGCCCCCTGAACCAGTCCACAGTGCCAGCAATCCCATAACTATCGCAGTGCAATTTGGAAGGATGATTTAGGAATTGGTATGAGTAGCTGGACATGAAGGTTGCTGTAGCTGACCCTGCTGCTGAGGAAAACATCCCTATACTGCTCCACAGAGTGAAAGGGGTCACTCTTGTTAACCAATGCAGCCTTGAAGAAAACTTTTGCCAGTGTGGAGTTCCACAAAGTCTAGAGGTGTATCAAATGTTTAGAAATGTTTTGCTGCACTCAGAGTGGAACTGCATCCTAGTGGAGGTGCTGTAAGGTATAATACTGTGTATGAAGCAACCATGCACTCTGAATTTGTTCTGTGCAGACTTAAAGAGGTAAGGCTGATGTCTCATCTCAGACCTTGAAAAGACAGCTTTTTAAAGGCCATAGCTGCTGCCCTGCCCAGAAGTAGAGGCTGAGACTGAAGAGCCTGAAGAGGCTTTCCAAAAGTCACCAAGGGTTTAATTACAAGTAGGGTTACATTCTGAATATGCAAAACTTGAGTCTAAATCCCTTGGAGCATGTTTAGGGCATGAAGATGTGTACAGGGTAGAGTCCTGCCCAGTGTTATCAGATCCAGCAATCCCTTTGCCTATGTAGGACACGTCTGTGTGCCAGCACACGTCTTGCAGCCGCAGATAAATGCGTCAGAGCTCATAAATGCTGCTGACACTTCAGGCTCTCTGATTCTGGGATCATTGCAAGCAGAGGCCCCTGCCTGTCTTCACCTGTCCATGTGTGTGTATCCCATGTGTGAGTGTGAACTGATTCCTAAACCTTGTTGGTGGTCAGTTGCTAGACTGAGACAAAGGCTTACCCCCTGCCTTTGTTGATTAGAGCTTGAAAGGGAAGAGAACTCTGATCTCCTGGGGACAGTGACCTCAGTAGGTGTTTTCTGCTTTTTCCCTTTTGGTGGTAAATATTTTATTTGTGTTTCAAAGCAAAGCGGTAGTTGTTGAACAACCTAAAAATTTTTATTTCTTTGTGTCTGCTGCTTTCTTGGCTATGATTGATCCATTCAGTAAAATGTGTCACTTTGAAGCAAATTAGGAGACAGGAGACAAACAAAACTATTATATTTACTGAAGTAGGTTCTGAAGCAGATGATGCAGCCTCATCAAAGTCCTAGATGTAGCTAGAAGCTGCTGTCTTGCAGTGAGCAGCTGATTAACTGCTACCTGAGTAGCAACAGTTGGTTAAACTCTTCGCAGACAACATTACCAGAATAAGATTCAGGAATATAGGTAGAGATGTTCTATGAAGCTTGCTGCAGCTCCCTCTTTGCCCAGTTTGTACCTCAGTTCTGGAGTACACCATCTCTCTGTTCTGTCTTTGTCAAAACATATGGATAACAGAAGTTGTGTCTACAGTGACAGTAGGGATGGCAGTGCGTTAAGAGATGAAAGCATTGGATATCAGTGCTAAACTTGATGCATTTAAGTCACTAGATGTGTATCCTCATGAAGGAGACTTGTCTAAAGGCTGTGGAAAATAAGTTAACTGCGACACAGCCTCTTTGGTCTGGTCTGTGACATTCCAAGGTGATCCCATCAAGCAAGTGATTCCACTCACTGCATGGCTCTGAGGAGGCTTTGAATCAAGGCCTTCAGAAACAAGAAAACGGTTCAAAAAGCCTCAGTGTTTTACTTGGTCCCATTAAGCTGCTGCTTCCATGTATTGTTTTCCTATTGAAGCTGGCAAAATATTTCTATGCAAAAAGAAGTGTTTTGTCCAACCTTCCTGCCCTCCTGTACAGCTTTGCAGCACAAAGCCCAGCATTGAGTGTTTGCAGAGGTAAGTGGTAACTTCACAAACACAGACTTGATGTGTTGCTGCAAAAATCACCTAAGATTGCACATTAAAAGTGGGGGAGACGATGCAGAAGGTGGTTCAGGCTTGGTTTGGTAGAAGGAGTTGGTCTGGCTACAGTGCCAGAGTTTTGCCAGAGCATCTACCTGCTTCTTATAGCAGGTAGAGGCTAGGGGGGTTGGTTCCCAGGCTCTCTGAAGAGTGGCTGTATGTCTTTGGCAACCATCTGCTTCTCAAAGTCCTTACTCTGCAGGTGTTTATAACATGGGATCTCTGTGTGTAGTTTCTGCTGGAATTGTGAAGTGGCTGGGATAAGTTCTGCAAGGTGAGACACAACAATAGCTCCAGTCAGAGCCAGGTTGTGGGAACATAATGTTACATGACCTCCTTGGCCTTTGGGGTTATTCTCTTGCAGGCATCTCTGTCATGCAGACCCTCTGCAGTGTGCTCACAATTCACTAGCTATTTTGCTTCAACTACAACTGCTGAAAGGCCTTCCCAGAGACTTCCCTCTCTAGCAGTTGAACTGTTTAATATTGAGCAGAAGCTGTCCACATTTAAACTATCGCTGTGTTCTCGCGGATGTGCCTTCTCCAGGGTTTGTTCCCACTTGACATGCTTATAAAATATATATTTGTGGTCCCCTGGTTTTACTAAAGGAGTGCTCTAAGCTGTTTTGGTCACCCCACCTGAGACAGGAGCTGTGGTGTGGAGCCTGTTCCAGCCAGAAAACTGTCATGCCAGGAACAGCACAGTGGAAACAGTGTTTTGGGGTGATAAAAACTGCTTTTGCACTGTTTCCTCTCATTCCTTTGCCACAGGGGTTTTCCCCATCATAGATCAAGTCCCTAAGCATAAACATTCTATGGAAAAAGGGGCTCTGATTACACCGACAGCACCTTGGATTGTAATGCCCTCTTCTTTTGTGGTCAGCTGAGCACTGTATGCTGTGGTTTCATCTGTTTTTACTTATAGAGGCATCATTCAGTGTGAAACTGTATTTTTAATGTGTAAATAATATGGGTAGAATGCCATGCACTATTGGGTGGGGGTTTTGTGATACAAAGTTTAGCTTTTTATACACAACCCTCATGCTTCTAGTTTTTGTGTCTTTGCTGCAGGGTGGAAGCTGAGGGGGTGCTGCATGCTGTGACAGTTGGGCAGGGAACACATGTGGGATGAGATTGGCACTCACGGGGAGCTGGGAAGCACTGTGGCACTGGCATATTTGCCAGATTTCTGGGGAAAATTATCGTTAGTTAAGCAATACTGATATTTAAGCATTCCTCTTCATTTCATAGCCCTACTGAATAGGGACAGTTTAGATAGGGCCCATGTGTCAAGCTGTCAGCTGCTGCAGGAAGCTAAGGCATAATTTTAATTATTTTTCAGCCATCAAGATGGCAAAGGCAAAAATACAATTTTCCAAGACACTATCAGGCCCACTCCGCAGGGAATAGGTGGGTTAGGGGTGGGCAGTAGCACAGAATCTCTGGAGCCTTGATATCAGCTTCTGTGGGACAAGCCTCTGTCTGTATTTAAATTTGAATAAGGCTAGTGGATACAAACAAATTTCTGAGAGAACCTTGGAGCAAACACATCTGGTGCTGGAGATGCACAGTCACTACTGCCACCTTACTCTGATCACACTGAGCTGAGCTGGGGTCTCAGCTGGCATCACTGCATGCATGTACCTCTCCTTAACCCTGCTCCTTTCACTGAAAAAGCCAGCTCAGAAAGAAGATCTGTTGCTGAAGGGTATGAGGTACCTCACCCCTTTTCCAAGACAGCAAAGCAGGCTCCAGCAATCCAGTTAACAGCAGCCAACACGCTTTGTGTTAATCTGTGCTTGAGTTGTGTGTTGGATGCTGGCCAGAATGTTCAATACATCACATAATAAGATTTTCTCATGCAATTCATTTGTTCCTTTTTATCCCTCAGTTTGGAGACCAGCACTGGTGCAGGTTGTACTGGAGGGATTTATGTGATCAACACCTTGCAGAGGTGTACTTGCCTCTGTCTTTTCTTGAAGGCAACAAGCTGTTAACAGTTACATCTCACTTCTGACCTCCTTCCAGAAAGAGTGTGTTTCGAACATGCCAAGTGCCCAGTTGCTGGTACACAAACTGTTATTTGTTGGGGAGAATTTGTGTTTGGTCTGGTAGAATTTCTTGGCCGCAGGAAAATTCTGTTCTTAAAACTTCTTTTGTTTCAAATCGCAGCACGGAAAGCCACCATTTGTATGTGGTTTATTGAGATGAAATGGTGTAACACATGCACATGGAAGAAAGCTGAACATTGTGGCATCAATATGATAATGTTGCAACAAGAAGTTGATGTTGAAATTAACTTATAAATATATTGGAACTCATGGAAATGTTTTTCATAACACTTTGAGATTAAGTGGGCAAGTTCCTGCAATACACTTCATTCTGGATAAACTATTTCCTATCAACAAACCCACTTCATTTTTTTAACCAGACTACTCGTAGTCTGGGGGGAGCTGCAAGTACTGCTTGCCTTAGCCCTGAGCTGTGGCTCTCTATGTTAATCACAAAATCGTCACAGAATTACAGAATAGTTTGTCTTGTAAGGGACCTTACCAATCATCTATTTCCAGCCCCCTACCGTGGGCAGGGACATAGTCCAAAATGATGGAGGTGGTTGAAATGGGAGGACTAACCCACAGCTGAATATGACAGTGTATAATTCCCCCACCTGGCTACCATATGAAAATGACTGGCCAACATCAACTCTGCAAAAGCTGCTCTG
>NW_008237174.1:440603-442140 GCF_000691975.1 Corvus brachyrhynchos | reverse complement strand
AGTGCATTCATTGCTGTCTGTTACCTGGGGTAACCTGGTCCAGAAATGATGCTCCCACCCTCACCCTGAAGTCGAGTCCTTGAACGAAGCCCAGTGAAGAACAACAGAGAGCCTCCTTAAGAGAGAGGAAAGGGGAGGAGAAAGCGTCTCTCTCTGGGTATAGCAACCCCACCTCCCGGTTATTTCATCTTCCTTACAAGGCTAAAGCCAGAAGCTTTCCTCTGCGCCTGGGTCCCTTAAAAGCAGGAGAGCAAACCCCAAGGATCCCGGTGGAGTGCAGCCGGCGTGCGGGGCTGGCAGAGATGGGGAAGGAGGCACTGGCATGAGCCCTGTGGAAAGCACAGCAGAGGAGGCTGGTGCTCTCCAGAGAGGTGTGACAGTAACCTATGAATCCTAAACCAGGTGTCCAGTGATGCAGATCTTCTAAAGAAACATGAAACCAAACCCAAAAAGAAATCACTGAGGGGGAAAAAGTGCAACATGAGAGGTAAATATATTTTTCCTTGGGACAAACTGAAATAACTGGCTGTATTTTGTTTGAAAATCGTCATTGTAAGTAGATGTTGGAAACTGCAGACTGAAAAAATGCATTTATTAACATCTGAATAAAGACTGGTCTGACTCTGACTTCAAAAGCAGCACTGGGTTAAAAACTCAGATCAGCAGATGAATTCAGGTGCCTCTGAAGAAATTTTGACGTTTCCCTTTAGGCATTCACAGCATAAAGCTTTTTAAAAATCTACTTTTCTGTTTTGCTCTCTCTGCTATTGCTGGATGTTCTCAAGAAGTAGTATGCACATTGCTTTGGGAAAAAGCGTGGCACAACCAAAATCTAAACTGAGAGTATGGTAAAGTGTCTCCATCAAGACATTTCAAATGCTCCCATATCCCTGTTCTTGCAACAGTGCCATTTCTTCAGAAAGATCCATAACCTACTGAGCTGGAATATCTGTTGACATCTGGTTGAGGTTACTGTAACTGGTATTTGGGGTTCTTTTTTTTTTTCCAGTTTAATTGAGACAAGCTGAGATTGTCTGCACATTCTATGAAGTATTTCCATGCTCTGACTGTCTAGTCTCTCTGAGGGGTAATTCTAGAACTGCCAGATATGAATGGGAAAAGAGGAAAAACCTTGAGAGTTCAAAACTGCAGCCCTTCTGTGGACCATGCTGCCAGGGATAGTCAGTGGCTGAAAGGCTCAAGACTTTGCCCCTTGTCTGTAAGACAGACAGAGACAAATGTTTTGCAAATCTGATACTACTGACTTTAGCGTAACTGTATTTTTGAGCTTCTGATTTACATCTTTGCGATGCTAGAGGACTTACAGATGCTTTTATTTACCAGCTAAAATGAAAAACTGGCCTGTGGAGAAGAGCTGCTGGGAGTTCTGACAGACCTTGAGGACAGAGGATTACTAGACAACTCCTGCAGATTCTCATCGAAGGCATTGCCTCAGCCTTCCAGTCAGTGCATGCAGAGGTGTGGGGTCAGCAGCTGAGGATGGAAGTGCTCCGTCGGTCCTCAGTCTTTGCTGCAG
>NW_008237174.1:415583-440553 GCF_000691975.1 Corvus brachyrhynchos | reverse complement strand
GTTCAGCAGCTGAGGATGGAAGTGCTACGTCGTTCCTCAGTCTTTGCTGCAGAGGTGATGGAGGTTTTTGACAGGTCTCCCACTGACAAAGAGCTCGTGTCCCAAGCCAAGGCTCTCTGCAGAGACTACATAAACTCAAGGCTGGTTCAAGCAGGTGTCAGCTGGAGCAAACCTGAGTACAACACCCCAGTGCCTGGGGGTAAGCTGGCCGAGGTGTCCACCATACTGCTACGACTAGGTGAGTCCTGCTGGGATGGGGGAACTCAGATTGTATGGAGCAATTCGGACCAGACTAAGGTTTCTGGAAGAGGCTTTTCATGTGATGATACAGAGATTCTTCTTCCCTGCTTTTGGCATTTAGTTTTGGTTTAGGTGATCTTCCCTAAACAGTTCCTTTGCTTGAGTTTCCTCAGTCTCTTTGAGCTCAGCACAGGGTTTCTGCAAAGCTGCCCTTTTTCTGAGGACTTGCAACAGCTCAAAATCACAATGCAGTCCAAGAAAGCAGCAAACTGATTCTGTGTGCACAGGTCTCCACCTGTGTAACAATTCTCATGGTACTTAGAGCAGTTTTTCTCAGCTGGGCATTTTCACCAGTCTTGCAGTGTTTTCTCCAGATGTGACTTGATTGCCACAATGCATCTGGCATCTTTAAGGCCACTGCTACCGCTGGACTTGGGCTTCAGCAGTAGCTCACCCAGCTTTAATTTGGGGGTAGTTGCTTAGAAAATGTGTTGTTGGAGATTTTATAAAAGCTGCTTTTAAATGACAGTGTGTTTAATTGTCCTTTAACTGTCTACCTTAGTCATTCAGCAAGAGCTAAGTTTTCTTGCTTTTTGCTGGAGCAGGAAGGAGTTGGTTGATGTTGTTTGGCACACACTGCCATTCAGTGCCACCCTCACAGCACAGCAACTCTGGGGGCTTCAGGGAGAGCAATTTGAAGGTCATGCCTGGAGGCTGTGACATGAAGACATGCTCTAGAGCTTGTACCAGGAGCACCCTCTAAATGTTGACAGTTGCCTGGCCTTTTGTTTCGGGTTGTGTAGCATCCTGTGTGCTCAAGTCTAGCTGTTTGTCTTTTGGGAACACTACATCCTTGTTCTTGGAAGTTGTTTCCAACATCCCTCTTCACCTGCAGGCTGGTATATTAGTTCACATCTGGCTTGGAAACTACCACCAGCATTTGCATCTGATTTAATTACATCAGAGTTCAAACAGGTGTGGTGAAGTAACCATTAGCTGGGCCTAACAAAGTCAGGACCAGGGCTGGTGTCCCTACTTTCTCCCCTTTCTACCTGTTTGATATTATCCCAAGTTTCTTTTTAAGGCACAGCTGTGTTTCTTTTAACTGACTTTTTTTTTTTTTCTAAATTCATTCTTTTTCACTTTTTCTCTTCTATGCTGACTTAACTTCTGTTTTTGTTTCCAGTGGTTGTTTGGTCTTTGGGGGAATTTTTTTGTTCTTCTGTCAATCTCACTGTCTATTTGTATTCCCTTTCTTCTCCACCTGGATTGGGGGTTGAGATTTATTTGCTTTCAACTCAAGCTTCTGTGGGTGGCCAGGAACATGTTAAAGGGCAAGCAGGTGGCGCACTGGATCTGAAGGCGTCTCCTGGATGACTCTCCTGTTACTTATCCATGTGCAGATGGAAAGATTTGGCTGATAGTCCCAGGAACTTGGTGCCTTCTCTGAGCAAATCTGTTTGGAGAGCACCATGTGGTACCCATGCAACCAGAAAGGTGAGCAGTCCTCCTGATTAAGATGAAGAGTAGTTTCTGTCCTGTTTCTTTTTTCCACTTGCCACATGGCCCATCCCTTTCTTTTCCCCTTTGATGCTCTAACCAGCACAAGGCCAGCTGCTATCCAGCCACCTGCCAGGAATGGTAATCCTTAGCCACTTCCTGAGCAGTGCAACAATCCAGACCAGTTTTTTCCTTCATGATAGTGCTGAGAAGCCTGTGGAGATGGGAAGCTGGAGTATTTCCTAGCCCACTTGCACACAGAGAACTGCCTGGTGGGCCAGCAGAGGTCCTGGGCACAGGCGATGCAGTTGGAGGTCATAGGGAGGGAGACCCCATCAGCTCACTGAGGCTTAGCAGCTAATTAGGGCAATTAATGAGTCAGACATGGTAAAACCTAATGGTATAGCCAAATGAGGCACCCCAGGCCAACCTGCTGCGTGTGTCAGAGGCCTGGTTTATCTGAACTTGTATTTCCTCTGGCCAAGGCCCAGGGAGGTGCCCTTTGACCACTGCACTGATCTTCTCCACATGGGAACTCTCACTGCTGCCCTGCTAATTTCTCCATAATCACTGGAGGAAGGAGGAGAAGCCCCCAAATTGCTCTAAATGTTGCAAAGTTGGGTGTCAGAACAAGGGCACTGGCGCCCAGCACCGGTGTATCATGTCTCAGGAGAGGTCCTGGGGCTGCTGGGGCAGGGAGGCTCTCTGAGCATGGGAATGCTTTCCTGTGCTTTCCTTCCCCGGATGCCCTGTGCCTTCCTGCAGAACAGGGCATATGTGCCTCCAGCAAAACCCTGATCTCATCTGGGGCCTCCAGGCACTGCTTGTTAGAAGCTGTAGCAGTGGCAGGCTACCAAGGGCTGATCCCAGCCTCCTGTGCCTCCCTCTCAGCTAACCAGGGCTATCCCCATTTCCTTACATTTAGCTGGAAGCCTGTGTGCTGCCTGTGAGGAGAAAACAGCTGTTGAACAGTCCAAGTAAGGTTTCCTCTTATCAGGGCTGACCATGTGTTGGCAGGTTTCCTCTTGCCACCAAAGAGGGACAATCCCACGCTCAGAAAGGGCTGGGAGAGCTCAGCTGTGGAATTCTATAGAGCTGGGTTTTGCCTGTGCTGAGTGCCTGATAAATGAATTAAGGATCAGTAGCTAATGACTCTATAACAATCTCCTGCTGCAGTGGCATCTTCCTTTTTGCCTCTCATATAAATGAAATTTTGAGGATCATCAGTTGCCCTCTGGCTGGGCCAAGTCACCTGGGTCTTGCTGTGGGATATAAAGGGGATATAAAGCTGTTGGGATAGCTCTTTCTCTTCCTGGAGCACCCTTGTGTGGGAGAAGAGCACACTATGTCCTAAAGCTAAGCCAAAAAGGGCTCTCCATGCACAAAGGACCTTGGTGCCATGCAGTGTTTGCATTGTTTCATGCTCCTACAGCAGCTGTGCAACCGTCATTAAGTATCCATGAACCTCTACAGAGAGAGAAATCCCTTGGAAACCAGGCTTTATTAATTCTACTACTCAACAATGGTTTTATTTTGCTACAAAGGAAAAGCTTTACTGTTGTTTCCCAAGCTTCATAGCTCAGTGCTTTAGGAGGAGGTTCTCTGCTTGTCCTTGGTATTTTTGTCTTGGTCTTCAAGCTGGCCTAACACCTCCAGCCATTTCCCAGCTGGGCAGAAAGCACTCTGGAGGTGAAAGCACATATCTGTGTCTCAGATATCTTACTGCTGAGCAGTCAGCCATGCAAATGAACATCTCTTTAACCATTTGGAGGAGAGAAAGAACTCCAGATTGACTCTCAAGT
The DNA here is from genome assembly GCF_000691975.1 of Corvus brachyrhynchos. Classification (NCBI taxonomy): domain Eukaryota; kingdom Metazoa; phylum Chordata; class Aves; order Passeriformes; family Corvidae; genus Corvus; species Corvus brachyrhynchos. The sequence continues at coordinate 437,011 of NW_008237174.1, read as the reverse complement.
GCCTGTGTGAGCATAAAATAGCTGAAAGTCTCTTTGTTTAATTAATGTTGTGCAGCTCTGGGTGGATCCTTGGCTTTCATCAGCCTTCAGCATTCTTGAGTCGCTCTCATGCACTTCAGGCATTTTTGTACAAGCCCGATGGGGTGCTGAGGAAGGGCGTATCTCTCAAAAGCTCACATGGATGTACATGCCTCCTTCTCACTTCTGAAATAAAATGACATGGCTTTGCTTATCTGAGGCCTGTCTCCTGTGTTGGAGGAAAGGCAGGCAGCCAGCCTGGGAGCAGCACTTGTATCAGGGATTGCTGCAGCCACACCAGGGGTCCAGGGCCACTGCCTGCCTCCGCTTCCTTTAGGAGTCCCAGGCACAGGGCATATTGGGAAAGAGGGTGCAGGTGATAGGGAATTGCATCTAAACCACCCTGAGCACCTGCTGCCTGCTTAAACTCAGGTGGAGCTGGGGTTCTGCCTCTTTGGCTGAAGGCATCCCTTGAGTGACCCAACCATAACTCCTCCATGGTGAGAGCAGGACTTGGTGCTGTGTGTGCTGACTCCTAGCTGTTTGTTTCCAGGGGATGAGCTGGAGTACATTCGCCCCAATGTCTACCGGAATATCGCCCGCCAGCTGAACATCTCGCTGCACTCGGAGACAGTGGTGTCGGATGCTTTCCTGGCAGTGGCTGCACAGATTTTCACTGCAGGTACAGTGCCCAGACAGATCCACAAGCAGGGCTGGGTGGGAGGAACAGGATGGAGCCACCTCTCTCGGAGAAGACGTATTTCTGGGATAGCCTGGAAGGTGGGGCCTGGTTTCTCAAAGGGCTGTGGGCAGTTCGGCAGTGTGCCGTGCTTTAATGATTTAATGAGAGCTCCTCTCTGCTGTCTTCTGGCTGGGAGATGTCCTGGGTTGTAATATCCTCGTGTAGGTTCTGTCTTGTTCTAGAAGGCACCTCCTGCCCTTCCTCGTTAGGAGCTGGTTGTTGCCTCATTGCATGGGGAGGTCACTCATTCCAAGCTTCTTTGCTCACCATTGGCAACTGCAGAAGATTCATTGCATGGGAGTCTCCCTTATTCCAGCTCATGCTGCTGATGCTGGGAGCCAGAATCATAGCTCAGGGTGCTGCTGATGCTGGGAGCCAGAATCATAGTTCAGAGGAAAGAGGCTCTTATTGAGCAAAGGAAACCAGATACTCAAGTTCAGTCTGAGTTTTCATGCCAATTACCAAGTTTGTTAAGGAAACAGCTACAGTCTGACACTACAGTGCTTAGACAGCTTGGGGAGCCCCACCAGTCATTTACAGTGCCTTTCCAGCAAGGAAGCAGGGGATTTTGACCCTTTTTTGCTGGAGAGGTTTTCTCCTTAATCTTTTACATGTCTGTCTTCCACATTCTGGTCTGGTTTTGAGTCTTCACACTGTACCTCTGTCTGTGCTCACTTCCTGTCCACACTGTCTACAGGTCTCGACTAAGCCCAAAACTGCCCTGAGCATCCTGTTTCAATGCCTCTTCTTTCAGTGAAGAAATTTTTACTAATACCCAATCTAAACACCACCTGGTGCAATTTGGGGCCATTTCCTTTTGTCCCATGGCTGGGAGAAGAGACTATGGTAAGGCTCAAGGTGTATTTTGTTCCCCTGTTTCCAAATGACTCATTAGTTATTCAGGGTGAGGAGAGCCCATCTGTGTGGAGACAAGCACTGCAGAGCCCTGATCTGCTTTTGATGGTAAAGGATCTGCAACAGCATCATCTCTGTGATGTTACCGCTGGTTCTCGTGTGTGGTCCAAAGCTGCCTTTGCAGGTAGCAAGAGAGTTTCCCCTGACTTGAACAGGCTTTGATTTGGGGCCTGGCTGAGCTGACATTTACCTCAGGTGTTCAAACAAATGCCAGAAGGAAGAGGTCACTTGGTGGAGAAACAGAAGTGGAAAAGGGAGAGGTGTGTTTTCCTTCCTTAAAGGAAGCAGTTCTGTCCTGTTGGTAAGAGCTGCTAGGCATGAGGGCTTTTTGAAACCTTTCAGCCTGTTTTTTACTGGGTTTGGTTTTTAATCAAAAGTGTGTGGGCTGCAGTGAACCCTGTGTAACAGGAATGTAGGGTTAATGGTTTCTGAGGAGAAAGCACTTTCCCCGCAGGAGCAAATGGATGTAGATGACACCAAGCTAAGTGGTGCTGTTGACACACCTGAAGGATGGGATGACATCCAGAGGGACCTGGACAAGCTTGAGAAGTGACCCATGGGAATCTCATGAGGTTAAACAAGGCCAAGTGCTAATGCTGCATCTTGGTCAGGGCAACCACTGGGATCTATCCAGGCTCTGATGAGCAGGTCAAGAACAACCCTGGGAGAAGGACTTGGGGGTGCTGGTGGGTGAGAGCTGGACATGCCCCAGCCCTGTGTACTGGGACCCAGAAACCACCCATGTGCTGGGCCGATCCCCCAGTGTGGGCAGCAGGGGAGGGGGAAATTCTGCCCCACTTAGAGCTGCCTCCAGCCTGAGGGTACCAGCACAGGAAGGACATGGAGGTGCTGGAGCGAGTCCAGAGGAGGCACCAGGATGATCAGAGGAGGGATGGAGCAGCTTTGCTGAGAGGAAAGGCTGAGAGCTGGGGTTCAGCCTGGAGAAGAGAAGCTCCAGGTGACCTAACTGTGGCCTTCAAGTCCCTGAAGGAGCCAACAAGGAAGTTGGAGAGAGACTATTTACAAGGGACTGGAGAGACAGGACAAGGGGGAATGGCTTCATACTAACAGGTAGTAGGTTTAGATTAGATATTGGGAAGAAATTCTTCCCTAGGAGGGTGAGACTCTGGGGTTCAGCCTGGAGAAGAGAAGCTCCAGGTGACCTAACTGTGGCCTTCAAGTCCCTGAAGGAGCCAACAAGGAAGTTGGAGAGAGACTATTTACAAGGGACTGGAGAGACAGGACAAGGGGGAATGGCTTCATACTAACAGGTAGTAGGTTTAGATTAGATATTAGGAAGAAATTCTTCCCTAGGAGGGTGAGACCCTGGCAGAGGTTGCTCAGAGAAACTGTGGCTGCCTCCTCCCTGGAAATGTCCAAGCTCAGGTTGGATGGGGCTTGGAGCAACCTGGGATAATGGAAGGTGTCCCTGCCTGTCAGAGACTGGAAAAAGTAATCTGTTTTGAGACACCTTAGGATGCTTGTAATGCATGGGAGGGGGTGGGTCAGGCCTTGCTCTGGTGAGGTGGTGCCCTGCCCCCAGTGCCCCCCCTGCCCCCTGTGCCCCCCAACCCTGCAGTGTCTGTCAGCCACGGCACACTGAAGGCAGCCCCCCAGTGTTGCCTTCCCCAGTCCCTGAGTGGCTGAGAGACTGCAAGTCCCACTTGGGAGGAAGGCCCAGGATGGGCCAAAGCTTTAAGAAGCCTGACCACGAGGCAAGCATGTTGTCCTTTAACCCTACCTTCATCTTGGAGTTTTACATCACTGGAGCCCAGGAGTTGGTAGCTATATGTCTGTTTTCCTATATCTTTCCTGTCTTTCTGTTTTTCTCCCTTTCTTCTTCTCTCTTCTCACGGAATACGATATTGAATGGGTTTAAAGGTTTTCTATGTTCGGTGGGCTAAGTCTATGCAGTGGTAAGTGATGTTATGTTGCATTTACTCTTTTGCCAATGTTCCTTAATTTTCTATAGTTTGCCAGTCAATTTTTGTGTGTTTTTTACCTCTTGAGAATATCTGGTTGGGATTTTCTCCTTTGCATCTACCCAGACCAAAACCTGGAATTAAGTGACTGAGGTGTAACACTGCCCATGACAGGGGATTGGAATGAGATGTGCTTTGAGTTCCCTCCCAACCCAGACCATTCTGGGTTTCTCTGAAATGCTGTTAGAAATGCATCCTGCTGCTCCCTCGTCGCTTAGGCCTTATGACTTGAGCTTCCTGCCTTGTGCACACCCCCTCAGCTTTTCTCTCCACCAGAGTATATTGTGTCTGGCTGTATTCTCCCAGCTGTGGAAGTGTAGCAGTGGATCGTGTTTCTTTAAGGTCTGATTTGTGAGCGAGACTTTGATGCTGAGTGGAGCAGAGGGAAGTTTATTTGAATAACCTCGGGTGGTGTGGTGCCCTGAGACTGCACAGCCGTGTCTCATGGCTTCTTCATCTCTCCCCTGGGGCAGAAAAGCTCATATGAGCAGGAACACTTTCAAGAGCATTCCTCTCCTGCTAATTCATTTTACCCTGGGCTCAGCAATGTTTACATACCTTCAGCTCCATGGCTGGCCTAGAGAATGCAACTTGTATTTCTTATTTTTTATAATGCCTTCTAAGCAGCCCTTGTTTTTCCCTTAACTTTTTCCATATCCTTCTGTTCCATGTCTGTGAGCAGAGCTTTCTCTCTTTTGACCATTCCTTTTTGGACCAGCTTTCCATTCCCTGTTGTTGTTAGCTCCTGTGCATGTTAATCCACGCAGTGGGAAGCTGTGAATGGATTGTCTTGCTTGGTGATGAGTGCCCATTTCACCCGGTGTGGATGACAGCCAGGCCTGTTGAGGAATTTGGAGCAAGATGTGTTTTTGCTTCTCATATGCACTGGCCAGACACGATTCCAGCTTATGCTGAGAGATGCATCACACTAGTGTCACTTTGAACCCGGCCTGGACAGCATGGGGGACAGAGGCACTGTCCTCTCAGTAGATTGTTCTCCTCTGCCCCTGCCAAGGGAGTACTTGAGAGAAAAGTTAATGGAGCTGGTCCTGGGAAAGTGCAGAGGAGGGCTGCTGGGGCATGTTCCCCTGCCCTCTCCTGCCTGGGGCTGAATGGTTGCTGGAGCCCTCCTGGGCAGGGGGCCCAGCCACAAGCACAGCCCAGGTGTTGGAGATGCCTGCTCTTCCCTTGCTTCCTGCAATGTCTAATGAGAACAAGAGCATAAGCTGTGCCCTGCTGTTGTGAGTGAGAAGCCCAGCCTGCTGTCTCCATCTTCTGCCTCCAGCAGTGGCAAGAGGACTTCAGACAAATGGAAATCAGGAAGGGATTTCCTCCTGTCCTGCCCCCATGGACCGGCTCTGCTAGTAACAGGAAAGGCAGACTGAAGGATTGGTTTGACCCTTATGGGCATGCTCTGGAAAGAGGATGTGACCCCTGAGCCCTCCACATCCATCACCATTATAAGCATTAACCAAGAGTTCATTCTCTTTCTGCTGTCCAGTGAAAGGGAGAGGGGTTCTCTCCCTGTGCCAGGGAAGCACTTACCTCGTGCAAGTCCTGCAGCAGGTACCACTATGGAACAATCTTGGCAGGGAAGCTGGAGCTGAAGGGCTTCCTCTCCATCCTCTCTGGACTGATGTGCCATGGAGCAAACTGCTTTCCTGTGTACTGGGGAAGTCATTGGTCTCTTGAGCCTTTATTTTTCACAGGTTGTAGATACACTTTTCTTCTGTTGGAAAGAGAAACTTGGGTTCAAAACAAAGTTAACCAAGACTGGAGCTGTCTTTCTGTACCAGAGTGACTTCAGTCGTGTCAGTGTTCATTACTGCCATGTAAGTATCTCAGAGCTAATGGACTTGCTTCAGATATTTAAAGAGTGCTGTCAGTAAAAGCTTGGGAATAAGCCAGTGAACTCCTCCCTGGAATTTTGGGTAACTTTTGTTATGTAACTCAAGATGCAAGGAACCATATTTCTGCAGGGATGGAGAACTGTAAAACTGACTTATACCAAAGCTGAATATAAGCCAGCTGAGGCTCTAGTCCTGGAGATAGATACCATCAGCAAGGAGTGTAACCCTGTAAAGATTCTTTCGTTAGGTAGAACTGTATTGACCTGCACTCGGACAGCCTCTTTCTTGCAGGGAGAACCCCTCTGTCTAGTCCTCTGTGGTTTCATAGACTCTTCCTGGCTCGTTCTGCTGGCTGTCATGGTGACACACAATGTGAGAAAGGCAGATAAATAGTGTGAATGCCAAACAGGCAGTGAACTTCCTGAGTGACAGCGCTGGTGTCGGGGACACCGCAGGGTCTGCTCAGCAAATAAAACCAGAAGAACAGTCACTTCAGCTGCATTAATAACTTCCTCTGATCTCAGGGATGGTTCTGCAGAAGGTCAGAGTATCACAGAGGATTTGAGCTAATGCTGTTACTGTTGCTGCAGAGCCTCACAAAGGGTTCATCTGCAGATTTTGATCTTACATTAGTCATGAAAAATGGGGCTTTTTTTGTAACACTGAATGGATTTTCTTCAGTCTAAAAAGGTATTCCTGTGGCTGACATTTGAAGAGTTCCTCTAAAGTTTAGTTCTTTTTTTTATTTAAGGAAAAGAAAAGCAAGCAATTCCTAAAAGTGTTAGTGTGAGTGTCTCTTTTGAAGCACCAAGTGTAAGAATTGTGGAAATGCTCTGAAATCTGCATGTTTTCCAGAGAAATATTCTCACTGTTCTCATTCTGCTGCAGTGAGAAGAGCTGTGAGGAGGCTGGAGCTCCATCCCAGAGTTGGTTCAGGCTACCTGGGAATCTGAGAGTGCAGTGAAGGAAAAAGGGAGACTCTTTACCCCATGTAAATTGTATTTTTGCTTCCTGAGCACATCCAGTTTTCTAATGGTGTGTTTAACCCCTCCTGATCCATAGATCGAGACATTGCACAGATCTTTCCATCCTCTCACCTGTTTTCTTTCTTGCTGCAACCCTGCAAGAACAGTTTAGTGTGGTTTTTAAATATTAGAACTTCACCAGGCTTCTGGCTCTGTTTGGGAGAGACTTTGGGCAGATTCCATAGAGACCTAACACTGTAAAACACTTGGCAGTGTGCTTGATAAAGATGGCTATTGCAGGTAATAAAGTACAGGGGGGATGTGCCATTGTGCAGCGGTAGTTCTGCATGGGAGCGAAAGGGTTGTGTTTCCAGGTCACTGGTCCTGATAAAAGCCTGATGAGGGGCAGCTGACTGCAATGTTTGAGCATGAAGGATTTATGCCCAGTGGTGTTGGTAAGGCTCTGGGGAGCCCCCGGGAGGTTGGCTGGTACCTAGAGCTGAGCTCCCGCGCTTCTCGCTAATGCTAACAGGAAGATGACTACGGCTGGGACAACTTCCATGGAGCTCTTGCTGCAGGCAGGTCAGCCTGGCAGGAAGGCTGTCTTCTGGGAGATTAGATAACTGTCTGACTCCCCCCCTGCACTGTCTTCAGTGGGCTAGCATAGGCAATGTTAAGTAGACAGAGAGGCCAAATCCTTGAAGCTACCTGTTTTTCGGGTGGAGACTAAGGCCTGGTCCTTACATTGAAGAGGACACCTGCCCTCCTGAGTGCAAGTGGATGGGTAGGCACTTGGCACTCTGGTGAGCAGCGACAGGACCCAAGGGAATGGCAGGGAGCTGTGTCATGGGGGTTAGATTGGATATTAGGAAAAGATTCTTCCCCAGACAGTGGTTGGGCACTGAACAGGCTCCCTAGGGAATGTCATGGCCCCAGGCCTGCCAGAGCTCCAGGAGCCTTTGGACAACGCTCTCCGGCAACAGGGTGGGATTGTTGGGGTGTCTGTGCAGGGCCAGGAGCTGGTCTCAATGATCCTTGTGGGTCCATCCAGCTCAGGATTCTATGACTCCTCTATTCCAACTATGATTCTATAAACCCTCTTGGCCCTGTAGGTTTGCCTCCCTTGGTTGCTTTTGTGCCATGATAGAACTGAAGATGCTTATCTTGTATGCTTTGAGTGTCACATTGGAACAGTGATTAGAAAAAACCAGGAATGCTTTGTCTAGGGGTGTTTAAGTTTTCTGTTGAAGACAAAAACTCTAGGTTGTTCAAACTATTTGAATTTTATCACCTCCTGGGCAGCATGTGCATGGCTGAGAGCCAATGGCAATACAAAACATGGTGGTGCACATCTTCCCAATCCCGATGGTGCCTTTGGGCTGCTTTCTCCAAAGCTGTGCAGCCAGTGCTGAGAGGCAATTAAACCATACTAAGGTCAGATTATTTCATTCCGCTTCTCTATGTGGAAAGTCTTCCCCAATTCTGCTCCTCTAGTATTTCTTTTCCCCCGTGTGGAGAACACCCAGAACTGTGGCTGTACGTGGGCAGCACAGGCACATGTAATGAAGCAGAGTCATTTCCTTTGATTATTCAAGACTGAACTGAGTGTGTGTGTAAATATGAATAACCTTTATTCTTTTCACAGGCATAACGTGGGGCAAGGTGGTGTCTCTGTATGCCGTGGCAGCCGGGCTGGCGGTGGACTGCGTGCGGCACGGGCAGCCAGCCATGGTTCACACCATCGTTGACTGCCTGGGAGAGTTTGTCCGCAAGACCTTGGTGACATGGCTGAAAAGGAGAGGAGGCTGGGTAAGAAATGCTGTCTCATCAAACTTGCTTCTGCATGTCCAGACCAGAAAATATCCCAGTTAATGCAAGTGAGAGTGCACTCCCTGAAGCTTTATGCAGAAAGAGGCTGTGTGAGATTCTCTTCCACTGTGCTGCGGCCACCTCTGTCCTACTTACACCTGTGCTAGACTTAGATAACTCTGTTACTGTCTCGTGCTCCCATCCTCAAAAACATCAGTTATTCCTGTCCTCAACTTCCTGCATAGCTGTGCCATAATAATTCAGTCCTGACCCACCAGCACCTGTTGTGTTCCTGATCTTCTCCAGAGCTAACAGCCAGTCATAGTGGGACACTGTAGGGGTAATTCCTGTGAGGCACTGGCACAGGTTGCCCAGAGAAACTGTGGTTGCCCCATCCCTGCAAGTGTTCCAGGCAGGGGATGAGACTGGATGATCTTGAAGGTCTCTTCCAGCCCAAACCATTCTTTGAGATTCTGTGATACTCTTGGCTGGCTGTTTTCTAGAAACTGGCAAAAAATGAAGCCTGCCAACTTAATTCTCATCTCACCTCTGAGCATCGGATTTCTTTGGCCTCTCTATACCCACTGTGAGCATTGGTTCCTGTGGAGGATCGTTCATAGTAAGAACTTTATTTTGGTGCTGTGGCATAGCTAGATGCCTTTCCAGTGACCTCCCCAGCAGACTGGAAGAACTGGCTGGCTGTGTTAGTGGCTGGCAGCTGGGTGATATCTGTATGTACCAGGTTCCATGTGCCTGTCTGGCAGGGGCACAGACAGTCCTTGGATCCTCTAGTGTGTTGCTGGGCAGATTCTTCTTGGGGAAAAATATTGCCCTGTGACACCACTGAATTCATGGGACATCTTGTTCCCAAGGCATGCCCTCTTTCCAGACTGAGCCACAGCAGCAAATTCCCTCTTTTCCAAGAGGTGAAATTTATTCCTGAGCCGTCAGGAAATGGTCAGGCTCCTCACCCACACAGATCTGGAGAGGGGGGGATGTCTTTTTCCAAATGGGCATTGCTCCTTTGTGCTGAGACTTCCCAACCGTGTCAGTAGCTGGTTCAGGCACCTGATTTCTTCAGGAGTGAAGGCACCTTTTTTGGCAAAGAGCCACTGGGAAAGTATCATTGTTCTGATTTTGGATCCCTTGCACTTACTGAGTACCAATCCTACCTTAAATCGTCCCTGTCCTCTCTAAAACTGTGTCACCTCGAGGCCAGCTGACTCTGGGAACTGTTTGGTTGGGCTAAAAGTAACCTTTGATTTGAATGCCCTGATCTGTTTCATTTTGCATTCCAAAAATTAATTGTGCCGAGGCAGGTGAAGAGGATATCCTGGGATTAAGTAACACTGTTCCTGCCTGTGAATGCCAATCCCTGCCTCAGTATCATTTGAGGCTTACTTTTACTGCATACCTGTAGAGCTGCTTGAAATGTATTCTCTGAAACATTGTTGTTTTGGTTTTTTTTAAGATCTAGTTTCATTAAAACAGGAATGTTGCATAGGAACGCATCCCCTTCTGGTTTCCAAGCACTTTTTTCTTATTTTTGCTAAAACTTGTGTGCTCTGATAAGTGAGCATCTTATTTTAATTTTTATATTGCTTCATTAGAGTTCAAAACAGTGTTTGGATAGTTCCAAAAGGATACTTTTGTAAAATTTGTTGCATAGCGAACAAGCTGCAAAACCCATCCTCAGACCGGCTGTGGTTCTGTGCAGCTGAGGAGAAAAGTCCACCACTGGCTCCTTCTGCCAGCCATCCCTCTTTAGATGGGCAGCATGTTCCTATTGGAGTTGCTGAATCTATGCTGATTGCTCTTGGGATCTGGCCCTAAGGAAGGGAAGCCAACTTCACTGCCCCCCATCAAGCACAAGACTGTGAAGGCTGCTGGGTTGTTCTGATACAGCCCATTTCCAACCCCCTTATCAGCAATTCTGGGCTGTGAAAAGGAAGTACTTTCCCTCTAGAAACGAGGGGATCCTTCAGTCTGGGGAAAGGCTGCTAATCCTCCTGCCATCTTGTGCTGTGCTTCCCCAAATGTTCTTCCTCTTGATCTAGGCACTGCAGCAAGGAATTTCCCAGCGTTGTTCACTCACGGGCCAGACCAAACAGCTCTTTGCTGGAGCTCTCTCACCCACTGCCTGGCCTGGCTTGTGTTGGTTTGTCCTAGCATGCCATCCTTGATCACATGGCCCCCATCTCTTATGCATCACCTTAGGCTGAGGCTGCCAAGAGTAACCCCCATGCCCTGAGCTGGTCCAGAAAAGGCACCATGGAGACTTTGGAAAGGCATTTGAAATTCTCCATTCAGCAGCAGGTTCCCATGCTGCTTCCATAGGGTGGAGAAGACTGCAAAACCCAACCCAAACCTCACAGAAGGAACAAGAAAAAACCTTTGAGACATCATTTCTTCCTGGGAAGAGTTTGCAGCCTCACTAGTGGCTTTACAGTAGAACAGAAAGATTTAAACTTTTTTAGCAGCATTTGCTACAAAGCAGTGCATGTGACTTGAATTTGTTTGAAAAATTAACACAGAACATCAAACTGCCATTGCAACAATTTATCAGTGCCTGATAAGGCAAAAAGACGTACGTAGCTTTGAAGTTTTCAATTCCACTGCCTTATCAGGTAGGCTTGATTTGGATAACAACAGCTAAGGCAATTGTTAAACAGCTGAGCAATTTTGCTTATTTAAGCAAGCCCCATACAAATTTTTAAGTGCTTCTGAGTGCAGCTCCTCTAGGTTAGAGCAGTGAGGTCATTGCCTTGGGGCAACATAGCAGGGCTTTAAGGAGTTCATGTTTTCTCATCTGGCAGTTAACCCTCTACAGCTGTAATCAACCCAGTGTGTGTATTTGGGCCTTGTACTGGCTCACGTGAGGCACTAAAGCCCATTAGAGCTTATGCTTCTCATGGCTCAGGTACCCTAATATATGTGTTCAGACAGGTACCTGCAGGTCATGACTCCTCTCAACTAAAGGGACAGTTGGACACAGCTGTGTTTTAAACGTGACCCCATGCAGGTCACTAGAATTTGACAAGTTGAATCAGTTCAGGCTTTTTTCAGATGCAAATAGGGTGAGTGTGCTAAGCCATCGCTGGAAGTATTCAGGGAGACCCACCTTGCTTTCCTCCACAATACAGATGAGGTACCTGTAACCACCTGTACCACATTGCAGCATCTCCTGGTAACTACCTTGGCTCTGCTTGCTATGTTTGCTTGTGTTTTTTAGCTATAGGCAGCAGTATTTCCACACCTTGGTGCTGGCTCAGCTTTCTCCTGTCATCCTGTTTCTTCCCACCATTGTGTGCCTGTGTTCCTTCCTCCTGCAGTCTCTGCTTGTCAGTTATTCATGGGCTCAGCTTCTCCTGATGCTCCCAGGAGATCAGCGCTGTGGCGAGGCGCACCTTGCCAGCCCTCCAGACACGGTGCACAAGGAACTGCTGGAACGTGTGGGAGGCTGCTGTCAGCAGAGCTTTGGTCTGGAGACGATGATGGGGGTGGTTAGTGTGGCTGTACTCACTAACCAGACTCTGGGATTTGTCCCTTCAACCCCCTTTTCCTTTCTTCTAGTGATGACCAAGGTTGGCCAGGCAAGGCTCGTGCATGTCGTGAGCACAGGCAGAAGGAATAGAGAAGATTATGGGAGCATTCATCGTCTCTCGTGTCCTGCTTTGGGGAGGAACACCTCAGGGTTGAGAGTCTGCCTTGTCTGTGCTTGGTCAATGAGAGACTTAGGTCAGAAGGCGAATTTGGAAGACTACTGAGCTAAGCTTATAAAGAAAAGGCTTTTGGGGCTGTGAACATTTGCCATCCTTGTGTGATTATGTGAGATTATTGTTCTCATTTGCCACCCAAAAGCTGTTTCTGAAAACCACGTGGGGTTGATGTGCTAATGGTGCACCCCCTGTTACACAACCACAGTCCACATCTTGTGCTAGGCTGGAGTTTAACCACAACTCAGTTATATCACAGGCAAAGCTTTTTAATTCTGATTCCTGCACCAGAAAATACATTTTTCTCTCTACCTCTGTCCTGTTCACTTCACTCTCTTGATATTTTCCATTTTCTCCTTCCCATGCCAGATGAGAGCCTATCTCTATCAATTTGACGGGGGGATTTTTTGTTGCTGTTTTTGGGTTTTTTTAATCATTGCAGGCCAGCTTCTCTTCTTGTTAATACTTGAAACTGGCTGCCCAAGCGATCTTTAAATCTGGCCCACACGTCTGGGAGGCATCTCTGCTGGCATATATATTTCCACAAACAAAGCTACAAAGCTTGCATTGCTTTAGGTTTAAATTGGGGGATGGTTTTGCTTGAATGTCTTCCAAAGAAAGCATTCAGGCAAGAGAAAACGTACAAGCAACTTGAGCTGATATTTAACAGGACAACCTCTGGGAAGCATCTGGCTTTACAGAAGAGGATGGGAATGCTGATACTGCTAAGGCTTCCTAGAACTGTTGAACAGGGAAAGAAAGTTGTATTTAGTGATCCAAAATGGAAAGTGCTGGCTAATCTTCCTGTAGCATTTCTTTCCCCAGGAGTGGCTGAAAAGGAGGATACTTTGCCTCATTGTTGGGGAGTTAGGAAAAGTGTATTTTGCAGGGCTCTTGAGCCTGATTTAATAACTTTCAGTGTGTGGAAGTGTCAGAGCCAGCATCTGGTGCTGCAGCAGTGGTGGTGCGATGCCGTGGGTTGTGGGGCCGGGACAGCCTGCAGGAGTGGCTGATGTGGGCATCTCTCTCTGACCATCTCTCTTCCCTCCTCATTAGGCAGACATCACAAAATGTGTGGTGAATACTGACCCCAGCCTTCGCTCCCACTGGCTCGTGGCCGCTGTTTGCAGTTTTGGTCACTTCCTCAAGGCCATCTTCTTCGTCCTGCTGCCTGAGAGATGAGTCTGAGTTGCCAGGCACAACCCCCCTGCCCCATCTTCTCTCCCACTCCAGAAGCAACAAGAAGTAACTGGAGAAGCAATTCCAGATTGGTAATGGCAGTCTCTGAAGAGGAGGAAGAGAAGAACTGGGACAAAATAAAAGGCTTGTTCTCCTCTCCCATCAACTGGGAGCAGATGATCAACCACAGTCTCCTATTTGCAGCCACACGAGCCTCTCTCACCATTAATCCTTCCAAGAATCTTGTTTCCCTGGGTAACTTGCATGTGTGGCCTAGGTGTTGCTGGTCCCTGGGCATGCTGATGGCAGCCACATGGAGCATGGGACTGTCAGATGGCTGCTCCTTATGGCTCTGTTGCATGCTTATGCTGGCACCAGGCAGAGGGGAGGAGGAAGGGAATATTATTTGAAATGGGATAAGAAAACAGGAGAGGGGAAGGGTCCCTCCTTCACTTCATGTGATTTCCCTTTCAGTCCTCAGACTTGCCTTGTGTTGATTCTTGTCGTTACATTTGTGCTTAAACTTCATCTCCTCCTTTAGCCCTAACTCACTTGCTGGGCTCTGCCCCAGCACAGCATGGTGGGTTTTTAACGAGATAAAACCAAACATTCTGTCAACAGATGCTTCTCCCTGACACATCTTGGAGATTGGTCTGAGTAGCTCTGTGAGGGGCAGGACGAGAGGGCAATGTATGTTTTGTTGATCCCTCTTGCTGCACTCACCCCAGTCAAACAGGAGAGCAAGGGGCAATGCTTTCAAGCAACAACTTGGGAGTGGAATTTCATCATGAAGAAAAATGTTTTCTCCACGGAGATTTTGTCAGAGCTAAGCATGTAAGTAGGAAAGGCTGGGAGCCGTGGGCAGAAAGAGGGAAGCAGCAAGTGAACTGGCTGGCATTGTAAAAGCAGTGAGCTGTGCTGAAAGTAGCTGATGTTTCTCCTTTTCATCTCTTTGAAGTACAACTCGTAGTCTTCTTTGTGGCAAACAATAAAAGAAAATAAGTGGTGTTTCACTATTGCAAAGGCTATTGTATTTGTTTCCAGACCAGAGTTAACAATTCCAAAAAAGGCCAGAACAGTGCAAAAACAAACACTCTGGCCATGCTAAAAATACTTCAGCTTTTCCCCTGGTAGAGCATGTTAACATGTTAAAACTGTGACTCGCCTGGGTCATGCCTGGAATTTAACCCATGTTGTTGCCATGTCAGAAGCATGCTGGTTTTGCCAACAGATGGAGGGCCTCCCTGATGTCAGGAAAGGGCTGTGGAGCCTCCTCTCTGCCAAAGCCTTCTGCAGACTCCCTGCTCAGTGCCCTGCTCCCTAAAGTGTGGTGCTAGGCTATGTAAAAAAACGTGGATTAAGAACACGTGGCACTGTAGGGGGTTTTGCTGGGTTTTTTCCCTGATTTCCCTCCCAAACATTTAGAGGGGCTTCACTCTTCCTCCAGGAGTTACAAAGGGGTCTGAGAATAAAGCAAAACCTTTACTTTTGGGTACTGTCTCTGGGCCAGGTCTGTACTGGCAGTTAGTAGTGCTGTGCTCTGACCAGCAGAAACCCTAGCAGAGGATGTGTAGGAGTGAGATCCTCGCACATTTTTGCTTTTTCTGCTCTAGGCCTTTGCACTTTGATGCCTTGACATAGGGGGGCCAGGCCCAGCTTTACCCCTAGTGCTACAACCCCAGTGAAGAGTGCTGTGCCACCTTGGTCTACAAGTACATTTTCAGTAGTAAAGCAATTCTTGTGGATCAAAGCCCTTCAAGAGCAACCTCCCTCATCTCCAGTCATTCAACAGAAAAACTCACTGAGAAGGAGAGAGCCTCCCATTCCACATCAAAGCTGTGTGCTGCCTTGGACAGTGGCTAGAGACACTTTGGGGTGGGTTATACTGATGAAGTTCCCAGTGTGGCTACAGCTGATGGTGCCATGAGGTTGGGGCATTTTTAAGTGTGTAAAACTTGAGGCAGTTCCCCAGATAAAACCAAATTGCCAGAGGAACATTAAAAATTTTTTTTTAATTTCCTGACATGATTATATTGGCATTAGGGGTTTTGCTGGCATGACTTACAGTTAGGATTTTCTTCCTTAGATTCCTGGTAGATTTGGCTATGGAAATTTAGAGCAGGTACAGAACACATGGGGAACTACACTAATCACCTTTGAGCAGCAGAGAGAGGATTCCCTCCAGTCTGCAACAGAGGCACTAAAAGCTTCGTAGTCCATAGCAGGGGGGTGCGGACTTGTTGTCCTAAAGGAGCCTGTGGAAAAGGAGACTTCGGATTTCTGGAAATACCCCAGCTCTGTGCAGACTTTGACTTGGACAGCTTCACAACTCATCAAGTCCAGCTTGCCTTGTGTCTCGTGGAGTGTATGGGAGTTACTGGAGGCGCACAGTTCAACACTGGGACTGGCAAGACCTGTCTCAATTTAGATGCTGTTTTGAAATGTAGTACTTAAGGCTGCTGGGTTTTTTTTTCAGTAAACAAGTGATATCAGAGGATCTATTAAGGAACACAAAGAGTTAAATGCACCGATTAAGTGGATTTAGCAAAAAGATAATGACAAGCCAAATAAAGCAGCATTGCTGGAAAGGAATGTGTGTGGGTGGGAAGGGGGTTACAGAGGCAGACAAAGGCTCAGCCTTGGAAACTGCTGATAATGAAGAGGTGGGGGAGCTCCCCTCAAGCAGGTTTCAGACTGCTCCAGCTTCTGTCTCCTTGCATTTGCTAGTCCCTGCAAAATACATACAAGAGCTGAACAGTGTGCTGCCCACCTTGCACTTGGGGTTAAAGGAGGGTCCTTTGACCCTTCTCACTCCTGTAATAACCACATCGCCACCAGCCTTGTCACCAAAATAAACAACTGAGCAAACAGAATTGCACACAGCACTGTACATTTAGGAAGTAACAGTATTGAGCATGATACAGACAGGTGTTTATGTTGTGTTCAGTCCTATCTGTAATATTTAGTCATTTTGGAGTACTTCCAGAGGTCCTTTACAATCTCAGCTGTTCTGGGGCTCTGTGATTTTTCTATTCCCTCTTCTCTTTTCGCCAGTCCTACATGATGGGAGACATCAGGGTTGGCTGTTTATCACCCTAATAAACATTTTCCTTTTAAATGATTGGTGAAGGTCCTAGGAGAAGATCTAATTTATTTAGTTGTTAAAGAAAACCAAGAGAAAAACAAGTACCAAGGTTAGTACTATTGTGCTCCTCCATACCAAAAGCCTGTCTGTTGTTCCTCTTGCAGCATCAAAAACTGAAAAGCCCCAAACTACCCATCTCACTCTTTCCCCCCAGTGTTTCCTACTGTCTGCTTGAGAAATTCTGCTTGTAGTAAAAGCTGCCTTAATTTTTTTGAGCTGTTTTCCACACACTGAGTGTTCTAAGTGAGACTTACACACCGGCTGTCTTGGGGGGCTGTTCCCTGTCCCCAGTGAACTCTCAATCCACTGCCCAGTTTCATCTCTTTTTGCTGAAGGGCAGCAGTCACAGGGGCAAGGGACAAACCTCCTCTCAGCACAGGGGGAGATGGCTACTGTTCACCCCCTTAGGGGCTTGCAGAATCCAGCCAAGCTTTAGCAGTCTCCTGCCTTTCTGTCCCACCAGAAAAACTGGGGGCTCAGGGAACAGGTGAGGCAAGGTCAGATGGTGGCATGGGAGGTGCTTAGGGAGAAGCAGGAGGAGGAAGAAAGGGTTGGATGGAGGTGGGAAAAGGGCATCTTAAGTATTTTTGTGGCTGTGGAATGTTTTGCAGAGGAGAGTTTTGCCTGTGGTTACAGCAGAGTAGAGCCTGGGGGAACCCGAGCCTCAGCTCGCCTTTGTTCACAGTAGAACTTGCTCCAGTAAGGATTATCCCACCAGCCTCCCCCTCCAACACCAGCCTCATTCTCTGTTTCTTTGTAGTGAACCTACATTCAGTCAACAGAAATATCTGCCTTATCACAAAGGAGGGAAGCAGAAAAGCCCTCTTGGCTTGGGAGTTTCAGTGATAAGCATTTGAGAAGGGCTTATCGTGTCCTACACATGGCCTTGCCCCAGCCCCAGCCTTACTTGTACCTCTCCCATAGCAAACACCCGCAGCAGGTTCACCTTCTTCAAAGCAACTAGAGAAAGTGGTCTGCAGTCTCACAGCAGATGTCACCTGTGTTCCTGCACTGCTTTTTCTCCTGCAAATGGAAAGAAAACAGTCTGTGAAACACTTAATTTATCAGACTTGCATCTGTATTATAGACCAAAGTACAGAACAATAGCGACAGGGGGGTGAGATTGAGGTTTCCCAGGAAATTGCAACACCAAACTTCCTCATTTTCAGACTCGTTTTTTAGACCCTGAGAAAAAGCTCTGATTTTTTTTTTCTTATTCTGCTTTTAATGTGCAAAGTCTGCAAGTGGGGGGTTTTTTTGTGCATGATTAAACTGAATATGAAGCAGATTGCAAGTCCCTTAGATGGCTTTCTGAAAAGATCAGACCCTGAAGGCATTCCAAGGGCTTTGCCAAGAGCCTTCTTGATGAGGCTCTCGTCAATGTGTGTCCCCTTGAATTTCTTCACTGCCATTTTTTTTTTTAGGCCTACTATTTATAATTTTTTAGCATAAATTTGCCACAGATTAATTCTTCTCTTATGGCAATGTGAAAACAATGCATGCTACTAGATTAATGACAAGGAAACAGCAATTTAATGTACTGCCGGCTGAGTCTACAATTTTCTTCTGTGCAAGTGGTTTGACAGCTGGAGTTTAAATACTCCCTCAGAAAAGCCTGTAACCTCGTTAAACATTTTGACCCACTGGGATTATGAGCCCCCAGCTACACAGAGCAATCCTCAGTTGAACTTTACACTGTCACCAGGACCTGGAAATGCATTGCATGTTCAAGCAGAGTCTGTGGGAAATGGAGTGCCCCTGGGTCAATCACACGACACGCAGACCATGTCCAGGCAAGGTCAGATGAAAAAAAAGCTTCCCCTCTCACAGAAGGAAGAAAATAAGGAGTTGGGAAGGGAATTTCCAGCTTCCTTACAAGCATATTTCAGAGCTTTAAGTCAGGAGAAATGTCCTCTCTTTGCCCATAGGCCTGCAGACAGCATTGGAGCTTGTCTCCTCCATCACTGCAGGAAGACTTGCTTCTACTTCTCTCCTGGTGTCAAATACTGGTATCAAATACAATTCCCTGTTGTTTCAAGTTTCCACTTCTGTCCCTATCTCGTGACCTTCCCTCTTGCTTTTGTTCAGCTCTGTGTTTAAGCAAGATAAACTTTTATTCCCCATTCCCTGCTGGAGTGTGACTTGCACTGGGCTTGCTCTTGAGTCCCTTTCAGCCACCTCAAGGGCAACTGGTTTGGACTTTGGAGGACTATGGGCAGCACCAAGGACCTTCAGCATCACCAGTCTGATGGGAACTGAGAGGATGGGCTACTTTGTAGGACCAGCCCGCACAGTGTCTCACCTAACTCTCATTAGGCAGGAGCTGGAGACCCTGCACTGGTCTTTGCTATGCAGATCCATTCTCCCAGTGCTCTGTGACACTGTCCAGGGAACATAAAACCACCTGAAAGTTGATCTTGAAGCCCTCTCAACGTTGTGGTGTTGCCATTTTACTCCTAATGTGGAGGTGTGAGTCGGGGGCTGTGCAGTGGCGACTGCAGGGACACTTTGTACCTGTTTCCCACCAGAGCTGAGCTGGGATTTTCTGGTAATCTAAGAAGGGGATTTAAAAAAACCCGAAAATAGCCTTTTATTTTGATCTCCTTGGCACTTCAAAAGAACAATTCAATCACCGCTAAGCTGCTAGAACATACTTTGCTCTCAGTTCCTTGGCCAGAAGTGACCAGACTGCCCTTTTTAAGCCTGGCAAGTTTCTGCCGACTAACTCCCTTGCCTTATGCTGTCAGCTTTCCCTCTCAGCTCACTGGCATTGCTCCTGGGGTAAAGGTGTCTGATCCCCATGGCCACCTGACCCAGCAGGTTGTTTTCTCCCCCAGAGAAGGCAGCCCTGTGGCTGCAGCAGAGCTGGGTGCTCCCCTCGATGGCATTGTGCCCCATTGCCTGGCGTGTTTTTCCCTTTTGTTAGGACTGGCACGTGGCGTTTCTACAGGGTGGGAAAAGAGAAAGCACAGCTGGCTTTTGAGAGGGAGCAAACTCCATGGATTGTGTTCAAAGCCTCTCCTGCTGCTGAAAGGCTGCTGCCTTCAAGGTTTGGGTACACGCTGCTGGCACTCACTGGCCTGTGCATGCTGTGAACCTGTAATCTGTGGCTAATGGTAGATTACTTGAAGCTGGGAAAAGGTGCTTGGAATATGTGTGCCCTTGGGTTTTATGGCTTAACTGGAGGAGGAGAACAGCACTACTAAAAATATTAACGTGTTCAAGCTAGCACTTTGTCTCTGGGGGAGAGCGATGAATTCACACAGTCAAGGCCAGGCTGTGTATTATTACAAGCAATAAACCTACTGGAGGCTGGAACTAGCTTGAGCTAAATTATGAGGCACCCTGCCCAAACCCTGCAGCACATCAGGGGGAAGACTGGAGGAATTGCACGGCAGCTTTGCTTAAATTTAAGCAGTTTAATAAAAATACATAGTAGAACGGCTTGTGTTGACATTGTATCCACAGCCTTGTGAGGGTTTCTGTGGGGATGAAGACTGGATGGAGCAAGAATGTGTGGGGCAGCTGAGTGGGATTTTCTGCCATCAGAGCTGGCAGAAAGGTTTTCCTGTCAGTTTTGGGCTTCAGCCCTCGCTTCAGAACTGGAGCTGGAGGAGAAGGAGCACACAGACATCCAGGGATGGATGAGGGCACAGCAGCTGGGAGAAGGCAGCCTGGCCCCCACACCAGGGCTCTGGCCCTTCAGATCACTGCTGCTTCTCATGACAAAGGGCTGTTTCTGTTTGCTGTCTCCCACGGCAAACACAGCTCCAGGGCTGAGCGAAAACAAAGTCTTGAGGACACCAGGAGCCTGAACTGTCTACATGCCAAGATTAATGTGCAGTGATTTAAATCAGCTCATTTAGGAGTTCATAAAATGTAAAGCACTGAAGGAGAGGAGAAGTGAAAGCTGTAAGGAAAGCAGTGTGGTCCGGGAGTATCCCATGGATTCTCAGTGTACTTTCCAAAACCCAGTTATCTTGTGGAGACAGCTTCCTAGCAAGAAGCATTTGTTGACTGCATATATTTCTGTCTGCAGACATAAAAATTTCACTCAGCCCCGCGTTTGAAGGGAAGAAGAGCAGCTGAGAAAACATTTGCCCTTTTTCAAAGAGCTTTATTTACTTTGGGATCAGAGTGATTCAGCATGGAGGCACCAGCCAGGGCTGGAGGCAAAGCTGCACTTCCCTTGAAGAGAGAGTTAAGGATTATATCAAAAGTGGAATTTAATCCTGCTATCTTTCCCTTGAAAGATTTAACAAAGTGCCTCCAATTTACTCCAGAAACTTCTCGAAGTGATGTCCTCAGGCTGTGAGGGAGTGAAATAATGGGTGACTTGTCTGAAGGAAGTAAGACATGTGCATGACCCTCCCTGCCCTGTTACCATGTGTGGAGCTGAACATTCCCATCCCATGACCAGAAGCCAAGCAAAGAAGGAAGAGTGGAGCAACCAAGGGAGCGAACAGGGTGATTTTCCAGCCTCTTGGGATAACACAGGACAGCACAGTTGGCCTCTGCATTTGCAGGGCCTGTCACTCCCAGGCTGACTCTGTAGAGGGAGGCTCTGCCTTCCCCAGGGGTTTGGTGCTCACGGTGCTGGCTTTGGGACAGGCTGGCTTTGGGACAGGCTGGCTTTGGGACAGGGACTCCTGGCAGTGGCAGCTCTACAGGCAGGCAGGCAGGCAGGCAGGATCCTGAGCTGCTACAGTGGCATTGACAGTGCAAGGTGGAACAACAGCCTCCAAGCACAAACTGGTTGCTTTCTCTCTCCCCCACCTTAGCAGATTTAAAGTTTAACTTATGGAACACAATCCTGGTTTTCGATGCTTGGGAAGAAATAGTGAATATCCAGCCCAGGCTCTCAGTGCCAGGCTGCATGGGTCCACCTCATTTTGTATGCCCCTTGGGTGGCCAGGAGCCTCAGACCGAGGGGTTGGACCAGGCCTGTGTTAAAGCTGCTCAGAGAAGGAGAAGATGCTGGCACTCACTGGTGGCACTTTGAGATAGCAAAAGACAGCTCAGCCAAAGCCAGACCAAAACCCCATGGTTGTGCTGTGTGATGAAAATTAGATGAAGTGAGTCTGTAGTGAGCCAGTGGGAGGGCACA
>NW_008237174.1:405744-415546 GCF_000691975.1 Corvus brachyrhynchos | reverse complement strand
AAGTGCAGGGAGGGCATCACTGCATGTGGTTGCAGCAATTCTGTACAAAAGTGATAGCACAAAACAGCCTCTCTGATTAATCCTGGCTGTAAAGGCCGGGTTGGATGTGGCTTGGAGCAACCTGGTCTAGTGGAAGGCAACCCTGCCCATGGCAGGGGGGTTGGAGTGAGGTGGTCTTTAGGATCCCTTCTAACCATTCTGTGATTCTGTAAATTGGTGTAAATATGTAAATATGTGTTGGCTCTTCCATGCTGATTTATCATCCCTGCCCTCTACAGAAGACAATCTCCCCTGGGTGCTTTGAGGGAGCTGCTTTCCCCAGCACCTGTGGCTGTGCAGAGGAGGTGTGGGGCTTGCAGGAAGGTGGGACATGCTGCAGGGACACGGCTGTGTTAAACCTCTGGGTGATGCTGACAAATCACTTCTTCTGTCTTACTGGGATGGGTTTGCCTTGGCAAACAGGACTCTCTGAGGTCAGGTGGGCACTTTGAGAATAGTCACCTATGCAGGGAAACCAATCAAACTCATGTTGGGTGGGGTGAGACCAAACAGCCTTTTCCTCAGTGGGAGGGAGAGGTTTAGGTCGGATATTAGGAAAAATTTCCTCACTGGTGTTCAAGCACTGAAACAGGCTGCCCAGGGCAGTGGTGGAGTCACCATTCCTGGAGGGATCTGAAGGATGTGTAGATACATGGCAGACATGGGTCGGTGGTGGCCTTGGCAGTGCTGGGCTATCAGTTGGATTCAATGATCTTAGAGGGCTTTTCCAACCTTAATCATGCCATGGTTCTATGATTAATCCCATTTTGCATGGCTGACAGCTCCTGAAAGTGGCCTTTGCCAGCTCATGAGAGGCAGAGAGAGCAGAGCAGGGTTAACCTGCCCCTGTAAAATGGGCAGGTGAAGGGGGCAGGCCTTCGCCTGCTGTAAGAGCCTGGTGTAATAGAGAGCAACAGCCTCTCCTGGGGAGGCTGTGGGCAGCCTCTGATGCTGATTCCCACAGTCTGGAGCTTGAGGAGCTGGGGAAAATCCCAGGGTCATGTCCCTGCAGACCTCTCATGCACGTCGCTGTCTCAAGGGGCCACTGGGTCCCAGACAGAGGTGTATATACACAGCACAGCACAGACAAATGGGATTTACAGGCACCAGCTTCCCCGCCTTATTTCCAGGAGCAGGAGTGTCAAGAGTGCACAGAAGACTGACAAAAACAGCTCTAAAAGGGGAAAAACATTTGCAAATGTGCCTGTTCTCCAGGCACTCCTGAGAGAACATAAGGAGTAGGTTTGGAAAAAAGCCTGACACCTTCATCTCCTCCTTTAGTAACAGTTCAACCTGCTGAAAATACATTATTTGACTCAAAAAGCAGTCTGGGAACCTAAACATTACCCTTCTCCCTGTAGTTCCAGCCTCTACCAGCCAGCCCTAATGCCCACAGGCAGGAAGGCCTCCAAGGCATCAGCATGATGCTGAGGAGATCCACCACACAGCGAGATGGTCCATATTATGCTGAAATGTTTGTAATTAAGAGCTCTGGCTCCCTGATGGTGTGTGTCCTATAAAGTACTAAAAATAAAGCCATTAAATAAAGGAGGCACTGTTGCAACTCTTGAAAAAACTGAACAAACCAGAAAAAAAAGGCACGTTAGAAGGAAGCAGAGTTTGGACTGCTTTTCCAGGCCTGGGATGCTGCTTCTGCAGGTACAAACATGGATTTGTGAGTGCAGCTGAAGCCATGGAGTGGAGTTATCCACACAAACTCAAACTCTAAATGAAATCTGGGGTTTGTGCCCTTTGGATTGCAGCCACACTGCTTTCCCAGCCAACACCATGCTCCAGAAAGCAAAGTGGATGCAAGAACAGACTTGTGTCCATTTTTGATAATTCCTACTTCAGCTTCTCTTCCTGCTTTTCTCTGCCACCACTCAGCCAGCACAGCCTCAAGAGCGGCTGCTGGTCCTCCAGCTACGTCCTCCACCTCTGCCCTCTGCCCACCCCACTGGGATACTGGGATGTTGGGATATTGGGAGGCTGGGATGCTGGCACTGGCGCTGCAGTGGTAGCAGCCACTATCCCAGGCTGCTCCAAGCCCCGCTCAACCTGGCCTTGAACACTTCCAGGGAGGGGGCAGCCACAGCTTCTCTGGGCACCCTGTGCCAGGGCCTCACCAGCCTCCTAATATCAAATCTAAACTTGCCCTCTAATGATCCTTTTTCATCCTGTAATCCATGAAATACCTTCTGAAGACTGTTACAGAGAAGACAAGCAAGGATGCTATGCAATATTTCCTCATGAAGACAATGTAATTAGACCCAAACCTTGGTGTCAGCTGGATCTTAAAGTTCTTTCACTTGCAGTAACTCTTATTAAATCCTTACTCTCACTTAAGGTACTACTTCCAGACAGAGGGAGATCCTCCTAATTTAGGAGACAAAAAGTATTCCAGCCTATGTTTAATTTTTGCTGCACACTGAGTAATTTTCTGGTTTCCAAATTACTTCTGGAAATACCAACCTGTCATGTCAGGAGAGCAGACTCTCCTTGTTTCTCTCATGAGTGGAATTATGATTTATTGTGGCCAGAGAGCTACTGAGCCAAATGCTGTGAGCAAAGGTACACAGCCAGTCCTGGAAACAGGGGGCTTTGGATATGATGCTGTTAGTGCCAGAAGGTGTGTTTAGCCCACAGCCAAAACAGAGGGATGGGCATTTTAGAGAAATCCAGTCATTTTCCAGCACTACAGGACACTGCTCCTCCCATGGCACTGCTTTCACCACTGCACCCATGTGTCAGGAGGGCACTGCTGGTGGCTACCTTCCTTGTGCCAGGTTGGAAGTGGATGAATCTACACTTCAGGTGGATTGCTTTGCTGGTGTCTGGCTGAATGCATCGAGTTACAAAAACCAGGGTAGTGCTGCAAAAATCCCACAGTGCTTGGCCTGGTCTTGTCTCAGAGGAAATGTTCTTTTATTCAAACACATGATCATTCACAGTGCTTAGGTAATGAATGTAGGATTAAAAGAAATATCTCTATGTCTGGATACTCCAGTGCTTTAGACAGCAGGAGAATAATATTTCAAGGCTGAGAGACATAAAGTCATAGAAGAAAGTCCCCTTTTGGGCACAGCTGGTGCTTGTAGCCAGGTGTGGTTATTGATACCCATGCTTGAAATACTCCACAGCATCAAGGCTGGCCTCTTTCTTCTGTTGTTTGCTGGAGGCAATAGATTTCTTCCTTTCCTCTCAAAACAGAAAGATTTTGGGCCAAATGCACCACTCCCGACCCACCAAGCCCTTACAGCTGTGTGTTTGGTCACCCAGATCGTGGCTGGAAGATGTTGCACATGAGTAAAATTGGCATTATAGTGCTACAGTGCTGCTGAATCTGCACAGGTCTTCAGTAAAGAGGGTGAAGCTTGGATACACCTGTGGGGGTTGGAAACCTCCATTTCCTCCTGGCCTGGGCTTACCCCACTACTGCATCCTTGTATTATTGGCTAATTCAGGAATAATTTTGCTTATTATCTCATTCCTCTTAACATTTCCATTGTACCCCAATGGGATGAAAGTGCAACAGACCCAAGAGCTTGACCAAGGGTCTGGTCCAGGTGCTGCCACATGGCAAACTGGGAGAAAGTATCCACTGCTGAGATATTCTGAGCTGAAAAGTGGAAAGAATGTGTTTCTTATGTGAACTAAGGTATAATAATCTGCAAAACCAGTGTCTCCTAAAGGCTGAGAGCTCAGGTCTGGCACAGAATGCCTCAGCAAGCAGTTTGTGGAGCAAGGTGAGTGGGAGTACAGTGAAGACAATCTTTTAAGAAGGAAGTCAGGTGCCTGAAGCTGCTGCAGGCTCCCAGGCTCCCAGGGGGGCAAATACCCACGTTCCTCCTCCTGTTTGTGTTTGCCTGTACACAAAGGATGCCTTCTCCTAACCATGGCCACACAGTTGTACCAGGAGAGGGAAGGAGATGTGCCAGAAGTGTAGGATCCCTGTGCTGGGGAGCATCCCTCCCAGCAGCTCTGATGCTGGTGTCTCAAGCCCAGCATGGGATCAACATCCAGGAGGGTTTTTCAACACGTGGGTACTTGAAGGTGGTAGTGCCAGGTGGGCAGATGGCAGCATCTCCGTGACTTTGGGAGGAGACAGATTTCCACCTCTACCCAGCTGCCTCTTCCCCTGACACTCCTGGGTGTTCATATTTTGGAGCCGTATCTCCCCCACAAAAGAAAAGGTCTATCAAAAGAGCCACTGTTCAAAAGTTGTGGGGAGTGGGGTTTGACAGACAGACTGAGCGGGGTTGGTGGAGTTTTGTTTCCTGTGGGAAGCAGGCTAAAGATAAACCCGCTCCAGACTGACACCTCTGTCACAATGAGCGGCACCCAGTGGGAATGTCGGACATCTCCAAGGCCTGCCTGTGGCTGATCCATGCAACAGGATTCCTGTTCAGTGACCACTGCTCTTCTGAAGGCTGGGACGGGCTGTGTTTGCTGAAGCAAGAGCCAAGGCCGTGTTCTGACACTGGGCTCACGGTTTTGGCACTAAGAAAGTCCAGGTGATGTCTTTAGTGGGGGCAATGCCATTCCTGGTGATGATGCCACTGTTGGTGGTGATGCCATTCTGGCAGCTTTGGAGCTGTAAAGTATGTGTGGTGCCCACAGAGCTCTGCTTCTCAGCTCCCTTCCCACGCCTCTGCTGCTTTTCCCAGATTCTTTTCACCTACAAGATTTTTCACCATACCATGCCCCAGGCTTCAAATCATGATCACTGTGCTGATCCTGTCCATTGGTGTCTCTTCCATGACAAAGCTATGAGTTCATTTTGAAAGGCTCGGCTCCGTGGGCATTGCTTTCAGGCTGCCTGCAGGTGTGCTGCCTCTAACATGTTTCAACAGTGCTGCAAACGAGCAGCAATTTTAAAGAAAAATGAAATAATCAGGCCAGATCTTGTCAAATCATCTCACCTGATGGATGGAATCTGTTTGCTTTATTGCTTAAAAAAAAAAAAGAGAGAGAAGCCAACAAATCTCACAGGAGGCATACCTGCTTCCATCCAACAGCTGCTGGACTTGGGAGAAGTTGGGCACGGGCTGCCCCACGTGAGAGATGTGCACTTCTTGCAAGCTTCATTGGAGGGAAAGCTGAGAGCCAGGTGCACAATAACCAGGCCACGGGCTCCTTCCCAAGGTTTGTCTGGGTAGTCTTTGCAGAGGAGAGACAAGAACGAAGAAAGAAAATTCAGGGATCTGTGCTCTGCAGCTTTCTGTGAGCTGCCCACAACTGGCTGGAGGTGAACAAGAGGCACCTTAGCGAGGCTTTTTGGGGCTAGGTCAGCTCCAGACCACAGAAGGAGCTAAGAGCAGTCATGGAAAGTAGCTCTGGCTTAAGATGTACTCTTGGTCCTGCACTGGACACAAGGGACATTTCCTATAGACCCATGTCTGCCTCCCTTCTCTGGTAGTGATTTCCAAAGAATACTACCTTTCATACTGGGAAGGAGAAGTTCAAAACCTCAAGGTAAGGGACTAAATTCCAAATTGCATGAAGATTCCTGATATTGGGCTGGCTTTTCTAGGGCACCAAGAATACACCATTCTATTTGACTTAGGGCATGAGACATTATCTGAGGGGGGAAAAGGAAGGTGGCTGTATGTAGTGCATAAATCTGGTGGCCCTTGTCGGTTCAGACCTTGGCTTTGAAATTTTTTATGTCTCTCAGTAGCTGGTATGGACACAGCATTGGGTGTGGAAATGGTGTTTCTGCTCCTTCCTTCCACAGCTTCTGCCCTGGTGCCACCAGGGAGGGAGGAATGGATGGATGGATGGATGGATGGATGGATGGATGGATGGATGGATGGATGGAGAAGGCTACACTGACTGGCTGAGCAGTTTTCTGAATAAGAGATCTATTTTGCAGGAGTTGTGCACACAGTGGTAGCTCCTTAGACAAGCTGCTAGCCTGGTACAAAGCATGGCCTCACCAAAATGTTACCACACCATGCAGAGCTTCACCCAAAAATGGGGTGCAAAGGGCTGGTCATCTGATGAGATGGGAATAGTGCAGGAGATTCTCTCTCCAGGCTCTGGATGGAGGCTGGTAACACTGGGTGCAGGTGGGTTGAAGCCCAAAGGGAGGAGCAGGCTCTTCTCTGGTGCCATCCAATTTAGAGAAGCAGCGGGGCTGTGTCTGGTAGAGTGACAAAGCTCCTTCTTTCATGACTCATTTCAGGAGAACAGCTTTGGTAAGCAATAATTTTGCACTTCTCTGATTTCAGAGGGTGTGAACTGAAAAAAAAAACCAAAAAAAAAAGCATGAGTTGAGCCCTGCTGAGAACAGAGGCCACAGGCTGGGGGCTCAGCTGTATGCTCTGAGTCAGGAGTGGGGCACGCTGCCGCCCGTGTGCCTTGGGGCAGGCCAACCCAGGCAGAAATGGAACTGCCTCAGCAAACCCCAGGCTGGCTCCACAACAGGCTGGCTGTTGTCAAAGCAGGTGGCTGGGAATGCACTGTAGGAATTCGGCGCGGCTCTAAGGATGTCCTCCTCCCACTCACCTGCTCCGTGACTCATCCCGGTGAGCTCATCCGGAAAGGCAGGAGGATGCTGCCAGCCTGGCTGGGTGGAAAGGCCACAGCTTCCCCGGGAGGTGCTGACCTACACCTGAGATGCTGCCAGTGGAAATGGGGAGCCTGAGTTTCACAGTGTTCAGCAGTGCACCGAGCTGGGGGGGGAGCCCTTGTGTGTGGAGTGCCAAGGTGGACAAGTAAAAAATTCCCCTGTTTCCAGCCTTCCCCTTCCTGTTCCTTCAGGGACAACAAAATCAGCCTGCCCGTGGAGTGCTGCTAATCTTGTTTTATCTCCCTGGAGTGCTCTGAGTGAAGCCATAAGAGCTCCACAGTGGGAATCTCACAGGCTTTTAGCATCTCTGCAGCAGCGTGATGGGCACACACTGCATGTACTTTCCTCCCACCTCTATTGGGAACATTCCCAGTATCACCACCTTACTTTTTGGTGCCATGACAAGCATCCATAGGGACCACTGATAGCAAAAGAATGAAAGACTGCCATGGAAAGCCCTGGCACGCCAGCAGGTTTTCAAAGAAAGATTTTCTTTCTGCTTCCATCTTGAAAGCAAACAATTTTGAAGCCCAGGAGAGTACCACTAGCCCACCCACTGGGTTTTTGCTCTTCACTGCTCCCTCCATACACTGCTTTTCTTTCTCAGCTGTCTCTGAGCAGCTTAGGAGATGAAGAGGAGCTTTGGAAAGGGTAGCTGAGGCTGCAGCCTGGGCTGCTGCTGCCCTCTCCTGGGTCCAAGGTGGCCAAGAAACCAAGAGATTAATTTTTAAAAGAGATTCCTGCAAGCCTGGGTGCAGGTCACCCTTGGCAGATCCTCTTTCATCCTTGCAGGGAGCAGCACGTGGAGGGTGCCAGGCCCGGGGATGCTGCCCAGGCTGGTACAGGGCTGGCCTGGCTGTGCCATTTGAAGGCCTTTTATCAGGCCCCTTTGGGAATCCCAGTAAAATTTATGGCAGGACAATGGATGATCAGCTTGGAGTGCAGGGGTACAGCTGTGCTGAGCCAGTATTGTGGGAGCTCATGGTTTCTGGCCTCATTTGCTGCCTGTTCTGTCCAGGATGATTTTATTTATATTAAACTAAGAAGCGTTCTAAATGGGATGCTATGGCTGATTCGTACTCTAGACAAGTTCCCAGCTCTGCCCCTCACCTTGGCTCCACTGTCAGCTGAAACAAAACCTCATATTGCATCTTTTGCCCTGTCTTACCCATGCACTGGCTGACCCCCTCCTGGCCGGAGGGCTGAGCACCAGCCAGGTGAGCACCCAGCCCTTCAATGCAGGAGGGATCTCCTGCTTCTGCAATGAAGTGGGTGCACCCTCCTTCCAAAATCTGAGCCTCTGGGGTCCTATTGCTTGCCTCTCTAAAAAGTGGCCAAGAAACCATAGAATCCTAGAATGATTTGGGTTGGAAGAGACCTTAAAGACCATCTAGTTCCACCCTCCTGCCATGGGCAGGGACACCTTCCTCTAGGCAGGATGCCTTCCTCAGGATTGCTTCGGACAGAAGAACCTGTGTAGGTGCCCCGTGGTTGGGAATAGTCCATGGGCACCTGTGGAACACAGGAATAACACAGACAGTTACTGCCATGGTTAAGGATAAGAGGATGACGGAGCCTCCCCTGTAGTGCTGAGAGCCTTTAATTCAGCAATTGGCTCATGGTTTCAGAAGCCACTTAAAAGCTTATTCCAGTGTTAGTGCCTTGTAAGAGGCTGGGAGCTCAGTGCTGGAGGGCTCTGAGGCTCAGGGGTATTAGTGGAGCCCCGGCTCTCTTCTCAATGGAGCACAGGAGAAGGTGGGGTCACTGGTCTCCCTCTTCCTACAGCCTGCCCAGGAGTGGGAGGCTTGGAGTCAGTGACACATCTCCCAGGAAAGTCAGCACAAAGCAGAGAGAAGGTCTGGTGTGGCGCAACCCCCCCCTGCCACAGAGTGTCCAGCCCACTGGTATGAACCACATTTGGATACCAAAGACCTCTGCAGATGTGCTACCACAAAACCCCGTGGTGGCCAGAAGCAGCAGATGGACATCCACGAGGTGGTGCCAGACCGATGTGAAGGGAGCTGGGTGTCCTGCACACCCCCGGGTGGAAGTTCCTCACCTTTTCCTTACTCACCAGCCCAAATTTTTGCTTGCTTGATTTATTTTGTTGTTGTTGTTGTTGTTTTGGTTTGGTTGTTTTTGTTTTGCTTTTTTTCTGGAGTTGACTCATATTGAAGTTGGCTCCACACACGGAGCCACTCATGTTGCTCCAGGTGTTTAAGAGCCAAATCAACCCGCTTATTGAAAACATCGAGTGTTGGAAGAGCTGGGGAAGAGAGGAGCTGCTGTGATGGGACCTACCTCCCTGGTAGAACCAGCTGCCAAGCACAGGCACGAGGCCACCGTGATGGGCAGTGGGATGTGGGCCAGGTGGGAGCTGTGCTGCACTGCCTGTGCTGGACCACGCAGCACCTCTGTTCTCAAGAGCTGGGCTTGTCGGTCCTGCCAGGAGCACAAGCTGCGTGGGCAGTAATTCTTGCCCTAAATGCTCTTCCAGGCAGCAATGGAAAACTGCATCACGGGCTATTAAATATGAAGCCCCTGAGCCACAAATCCTGCCCCAGTCGGAAGTGCCAGACTATTTATACACTCCCTTGTAAGAGCCATAGCAGACCCTTGGCTGTCTCTGTTGCTTTTTGAACATTTTCCAGTCCTGCTATATGCTTCTGAGACAGGGAGAGCAGAAATGTACTCCATGAATTATGGATGTGTAGAGGGTTGTAATGATGCTCTCCCTTTTACAGGCTCCTCTTTTCCAAATGATTTTTAACCTGTGCCTCTTGGACCATCTGGTAACTCCAAACTCTCATGCCAGGGAGGGGGTAACTTGGGGCACATTATAAACACTGTGAAAAGAAGAAAATAGGAAAAACCACATTTGTCCCCATTCAATACCAGCTGCCATTTTACTGTGTGCTTACCCAGTGTCACAGATTGTTGCTCACCCCGAACTGCCAATGGGCTCTTTGCCACAAGGACCACACAGGGGTGGAAGCTGTGAGCTGGAGGATTGGAGACAGAGTTGGACACCAGCACCAAGGTTTTTCCCAGTCTGGATAGCTGAATCCTCCCCAAAATGCTGCTTCCTTTTTCCCCATCCTGTCTGCTTGCTCCTCTTCATCCTCCCCAGTCACTGGGAGGAGTGGGAGGAAGGCAGGAGGCAAATGGTGCAGGAGTAGGGGAACACTG
>NW_008237174.1:402219-405692 GCF_000691975.1 Corvus brachyrhynchos | reverse complement strand
TTTGCAATTGCAGCAGTGCTCCCCAGCTAGGCTCCCCATCCCATGGCATGTTGGAGCACACGTGAGGCACATCCCTGTGCCTGGGAGCAGGATCTGATGGGGCACGAGGTGAGAAGGGAGCACGGACGCTTCCCCACCTGCTTCCTCTCCACCTCCCCAACTCCTGGCAAATGCTAGTCCAGCCCCTGCTCTGCCTGTCAGCCCTTGTCCTCATCCCTGGGAGGCTGCAGGCAGGACACTGAACAGCTGTGGCTTGTCCCTCACCCTCAGGGTGGGGACAAGTGGGACCATGCACCCAAAACAGCTCCATACCCTCTGCATGGAGCGTGAGGAGAGGGAGGGGTGATGTACAGCAGGATCAAATGAGGAGCAAATCCTTGGTGTCCTAAGCAATAAAAGCCAGTGTGGTACCAAACCCTTTGGGGCCTGAACCCCTTTTGCCCCACACTGACAAATTGGAATAGAAAAACACCTCTTCCTAACCTCTCCCTTTGGTAAGAGCAGCGTGAGAGATGCCCGCGGGGCCCCAGCCCTGCCCACAGTAAGATTTGCAGGGCCAGGGTCAGGGTTGTGGTGTGACAAGATGCTTGATGAAGGCTTTGAAAGGCTTTGCCTTATCTGCTCATCCTCATCCTCACCATCCATAATTGGTCCCACATATTTGCACCAGGTTGAGATCCCGCCACCCTCGGCCATCTGCCTGCCGGCCGCGCTACCGGTGGCCCCATTTTCCCCTTGCTCCATCCTGAGCACCAGGGCTCAGTCTGCTGAAATCCCTAGTGAGGTGGGATTACCAGGCACTGTCTGGAGCTCAGATCACCTGGGTTTTGCAGTCTTGGGCAGAGGACAGAGCTTTGTGGAATACTGAAATGGGATGGGGTTGGGAGTGCAAGATGTCTCTTGAGGCTAAAGAGCTGATTTAGCTCCCTGAAGGCTTCAGGCCAGATGAATTGGTTTTGCTGGATGTTTTAGATCCTGCTTTGCCCTGCCTGGGCTGGGAGACAGCCACACTTCTCCATGCAGCTTATCACTTCAGGCATGATGGAAGAGCAGCTTAAGGACCCATTAGCAACATGGCTGGCAGCCAGGAGTGGATCCAGGCAAGGTGGGGTGGGTGTGTAAAAAGCGTCATGGCACATAAGGACCTTTCACCTCTCCACTGCCACATCTAGGGATGGGGTTTGGCTGGACAGTGAGAATCAGCTGGAAGACAAGACGTGTTAGAGTATCCCCAGCAGCATCACACCAACCCCCTGCACAGGATGGGCTGGGAGCCCGTGGACACCCTGGCTCAGCCCAGCTAAAATTGAGGCCAATGGGAGTGGGCAGTTCTGGGGTGTTTGAGCTTTTCTCCAGCCTGTCAGGAGAAACACAGACCCTTCAGCTGAATCAAGTCCTCACAGCGCAGCCTTTGCCCTCTACCCACCTCCTTCATCTTTTTGCAAACCCTGAATTGTTCCTAGGCTAGAAATGGAGACAGTGAGGGGACCACGGTCAGTAGCTTGTGGAGGGGCGTTCCTGAGAGGTCACCACCAGCTTTAGCCCTGCTCGACGGCAGGTGCTTGGGTTTCCAGGGGAGTGGAGGACTCACTGAGAAACCCTGGGGAGGAAGCAGTATTAAATTGCAGCTGCTGGGCAGAAGCCACCCCCGTTCCAAATGGATCCTCTCATGGGATGTGGCTTTGTGGAAACCATGGCAGTATCCAGACCCAGGAGCAACAAATGCAGAACAGGGGAGAGGGCAGGGGGACTGGGGAGAGAGCAGCCCTTGTGACTTGGTCCCAGCTCCAGACTGCAAATGATGGGCTGTACCCTGGACCACTGCAGACCCCACAAGCACATCCAGGGGCTCCTCCCAACCCAGGCAGCATCCCACGGCGCAGGCAAAGCAGGAGCCCAGGCAGTCAGGGAGGAACAGGAAGCAAGATCCTTTATTGTACACAGTACAGAATGTAATGCAGCTTTGCAGGAGATACATAGCCCTGCTTGAATAAAGATATTTCAAATCAGTCCTCAGATTAACTCCTTCTGCACTGCAGTATGTTACCATAAATCTATTTTTAACAAAAGATAAAGTGTTACAGCGAAAATTTGCACCACAGTTTAGTTTTAATTGTATTTCTGGCTTTTGTTCAGTTTTGGTATAATACATTTGGAGGTTGATCTGGACAATTGCTCCGTTAAAAAAAAACCAACAAAAAATAACAACAAAAAAAAACCCAAAAAAAACAAACAAAAAAAAAAAAACAACAAAACAACCAAAAAAAAAAAAAAAACAAACAAAAATTCCAACCGAAGCTAACTAATGAGGAGAAAAAATTCCTATACAGCATTTACAACAAAACATGTAGCCTGGTGCAGGAGAGGCAGGTATGGATATATGAGTGGTGGAGGAGTGTTAGGAGGTGCAGCAAGGGGTGGGGGGAGCTGGAGGGAAGTGGGGTACTGAGGAAGGGGGGTGGGGGACCCCCCCATCCCTGCCCACCTCAGCCTTACAGCCCAGCTCCGAGGCCATGCCGAGCAGGGGGAGCGCAGCTGAGCCACTACTGGGGTTCAGCCCTGGCTCCCCTGGGAAAGAGGACTGGAGTGGTGAAATGGAGTGGACCAGATCCTTCGGCAGCCATCCCAGGAAGCCGTGGGCATCGAGGGCTCCCCCTGCTACCAGGAAAGCCATGGGGGTGTTCCCAGGGGCTCCAGGGACAGCAGCCGGGCTGCAAAAAATAGCTTTGCCTTAAAATACAAAAAATCTACAAAAATCAGTTTAGAAACCTTTAGTATTTTCCTAAAACATCCCAAAAAAAAAAACCAAAAACGAAGAGGGAGTTAGTGTCAGGGTCTCCTCCCCCAAAATGCAACCCATGGCCCATTGCCAGAGCTGGGGAAGATTGAGGGCACGGAGAGGATGCAGGAGGTTCTATGGGAACAACGGGTTATTTGGGGAGGGGGGGCTCAGGAAGAAGGCAGAAGGCTCCTCAGGGTTGGGGTAGGATGCTGCGCACATCAGCCCCGGGGTGCTGGCCCAGGCGGCCCCCCCGCATCCCTCCTCTCTGTGCAAATCAAAGCCCTTTCCACCACACAAGGCAGCTACGCGGATTGTGCTCGATGCAAAGCAGATTGTCGTGACAATTGGCTCGGTAGCCACGCAGCCCAGTCCTGGGGCACTGCCAGAGCCAGGGCCTGGGGAAGAGACTGCAACTTTAGGCTGCCGGCGCCCCAAGACATCACACTGATGCATGGCAGGAGGTGCCAGCCACGGGCAGTCCTGTGCACTAGCCCTTGGAAAGGAAGGGTGGGAATTCGGCAGCAACACACGTGGGGCGTTTTAAATTCCTCGAATTCGTGTGTGTGCACCCATGTGGTTTGTCGTTGGGTTGGTTTTTTTCCTTACGAACAGCCAAAAATATTCTTTAGAAAACCGTGTTTGCCCCAGGTGGATGCGCTAGTGCCAATGGCTCTGCCCGCCCGCCGAGGCA
>NW_008237174.1:396784-402152 GCF_000691975.1 Corvus brachyrhynchos | reverse complement strand
CAGACGTGTGTCAGCGGCACCGTCTCTGCCTCCGGCACTGGGCAGTCCGGCTCCGTCTTCAGGAAAGGGCGCTGGTTGTCGGGATAGGCCATGGAAAAGAGGGCGTCGGGGTCACAGACGAATTTATAGACGTACCGCTCGCCGGCAACCTGCGAGGAGGAGGGAGGGTGTGAGAGGTGCCCTGAACGTCACCCCTGCCCTGGGGAAGCACCACACACCTCACACCAGACCTAATCCCTCTTCTGCTGCAGCCTGGGGCAGCAGGGGACGGTCACACCTTGCTGCGGGGTGGCAGGGGGGGCACTCACCTTCTGCATGATGCCCTTCTCGTAGTAGTAGCGCAGGGAGCGGCTGAGCTTGTCGTAGTTCATGGCTGGCCGGTTCTTCTGGATGCCCCAGCGCCGTGCTACCTGTGGGGAGAGAGGTGGCAGCCATCAGGGCTCCGGCTGGGGCTTGAACAGGGATCCTCAAGGGAAATCACAACTGAAATGCAGGCTAGAGGCTTGTTTGGGGGGGCTGCGGCAGCCAGGGGCGAAGGTGTCACCGTGGCCTGGGAGTGGTTCCCCGCCTGCCATGATAAATGCTCCGGCTGTGACCACACAGCCACCGCCAAGTCAGGGGTCAAATCAAAAGCCATTTGATTAGGGAGAGCCTGCCAAAAAAGCTGCTTCAGAATACCACAATTTCCACGCATGGAGCAAGAGATATTACGGGTAATTACCCACAATGCGCAGCTCGGTGCTGGCTACAGCTGCTCTCAATTACTCCCCAAACAGCTTCTTCCTCTGTGTCACCCTCCCGCGGAGCCGCACGGATCCGGCACGGCCATGTGCCAGCACAGAGCTGCTGCTGCTGATGCCGTGATGACTTTTTGCCTTTTCTTTTATTCTCCTGTTACACCTTTTTACAACTTCTGTATTCTTAGTGCTTTTTGCCTACATTCTTGGATTTGTTTGTTCAGCTAAGAGACTCAACATTTTAGAAGCTTCGTAGGTAGAAGTTAGTGTGCCCCAGACTCCAAGGTCCTCTCCAGAACACATTCTGTAAATTAAGATAGAACCATCCAGGGGAAGGTTCCTGGGTGGGGAGGGAGGCTCATTCAAGCCTCTCATTGGGGAATTTTTGATAGATATGCTAATTAGTAAGACCTACAATGTCATACCAGATCTTTTTGGGGGTATGCATTGCGGTGTGCATTTCGGTGCATTCGACGTGGATGTCTGCACCTAAGGATCCTTAAAATAAATACCAAGGTAAAATCCCTTTTTCCCTTCTAACAGTGTTTGACTCCTGATTTTAAGACCAGGAAAAGGCATCAATGGAAACCCAGGGCAAAGGATGGGAGCAGCTTGGGAAGGAGGGAGCCATGGCAGAACCTGGGTCTCAGCAAGGCACAGCATAGAGACAACACCACCACGGCTGGTGGCCCCTGCCATCTTCAGCCACACCAGGAGGCAGTGGAAGATATTAAAGGCAAATTTCTACAGCTGACTGCAGAGCAGAGATATGTGTCTTGCCTCAAGCACGAGTGGGAAGATGCTGTTGCACGGGAAGGATCCAGCCCACTCCCGCATCCCCACAGCAACTCCCCAGCTCCAGGGCAGGACCTCTCTTACCTCCTCAGGCTCAATCAGCTTGAACTCCATGCCCCGGCCGGTCCACGCGATGAAGTGGGCATTGGCGGGGTCATCCAGGAGGGTGACCAGGAACTGCCAGAGCTGCAGGGACCCACGCCGCTGGTAGGGAGGGCCCTCACGGTACAGGGTGGGCTCCTGCTTCACTTTACCTGCCCGCACCAAGACACCTGGTTAAACACCCTGGCTCTGCTCCTCCCAGGCTGTGTCACCAGCAGGGGACATGTACAACAACACGGGTCACCCCTGTGCCGAGACACCTGAGCAGGATCAGGCCATGGGGTGGGAGAGGGGAGAGGTGCTGGGGATGGTGCTGCAGGCACGTAGGTGTCAGGGACAGAGATGGAACGTGGCAGTGATGCCAAGCTGCCACGTGGGATGATTCTCAGCAGCTCTCAAGAGCACAGTGCCAGCACTGCCTGGCTTTATGAGGCAGGCACTGCAGATCCCAGCACCCCCACATCTTCCTCCACGAGCCCCGGTTTCCCCACAGGCCTCCTCCAGGGCCAGATTCTTACCCTCCAGCCTCTCGGGTACCACGCACGTGTCATCAAAATACAATCGTGTGTCCTTTTCATATGAAAATCCTACGAGGAAAAGACCCTTGGTGAGCATAGGGCCCCTCCACTACCCTGGCTGGACCCCAAAAAACCCTGGCTTGGCCCAACCCAGCACAGGACCCCATCTGCAGCTCTGGGAGCAGACCCATTCCCAGCTATTTCAGTGGCTGAGCGCTGCGCAGCTCTGCCCTCGTCACTGCTCCCAAACCCTATTAGCAGCTCTGTCAGGAGCATTATCCCAGATTACACGGCGCTGCCGTGCCCTCACAGCACGCTCACAGGGGCCGCCAGCTGCTTTTGGGGCTGGCACACACGGCTCTCACAGGCCCCACAGTGCTCTCATGGGTGTTTTCAGGGTGCCCAGGGAGTGCTGGGTGCCAAGGGAGGGGTGGGATGGGGCCATGATGGGGGAGAGCAGGAGGGTCACTCACCGTCATGGCTGTTGGGGAAGACATTCCCCCGTAGGTACGAGGACTGGCAGTTAGGCACTTCTGAGAGGGAAATGGAAATAACATTACCCTGTGGGTGCCACCATGGATTCGGCAGCATACTCTTTACCCCGAGCACGTCCTGCAGTGAAGTCTGGGAACCTTCCTCCCTCCCCACGCTCCCTGGTCTACCACATCCACCCTCAACATTGGGGAAAAAAACCCAGTATGACTTGGGGTGGCACTGGAATTTAGACTGGAGCATGGGCTAAGTGAGCTCGAGTTTTCACAGGCCTCGCATGAAGGGAGGCACTGCTCCGCCTCCCCTACCATCTGCTTGGCTGTGCCACCCTCCATCCCGAGGCTGGGGTATTTTTAGGTCCTAAGGCGATTAGAGGATTTTTCCGTGATGCTGGTAGGGTCCAGCAGGCAGAAGTCACAGCTGGCCCTAGGCCAGAGCCAAGGGGGGACCCACCAGGCACCGTGGGTGCCCCAGCCTGTGGCGACAGCACTGACCACACCACTGGCATCAGGTAAGCACCTGCTCTATCCTCTGGCTTTGGAAAAGGAGGAAAGAGAGGAAAGAAAAAGGCAAAGCAGCATCCCAGCACCACAGGAGCTCCAGGGTGACACAGCACCCACTGCCCAAGGCTCAACCCTGCACCTGCCATGCAGAGCAGAGATGCTCTGCTCCTTGGAGTGTCACTGGCGTGACCCCACCCAGCACCCACCTGAGTCAATGCAGTAGTCCCGAGGCTCCTGCTTGATGCCCATGGGGGGCTGGAAGCTGTGGCCAGGGGGACCGGGCAGGCCAGGGCCGCCATGCTCGTAGAGAGGGTCATGGTACTCCTGCTTGAATCCCTGAGGGGGGCGGGGGGCAGCAGGGCCCAGGGGCTCTGACAGCTGCCGGTGGTAGATGGGGCGGCTGTCCCCCGGGACCCCAGCCTGCGGCGGGAAGGGGTGGCAGGGCTCAGGCAGCTGCCTCTGAAACCTGGGGGAGAAGGACACGGCATTACTGAGGAGTGGGAGGGTCAGCCCTGCTCTTGGCTCCCACCCCAGACCAGGACTGCCTGACTGACAGCTGGGTGCCTTCAGCCTGGGGTGCTCCCAAGGTGCACCCACAGCAGGCTGGGACGGTTCCTCAGACA
Source organism: Corvus brachyrhynchos (assembly GCF_000691975.1). Classification (NCBI taxonomy): domain Eukaryota; kingdom Metazoa; phylum Chordata; class Aves; order Passeriformes; family Corvidae; genus Corvus; species Corvus brachyrhynchos. The sequence goes on along the minus strand of NW_008237174.1, from coordinate 398,382 downwards.
CACAGCCACCACAGGGGCTCATCCCATGGGGACCCAGTGGGGTGCTGAGAAGCCCTGTGCCCCTCCAAGCGCTCAGGACCCCAAGATGGAGGAGCAGGATAACACATGGGCCATCACATCTGGCCTTCAGGTATCTGGAGAGGAACAAAAAACCACCCCCCAACACTCGTATCTCTGTGAACCAGTAAAATCTGTCCCCAGTGTGGGGGGCAGGGGCCAGGGATGCTGTGCATGGGTGGGCGCTTACGCAAAGCCAAATCCACCCTGCAGCTCCAGCCGGCTGCTAATCCGCCTGCGCAGCTGGGATTAAACCTTGAACTCGACAGCAGGGAGCACTATTTTGGGCTCCGTGGTGCTGCCACCACTGGTCTGAGAGCACGGTTTCTGCTGGTGGCGATGGATGAGGGACCATCTCGAGGGGGTGCTGCCACATCCCCTCGTCCTCCGGCACCTTGAAAGGTGATCTTGGATCTCCGTGCCGGCTCCTCTCAGCCGGCCTTGCACCATTTGGCTTTGTAACCGGAGCTCTCCCAGCTGCCGGGCTGGGATTACTCCATTTCCGAGCCATGTCCCTCTGCCCTTCCTGAATGAAACCCAAGCCCCGTGCTGGCACAGTGCTTCCCAAGGGGTCGCAGCCAGCCCCCTGCATAGCCTGAAGGTCACCCGGAGCCCCGCTCTGCTGGGGAGGGATGCTCGCCTGCTGTGGGCACATTCCAAGGGCTTCCGTGGTCCCACTGCATGGCCTTTGCCAGGCTGCCACATCTTGTCCCATTCCCACAGGGGTGACATGGTGGCTGTCACAGCAAAGGGCATCCAGAGGCCACAAGCAGAGCACCTACTATGAGCACCCATAGGAGCAAACCCAGGGTGAGGGAGGGGACTGGCAAAGCCTCCAGGGATGTGGGAGTGATGGGGAATGAAGCCACAGCTTGGAGAGGAAGGAGGGAACAGGGGTTTCCCACCACAGCCCACAAAATCATGGTGATGCCATGCAGTGCATGGGGCAGCTCAGGACCACCCCCAGCCTGGGTGCACATGGGCAGGACAGAGATGGTCACAGCTCCACAGAGATGGTCACAGCTCCACAGAGATGGTCACAGCTCCACAGCCCAGCGGGGCTTGGCTTGGGAGGCAGAGCTACAGTGCAGTGGGAACGAGGAGAGCAGAGCCCTGACTCGAGACCATCACCCGTTGGAAAAGAGGTGGATGCAGGAGGCAGCCTCTGCATCCTTTGCATTTCCCAAGAGGGAGGTAAAGGTTCTGCCCAATGTTCTGGGACTGGAAGGAGCAGTTCCCTGTTAGCAGGAGAAAGAGCCACAAGATCCCGGTAGGAAGTGGCAAGTTTTGCCACGTGGGACCACAGGAAGCAACATTTGGCCCACAAACTGCAACCGCAGCATGGGAACAAAGGCACAAGCGCTTCTCTTTCTTCCCCACACTTTGCGACCACCAACCCACACCAAGAGTCCCCATAAAGCCCCGCAGGATTCCTGTGGTCTCTGGGGACGCCTTACCTGTGCTCTGTGGGGTATTGGTTCTCAGACATCATCTTTGGCATGTGCATGGGCGGGTGCGGTGGCCGCGGCACGGCAAAGGGC
>NW_008237174.1:390820-396543 GCF_000691975.1 Corvus brachyrhynchos | reverse complement strand
GCAGGATGACAGCTGGGAGGATGGGCTGGGCAGCTCCCGCTTGATCTTTGCCGGAGGTGGGGCGTGCAGGACCACTGCAAGGACACCGAGGAGGACACAGGCTCACCCACAGGGGAGAGGGCGATGGGAACATCACCCCTGCAAGCATCAGCTCTTTGCTTGGGAATAAGGTGCTGAATTATGCCCTGGGAGCACTGGGCAACTGAACCAGGGCAATATGGTGCCCTGCCAGACCCCAGCACCAGCGGAGAAGTGAGCCAGGGTGGCAGGGGAGGGCAGAGTTGGGACAGTCACAGCAGCCCAGGACACAGTTCTCAGAAGGGGAATTGCTCCCCATTGGGATCCAAGAGGGGCAGAGCAAGGACTGTGAGAGGGCAACAGGCAGCTCGACAGCAGCCTTGGATGAGACACGTGCTGTGGCCAGGCCAGCAGCTCCCCAGCAAGTGAAGAGCCCAAGAACCAAAAGCAGTGGCTGCCTGCCTGGCACACAGAGCAAGGGGTGAGGGGGCTCAACAGACTGGAGCTCCAAGAGCTCGTAAACAGCAACCCACTCGCCCTCACAGGGGCATACCCGCTCCCAGAGTTTTTAAGTGGGATCCACCTTCCTGCAGCCAAGGTGGCCCAATGGGATCCACTCCTAGGGTCCCACAATTGTATGAGCTCAAGTGACAAACATCCCATTAAACCCAAATCCTCTCCACCCACTCCCAAGCTCACTTGCTATATATAATTATAAACTGAGTAATATATGCTTAAGCTAATTAATTTCTAAAAGCAGGCGCCCTAGGAAAGGGAAAGCACCTCAGAGATCTGTACCTAAATAGTGCCTCAGAGGAGAGCCAAGACTAATCGGAAGTGGAGTATTAGCTTCATGTGAAGCCTAAACACAGCCCAGCTACACTGGAGAGGAGCAAATAGCTCCAGGACAACTGTTCACAGCTTGCCAGGTAATTAGCTGCTCCCCTAATTTGTCAAAACCTTTAAAGAGTTGCTGACTCCCCTTTGTACCCATCCCCCCCTCGAAAGGCCTCAGTACAGCTGGTACCGAGGGCATAAACCCCCCCCTCCCCGTGAAGGATTTGAAACACAAAGCCCAGCGCTGAGCCAGCACAGCCCCCCACACCCCTTCCACCCGCTCCCAAGCCGGATTTATCCCACTCCTCCTTCCCCCCCTCCCCAGCGAGGTTTTGCCACTCTCAGCATTTCCAGCCTTAAAAGGGGGCCAAGCATGGCAGCGGCAAAGCACAGGCACCCCATGAGCCATGGGAAAGCAAAGGGGAACTGGCTTTGGAAGGGCTCCAGCTGCCTATCGCGGGCATGGCTCTCCAAACAGGCTCCGTGTTGTTGGAACGGGTTGTTTTTCCGCCAGTCGTACAATGGGGTCTGGTTATTCATTGAAAAAAAAAAAAAGCCTCCAGTCCCTGAGCAGGCACCACCCTCCATTCACAAACACTTCGTAGTGCTCCATTCATGTGGCTGAGGGAGGAAAAAAAAAAAAGAAAGGAAAAATTTCCCCAGAGCTTAGCACTGCCATTCAAAAAAAAAGGGAAATGAGCCTTAAGATCCTAACAGAGACCAGCTGTCCAAGCCCGGGCTCTGTGCAACGTTTGGATTCCTTACACAAACACTGCAGGGCCGGCCGGCGCTGCTCAGCAGGACTCGCTCCTCAGCCAAGCTCATGGCCAGCGAGGCTGAAGGAGTCCAGGGGGCACCGAGGCCAGTGGTGCAGCTTTTGGGGGGAAAGGCACTGGGTTTGGGTCCCAGCAGCGAGCAGCCAGGTGGGAGGAGCTGCCCTGCCCCAGCACCCAACACCTCAAAGGAACTCTGGGTGCACAAGCACTTTTACCCTTTCCGGTCCTGCCCTCGGCACTGTAATTAAAAGCTAAAAAAATATATAAAAATATGCAGAGGGAGCAGCTCAACTACAGACGGGGCCGGAGAACGTTGTGTTGGCAGATCCACGCCAAGGCTGAGCCTCAGCAGCAGCGAGGACACCGTGGGTGCCCGGCAGCCCCTCGGGATGGAAGGACCCCAGGGAGGCCGGGCAAGGGACCAGCCACACGTGCCACTGCTGTGCCCAGCCGGGAGGGGAGCTGGGTGGGGGAGCTCAGGCAAACCCCCGCAGTGCCATACAAGCAGCCAGACTGGAAATGCCCCTAACGCCAACCGTCAGCCAAGGGTGACACCGCAAAGCCACTCGAGGCCTTGAATTCCCAGTGAATCCCTTGGTGGAGGACAGGGCAGGTTATTCCCACCCATTGGCATAATTGGACCTCCCCGAGACTAAGCTTGGGCAACACTGGCTTCCACTGAACGAGGCAAGGGGAAGGCAACCAAACCACCACGTCCAGCCCGGGGACACTGGCACCCGCTCAAGCCGTCACCTGGGAGCCAAGCTCCGTGCCTGCCCCTCCATCCCCCGGCGCTACAGGACGCACCCAAGGTCACACCAGGAGAGGAGGCAGAAATAGAAGCCAGGCTCCTGCTTTCCTTTGTTTAAACAACTCTTCCTCACAAACAAACCTCCCTCTTTCATTTTGGTGTGTAAGAAACTCCGTGCCCTGCCCGTGGCTGTTGCCACGTGCTGCCTGCGCAGGGAGGCCACAGGTACCCTGGGAACAAATCACTTCTTGTGGTGCTTGATCTCCTCAGCATGATCCCATCTCCTCAGCATGATCCCATCACTTCCCAGGTCCTTAAACAACCAGTGGAGGCATAACACTGTACGTACACCCTTGGCCACAGGACCACATTGCTGGTGAGCTCACCCCCATGCCCGGTCAGGGGTGCAGCGTGAGAGCCAGCATGGTGAGCTCTGCAGAGTCACCACAGCCTCCTCGCTTTCATGGAAGGATCCATCACCTCCCTGGGCAACTAAGAAGCCCGGAATCTGGCCTCTTGCCACTCAGTCCAGGGCACTGAGAACAATGCATCCCTCATCTGGAGTAGCCTTGCTTTCCCTATTTTTTTCAGAGACCCACTGCCCTCCAGATTATTTTGCTCCCAAGCCCCAACTTTAAGACCCTTGCCTGCCAGGGATCTTGGCTACGGAGTCGGGAACAGAGAGTGGGCAGTAGCAGAGCTGCAGGCAGCCATGAGGGGGTTTTAGCAAGACAAGAAGGATGCTGCAGTTCTGAGCATCTCCAAGACTCCACGTGGCACATGCGGCAATGCTCCCCACTGCATGGGGCCCAAACTGAGCCTGGTTTGTCCCTTTTTGCTGCTGTGCCAAGGAAGCTTGGCCCTGGGAATGCAAGATGGGGCACAAGATTGAAGTTTGCTCAGGGTAAGAGAGCAGCAGTTCCCTCAGGGAAAAGGTGTGGAGCTACACAACTGCAGAAACAGAGTCCAACACACGTCCACAAGCATCCGTGGGGACTGAGGGGGCATTTACCTCTCCCTGGGAGCTAACGGATGCTGAACTCCAATGTGATTGCCAGCCCAGGAAGGCAGCATGTCCCTGCTAGTGAAAGCTGGGTGCAGACCACAGCTGCAGCAGAGTCCTCCTTCTCTCCCTTTCTACGTGGCACCATAGCTCAAAACTGGAGTTTCTCTCCTCTGTGAACTCTCTCTAGTGCAGGGATGGAGGAGCTGGGCTTCCCATTCCCCTCTTCCTCAGTCTGAGTTCCCCCACAGCCAGCAATCCCAGCAGCAAGAGAAACCTTTGCTTTCTCTCCCCAGGAAAGTTAAGGAAGGTTATTGCTGCAGGGAGTTGTGCAGGCAGATCTCTCAAGTGACAAAGGCGTTTCAACACCAGGTCCACAGGCTGAGCAGCTCAGAACATTTGAAGAGTCCTGACCAAATAAATGCCTTTTTCTTTTCCTCCTCTTTCTTCTGCATCACCCAGAAAAGTTTGTCTCTCCTCTCTGAGCTCTTCAGGTTACAAGGAAAAAGAGACTGCCAAAAGGCACTGGAAACAGCTTCAGCTCCAAGAGCCACCCTCCCACGCACACTGCAGTTTCTACTGCTCCGAGCAAGAGCTGCTGGGCTGTGCTGGGGATGTCAACAGACCGTTGTGTTTCTGACTCTGGGCTTGCCTTTTATCTCAGGGGAGACAGGGGAAAAAAACACTTCTGAAACTTGGGCTGTCTGGACCGGCTTAATGGCAAGTTTCCCACTCCGAAGTAATCAAAGAGCAATAATTAACATGCATTTGCTGTCGGAGGAGATACCCCGCTGCATGCTGTGACAAAGCTGGAATGAAAAATCTGTTCGACTGCAGGCTAAACTTGATTTCCTTTAAGTTCCGTAGCTGTCTGGCTCAGCAGCAAAACCCAGCCACCGACACCAAGCTACTACTTGTGTTTGCCAGGTAACAACTCAAAACATCCTGATTCCTCCCCCTTCTCCTCCAACCGACCCTTCGACGCCCGAGAGCAGCGCCCGGAGCTGCGCCAGCCCCACACGCCATTCCCCGGCCCCTGCCCTCGCCACTAACCCGCTCTGGCAACCACCCGCGGCTCAGAACCAACTCTCGCTCTTATGCAATTCACGAGGGACTGCATTTTCACTGGCCTCCTTTTAAAGACGCTGGCTTGCCAGTGATTAATGCTGCTTAAAGCGGCTCAAATTTCACCGCTCAGGCTTGCTCTTGCCAACAGCGCTGGGCCAAGACTCTAAAAGGCTCTAGAAACTGCAGAGATTGTGGCTAACCAAGCAGCCCAGCACGGGTTATCTCTTCCACTTGAAAGGGAAAAGGAGTATTTAGAAGCGAATCCACCTCGCTACGAACAAGCATCGCGTCTCAGAGGAACCCAGAGAGCAGCTAGAGATATTTCCATGCATTTGGCCATAATTTTCCCCATTAACAAAAGACAGGACATTGCACGTTTCATCTCGATGCACCCAAACCACACGTGCTTTCTCCCAAAAGCCCATGATTCCACGTTTCAGCCCCAGGAACAACTGCTTTCCCAAGGAAGCTACTCCAAACCCAGTTCAAATGTTTGCACAGGCACCCAAACATCTACCCCCAGAGAACAAAAACCCGGAACAATCACTTACAGTTGTCAGACTGGAAATCTGGGACAAATTGTTCGTCATCGGGGACCTGAGCTAAAAAAAACAAACAAAAAAGTGGGTTTATAGCGTTTTCAGTTCTCAAAAAAACGCTTGCAGAGAGATTTTACATGGCAAAAAGGCGGAGGTGAAGACTTGCCTTCAGCTAGCCAGGCCTCTTGGAGCTGGCTGAGATCCTGGAAGAGCTCTGGAACAGAGTGAAAGACTTATGTGCTCCACAGAAGAATAAATAAAACTGCCTTTTTTTGCAGGATTATTTCTAAAACAACGCAAGGCGAGTGGTCTCATGGGGCCGCTGAGAGGCCATGGCCACCCAGGCCAGCCCTGCCTACCTTCCGAGTCATGGGCCAGGTCAGTCTCCAAAAATTTCCTTTTCCTATCGGACCCCAGCCGGCCTCGGCCCTCCTCTGTGCAGGACTTCTGCAAGGAACAGGGTGACAGCTGCCCGTGAGGGTGGCAGCCCCCAAGGACAAGGGTGGTACTCCCAAAGATGAGGAGTGGGTGCTCCAAGGATGGGGAAGGGGTGTCCCCCAAGGTCGGGGAGGAAGGTGTCACCAGGGATCAGGGTGGGCAAACTTACCCCGGGGCCCATGAAGGGAACCTGCTGGTCGTAGAAGCCGTCCATGGTGCGGGGGAAGCGGGCAGTGCCCCCGGCCCGCTCAGCATCGACGCCGGCCCGGGAAGGGGGGTCCCGCCCGGGCTCC
>NW_008237174.1:385088-389994 GCF_000691975.1 Corvus brachyrhynchos | reverse complement strand
GGGCAGCGCAGGATTTAAAGGGGCCGCGGCCCTCTGCAAGAGCGGCGATGGGACTTAACGGGCGGCCTTGAGGGTGGGAGAGCTGGTGGGACAACCCTCGGGTTGGTCCGGGTCCAGGGTGGCGAGGAAGGACCGTGTCCGTGCACAACGTGCCCAAGGACCTGCCACACAGCGAGCCGTGTAGATGGGGTGGACCTTGGGCCTCGCAGGCCGTGGGGTCCCCTCTGCTTTCTTGGGAGGTGGTTCGCACGAGGAAGGCAGCGTCACACGGCACCCCCTGCGAGGCCAGGGCTAACCCATGCCTGAGTACTGATTTGGGCAGCCTTGCCCCTGCAGGCACCCTGGAGCCAGGGTTGCCTTTAAAAAGGGACATGGGAAAATTAGTTCCCACCTGCAAGGGCAGCTTTGGGGCTGCCCCTGCCACGGACCCCTCCAAGCACACCCTTGGACACCCACCCTTGAAGGACACCAAATGTCCCAGAGGTTTGGGAACGAATTTAGGACAGAGTGGTGCTACTGGGTGCCTGCCAGGCCCCCCACTGCAGCATTTCCCTGCTAAGTGCCTTCGTTTCCTTACGAGGTGGTGAGACCTGCCATGGGGCCCTGTCGGTGGCTGCTCAGGGAGGACGCAGCACTTTGCACAAGATAAATGGGCTGTGCGGAGGCCTCACATTGTTGTGGAGGGAGACTAGGAAGTTATTGCTGGAGAAGGCAAAACCAAGGTGTTTGGTTACATGTTGCACATCTCAGCTTAGGAAGGAGAGGAACCTTCTGCTTGGATCCTGGGAAGCTGCCCAGGGGCTAGGAAGCCTGTCGGTACAGAGATGTCCTGGCCAGCTTGAAATCCTCAGGTCGTGGGCTTGTCAATGTCCTGGGAGAGCTGCCCAGCGTGTCTCTGGGCTGCTGGCAGGAACTCCTCTGTCGATGCTGGGTTACCAATGAGCTCCCAAAGCCCTCCAGGGCCACCTCCAGCCCCCAGGGCTGATGGTGGTCACGGCAGGTAGCTCATCTGCCTTCGTGTCCCGGGCGGAATGATGGGGGGGCTGCTGGGATACACCTCGTGCCAGGGGAGGAAGCACACAGGGCACGGGGTGTCCTTGCTGCTGGGGGCCGCTCCCGGGGGGCTCTGCAGGCACTCGTGCTCTCACTTCCCCTCTGCACAAAGGCAACCAGGATTAAATCACTGCAGGTAAAATTAGCAGATGACACATGGGCAGGCGGGTGGCAAAACCCGGGCCGGGGAGCACAGCGGGCAGAGGGGCTGAGCTGGGTCACTGCAGAGCTGGGGGGCACAGTGGGCACCCCACATCAGCGGCAGATCCGCACCATCTGCGGGCTGCTCAGCACCCCTGGGACAGGGAGAGGTGATGAGGCCGAGTGCAGCTCTAGGACAGGCGGGTGGGAGGTCACAGGAAGAGCAGAAACCCCTGGAGAACCAGGGCTGGGAGGGGGGATGGTGACCGGTGCCTGCTAAATTTAGACCCCACTGAGGAAAAAAAAAAAAATTCGCAAGCTCCAAATTTAGCCGGATGCAGCTCCCACCGAGCACCGCTCCATCGCGCTGCTGCTGCTGCTGCCAGCACCCCTTCAGCCCCGGCACCCAGGATTGGGCACCATCTCTTTTAGTTCCCAGAGGTGGGGACGCCACACCTGGCCAGGAATCACCCCCGTGCACCGCAGGAGTTGAGGAGTTCATTACCATCTTTATTGGAGGCAAACCCACGGCAGCCCAGGTGTACACGGCAACACGCGCTACGCTACGGACACCACTCCATGCAGGCAACCACGGCTACACACACACAGGGAGGAGGGGGCTGGGGCTCCCGTGGGAATGGCGTTCCCCAGCTCTCAGGGGTCCCCCAGTGCAGCACCAGCGCCTAGGGGCTTGTTTGGGGGTTTGGTTCCATCCCACGCACTTGGGAACTGGGAGACACTGGGGAATGGGGGGGATTACAGCCTCGAGTGCCCCTCAGCTGCACGGCGTATTCGTCCCTGGAGCCGGGGACAGCTCAGCTGAAGTCCCGGCCTCTGTGGGTCCCTCCCGGCCTCGGGACCTTTGCACCATCAGACTAAGGAGGTTGGGAGCTGGCAGGCCCAGGGAACCATGCCTTTGGCAGTGTGAGAGCAGATTGGAGCTGGGTCCCCTGGGCCAGGTGGCAGGGCTCATCTCCCTGGCCATCGGAGGGGACATCTGGATTGGAGCAGAGTGGTGCTGGTGTATCACCGTCCCACTGGCCCAGAGCGGTGGCCCTGGGCTCCCTGTGCCCCGCAGGACGTGGCTGAGTGTTCAGCCCTGGATTTCAGCTCCTCAGCCCTGGTGCTGCCAGACCCAGGGGTGCAGGCACAGGCACAGGCACAATGCCCTCCTGCTTCCTCCTGCTGCCAGACCCAGGGGTGCAGGCACAGGCACAATGCCCTCCTGCTTCCTCTGGCTCCGCCACCACCAACAGCAAACCACAGCAGAGACCCCAGTGCTGCTCTTTGCCCGGAGCCCAGCAAACTGTGACAGGGGGCAAAGAGCAGGGAAACCACTGCTGGCTCCATGCAGGCTCTGGGATAAAACCCTGGGCTGAGGGTGAGTGGGCAGGGAAATGGAACCAAACCTGTTGACCTTGTGTGCTGCCATCCCACGGAACAAACCTGTCACCCTCCCGCTGGCAAAGCTCTGGAGATGGCGGAGGTGGTTTTTTCACCCTCCCCAAATGCAGGACTGTGAGGCACTCCTGCCCTTGGCAACGGACTGGGCAAACGGAGGCAGCTGGTTTGTGGGACCTGGGGTTTGTTTGGCCTCGCTCCATCTGCTTTCACCTGGCTACTCATAAACAGCCGCCTCGGGGGACAAGGAGGAGGAGGAGGAGGAGGGTGGGTTGGTGCACTGCGGGTGACGCGTGCCTGTGTACGCAGGTCACAAACAGGTCCCTTGCAGCTCACTCTGAAACACAGTGATGGCAGCACCCTCTGCCAGGGGAATGCTCTTGCATGGGGACCTGCAGCATCAGGAGGGACTGAGAGGGCACTGGGAAACTGGGGAGGACAGGGTGACTTGTCCCAGCCCTGTGGCAGGGACATGGGGACAAGCAAAAGTTTTCCTGCCTGCAGTGACATCCATGGGGCACACACCGCTCCCAGCTTGCTCCCAGCAGCACAGGAGCCTCCACCAGCCCTAAGGGAGCTGCCTGGGAGCAGGGGTAATTCAGGATGTGGTTGTATCCTGCTGGAGGCAGTGGGTGACTGCAGAAGCAACCAGCAGCCCTTTCCATGGGCAAGTCTTGCCAACTCCTGGCTCCTGGGGCGTACATTCAGACCACCACATACATCTGTCTTCTGGTCCCTGTGCATCCTGGAGAGAAGCTGCATGCCCTGATCTGTCCATCCATGGGCGATGCCACCAAAACCTGCCTGAGCATCCCAGTGGGCCCCGGCAGCCGTGCAGGCAGCAGCACCTGAGAGGCTTCTTGGATTTGGAGTGGGTTGTGGGGAGACCTGGCCATAGAGAAACCGAGGTGCAATCACTGTGCCCCACTCCCTGCAGCCCGGGAGCATCAGAGGCAGCACCTGTCTCACAGGGACAGCACCAGCCTGGCGGAGCACGTCGGGAGATGTGTCAGAGGTGGTGGGGACACTCTCAAGCAGAGAAGAGCTTCTGGATGTCCGTCCCCAGGGTCTCCAGCCCCTGGCGCAGGCTGGCAGGCTTTAGGAGAGAGGAAAGTCCATGTGGAAGGAGGTGCCATGGAGGACAGACAGCAGAGGAGGGAGGTGGTGTCTGTGTCCAATCCACGCTCCTAAAAAGCTGATCTCCAGACTCCCCCCAAAGTTTGCTAAATAAATACATAAATATGAACACAAAGCCCAGAACTGGGGCAGCTCCCCCCAAAATCCCTTTTTTTGCCATTTCCCTGTAAAAACACAGTCTTCTGCCATCCACCCCACGCTTGTCCCTGTGCACTGTCTGTCCCCAGCCTGTTCCACACCTCGTGGCTCACCGGGCTGGCAGAAATGGTTCTTTGCATCTCTCTCAAACCCCACAGCACAGAGATGAGCGGCCCAGATGGCTTCTCTAGGCTAAGGAAATAAATAATTCCTCCCATTGCAAGGACTGGGGGACAGAAAGCCGGTGCAGCGAGACACCGAGTGGTCTTCAGGAGGATGATAAATAAATAAGTGGAGCTTGGCGCTGCCTCTGGAGCACATTCACTGGCAGCTTGGCTGGAGGGTATTTAAATAAAGGGGAAAAAAAATCCCAGTCCTAGTGCTGCTCCAGCAAATGTGCTCCCTGCATGCCAGCCTGCCTTTTCCCCCTTCTTCCATCCCAGCTTGACAGGATGCTCGTGGTGATCAGGAAGGAGCCTACAAGGCCTTCCCAGGAGAAATAATCCCCACTGGGCTTGGAGGGGGAGTTTCTGTCCCCGCCGCAGAATGGGGATTTGGGGACCCCTGCATCAGGCAGGTGGCTGGGACGCTGAGTGCCTCCAGGCTGTGGACCCTTGGATGCTGCTCTAATCCCGAGTTCGGCTTCTCCTCTTCAGGAAAAAGAAGCTGCTCTTCTGGGGGGGCCCCAGCAGCATGGGCACCTGGCTTTTATGTGTGATCTTGACCTAAAAAGAAGTAGAAAAACCCAGCTCAGTAAGAGGGCCCTGAGCCCTCCCAGGCACCCTCCGGCCCCAGGACCCTCAGGAGTGACCCCGTGGAGCTGGGAGCAGCTCAGCACCGGGGTGAAGAGCTCTGGAATCATGTCCAGGTAGTGGTGGGATGGGAAGAGGATTTCTCCTCTGTGCATCCCAGTAGGGGACCCCACTGCAGCTCCCGCAGGGAGGAACGCTGCAGCGCCCATCCACCGAGAAACGGGCGTGTCCCGAGTCCGGGGCTGCCACGGCGCAGTCACAGCTGGCCGGGCCCAGCGGCCACC
>NW_008237174.1:380320-384858 GCF_000691975.1 Corvus brachyrhynchos | reverse complement strand
CGCCCCCCCGCCCCCCCCTCCCCCCCCCCCCCCCCCACCCTGCCAGCCCCTTCTGCCCAGCCCGGCTTCCTGCCCCCTTCCTGGGGACTCACGGTGCAGGGTGGCTGCATCCAGGGCTCCCCATCCACCTGCATGGGCAGCAGCTTGGACGTCCTGCGAAGCACAAAGGAGAGACGGGGGTGACACAGGTGTCAGGTTTCACTGCCGGTCGGGCGCTCAGCTGTGAAGGTGACAAATACCTGATGATGACGGAGGAACACTGGGCCAGTCTCTTCCCTGCACTCTTCAGCCCCGTGTAGATCTGCCCCATTTCCATGGCGCCTTCCAGCCCCACCACCTCCAGGAGATGGTCGCTGAGGTCTGCAAGAGAGAGGGATCTGAGCTGCTCTCCCCATCCCCAGGGATCCCCCGCCTTCTGCCCTCACTCGAAACCTCCAGGGCTGCTGGCTGTCCTGAAGCACAGCGCGGCTGGTGGCACAGTGGGGATTTAGCCAGATGTCCTCTGTGTCCCGAGACCACCAAGCTGGGTGTTTCCAGCGCTGGGTAATGCTGCTATCCAAAATCTTTGGAGCAAAAGTACTCCTGGTCTGAAACAGCACCTGGGCCTGCATGGCTGCAGGGCGCCAGCCCAGATCCCCACCAGCCCTTTGACTGTTTGTTTGCAGCGTATGAAATGGTGACGCCTCTTCCCTGGGTGCCCTGGGGTGCTGCAGCTCCCCAGAAGCCAGCACACAAGGCAGAATCCTCGCTGTGAGCAATCTGCTCAAATCCCAGGGTATCGCCTCTTTTCACAGCTCATCCTGCTCTGCTGGGCTGCCAGCAAGGACACCCGACACTGGTGCAGCTCTCTGCTTCAGGGTCCTCTTTCACACACACCCCCTCTTACCCCTGAGAAGTCCTCTGAGCCTCCCATGCCCTCTCGCCCACCCAGGAGTGGGGATGTCCCCTGCAGTCCCTTTGGGACCGGCTTGCGCTCTGCCCCGCTCCCTGCAGCCTGCTGCCCCTGGCTCACGCAGCAAGGGACAGACAGTGACAGTCTGGGATGTGACACCACTGTTCTGGCAGCCACAGCACAGGGGGGCTGATTCCCAGCCCAGCCCCAGGCTGTGGGAGGTGGTGGGTGGAAAACCCAGGCACCTTGCCTGTTTTGCTGGCTGCTTTCTACCCCACTACTCCCCACTGGGGAACGCTGCCAGCACTCTCCCTGCCCGCAGCGACGGCTCCGGTGGCCTCAGTAGCGGGTGCAAGGTGCCAGCTGGGCTCAGCGTGGGCACTGTGCTGCTCCCAAACCCTACATCCAGGCTGGCAGCGCTGTGGTGGAGCCTGGCAAGACGCTTACAAAAGCCCTTGGTGCCAGCTCTGCAGTTGGGTTCCAGCTCCTCCTCCTTATTGTGGGGTCACCATGGCACCCCAAAAGACACCGAGCTGACAACAACTCCTCCAGTGCTGTTGCTCCAGAGACAGTGGGTGCCCAGTGCCCCTGTGCTAACCCCACCACTCACCCTGCACGCAGAACTTCAGCTCCTTGGCGTCGGTGACCACTGTGCCAGGCAGCTTCTCTGGCGCCTTCTTGCCCAGCCGGTTGTAACCACGCTGCTTCTTGGTCTCGCCCCACAGGTTGGAGCCCCCGTACATGCTGGGGATGTTGAGGACGGCAATGCCCTCCAGGGACGTGTTGCTCAGGTCTAGCAGGGTCCCATCGCACTGCGGGGTACATGGGTGGCATCAGGAGGGTCGGGGCAGCTGTGCCCACCATATGGAGCCCAGCCTCCTCTCCCCGCCATGGAAGCGCGGGTCCCTGAGCACAGCGTGTCCCCAGATGGTCTCTGGGGGCATGGGCAAACCCAGAGTGGCTGGGGCTGGAGGTACAAATACCCTCCCACTTTGCCTTTCTAGAGTGATTGTCAGCTCCTTGTGCTGCTCTCCCCTCTGTTTCCGTAGGAGTTTTACTACAGGTCCAAAACAGCAGGTTCAAAAAAAGCGAATTCCTGGGGAACCACATAAAACCTTGGCTAAACTCGGTGCTGTGACCCAAAATAGGAGGCAACACCACCTTGACCCTAAAGCGACTTCCACCCAAGGAGCTCCAGCACCTGCTTTCCCCCCTCTCCTTATCCAAACTGACTCCAAAGGACTGGAAAGTTTGGCTGCCCAAAAAGTAGCTCAAACCAGTTTGTCTTCAAGTGCCATTTGGAAACTAGAAATAAGGCTGGAAGGAAATTAGGGGAAGGTGTCAGAGGGAAAAATGTCAGGTTTTGGAGAGCAAACCACAGGAGAGCACACAGAACTGGCATCCCAGGCTTCGCTGTCGTGCAGCAGGACTGCCTCAGCTGAAAACTCCCTGTAAAAGTTAAAATATCCATTGCCTGCAGCTTTCCCACAGGACTGAAAGCAACAGCCTTGGAAATGCTTTTCTTAACTTCAAATATTCTCACGCTACCCTGACATGGATCCCCTTCCTAGATACCTCTGGTGGAAGCAGCCACTTTTCCATCCAACTGGAATTTCTATCAAGCATTCCTACTTTCCTTGAGGCATCTGCTCTCTACCTGCCACTCTGTGCTTCAGCAAATCCCAGCACAGCTTTTTCCTTGCGTTCTGGTGATGCAAAGGCATCTCTGCCCTCACTTCTTGTGCTGAGAGGAATGAAATGGGCTAAGAAGCCCCTTTCTGGTTGTTTTCCTTGAACAAAGGTCTAGAGCTCATTTTTACCACCCACTTGGCCAGTGCTGAGGACACCAAGCCCATGTGTGTGGGGCTGGGCGCTCACACAAGCGAACCCCTTGGTGTGTCAGATCCTTTCTGCTTCCCCTGGTGCTGCGGGATCTTATTTTTAGCCTCACATTGAAAGCAAAAAGCAGGAATCTTCTGGTTTGGGAGGGACGAGCTGTCTCTCCAAGGCTTGGAAAGGATGTTAATCCTTTCGTTCTCAGTACATCTTAATGATACTGTGATTTGCAGGAAGAGAAAAGACTGTAATGCTCTGAGCAGTGGGTACCGAGCTCCGATTCCTGGCGGGATGGACAACACACCTCGAGCATCATCCCCAACCACAGGCACCTTTCCCCCCTGCCAGTGAGGCAGCGGGTGCCAGCCCAGCCGTGGTGGGATGGGAGAGAGTTGGCTGCCAAGAGTGCAGGATGCTGGGATGCTGCAGGAGCCTGTTCCTGCCCACAGCCGCCCACGCCTGCCCACAGCCGCGGGCAGGAGCGATTCTCCCTGCAGAGTCCTCCCCAGCTCGTGCCAGCGAGCTACAATGGGCCCTTTGAGCAGGGGCAGCTGACGGCGCGCTGGCAGCGAGGCTGGAAGGAGAAATTTGCAGCTGGGGGAAAAAGCAAATTCATTTCCAGGAGTTGTAGGGGGAACGAGTGCCAATTTCCAAAACAAAACTGCTATTTCTCTGCAAGGCTGACAGTTGCCTGGGAGCTGGAGGGAGGACAGGCGGCTGCTTTCAACTTCAAATACTGTGGGATTAACACTTTCCTGCCAGAGGGCTCAGCTGGTGGGGAGCACCCCGAGAAGGAATGGGGGGGCACCTCGTGCCCATCTCCAGCAGCATTCAACTCCACAGACACGGACTTTGTCCACCCCAGGACACTGCTGCTTGGATGGGGAAGGGGGTGAGATGGTTGTGATGCTGGTCCTGCCCCTTCCCACAAGTTCCCAAGGGTGCAGCTACCCAACCCCAGGCTTTGGGAAGGGAAGAAACTCCCCGTATGGAAATGGGCATCAAAATCCCTCTGCCCATGGCCACACGTCTGCAGGGCCAGCTCTCTGCTCGCTGCCCACCGCCAGCACCCCTGCACCCACCAGCTGCTCTGACTCCCACCACCTCTTGCAGCAAGTGCTGTTTTCTCCCCTCACCCTCCAGCCTAAGTTATAAAAGGGTGGATTATCCAGAGATAGGGAGAGACGGAAGTTTACAGCCCAAATCCCCAGCGCCAGCGCGGAGAAGTGACAGCGCTCTTAGCAACCACGGGCCCTCCCCCCGGCTCTAATTAAAGGCTGTTTCCATGTCAGCCAATGAGGGCTGGGAGCAGAGCGGAATTTACAGAGAGAATATTCCAGGCATGCTCTCCAGTACAGCTGGAAGTGGGGAATACAGGATTATTCTTCTGCCCACAGCTGGCTGGCTTTGTAGCAAGCTCTGTGTGGTGGGATAGGAGGTCCTGCCAGCCACCATGTCCTCCTGCCATAGTGAGGGGTCAAAGCCATGGTGGCACCCTCTCCCCAGCCAGCTAACGGCCTTGCCTGAGGGATCCATGGGCAATGGCTCCAAAAAGCCTTTGTGCCATGATGGGAGCCAAGGATCATCACAGGAAACCCACCTCAACCTCAACATAGTCATGGAGCTTCTTGCAGGTGGCTGCAAAGGTCTCTGATGTCCCGAATTCGAAGTACCACAGCTTGTTCTTCATCCTGGGGCACAGAGACATGTCAGTATCCCTCTTGGAAGCAGCACCTTGCACCAGTCAGCAGCAGGATGGGCTGCCAGAGACTGTCTGGAGCTGCTGTGCTGGGGACATGAGCCATGGATG
>NW_008237174.1:375067-380054 GCF_000691975.1 Corvus brachyrhynchos | reverse complement strand
TAGCGGGTATTTCTGAACCTGGGGATGGGGCTCACAAGCCACAGCTCCTGCTGCCATCACCACATTTCCATGCACCCTGAGCACAGTGGGAACGAGCCGTGACCTGCTGCCTGCCCTGCCCTCCCTGCCTGGCCTGCTCCTGCTCGTCCTGGAATTCCATACTAATTATAAAGCATGAATGAACGTAACCGGGTGTGTGGCCAAGTTTGAGCAGCCTGCCACACCTGAAGAAGCATCCCAAACCTCCACCATACCTGGCCCTGGACCCCCACCACGCCTGGTACATGCCCTGCCTGTCCCCTAAGGTTGGCCAAACACCAAATCCTCTTGGCAGGGTGCACGGCAGAGGCAGGGTGTCCCCCCACAGCCGGCTCTCAGGGGGGCCCTCAGGAAGCCCTTACCTGCTGTTGAATTTCTCAGGGTGCTTTTCTCGCATGATGTGGAAGCGGTGGGCAATGGAGGCGTCCTGCGGAGAGTGGGAGCACAGAGACATCAGTGGCACAGCAGAGAAGCAGAACCCCCTTCTTGTGCCCCCTGGGCACGTGCTGGGATGTGGGTGCTCAGCTCCTCATGCTCGCCACTGGTCCCGGTGGCACAATGACACGGTGTCATTGATGATGGCATTGATGGCCCAAGGTGCTGGAGGGACCCTCAGCCAGGCTCTTCCCAAAGCTTGTTAGGGGAGACATAATTAGTGCACTCGGCCTCCTTCCCTCATCACAGGGGCTCTGCATGGAGGGGATGATCAGAGGGGAGGAAAGGCACCCAGTGGAGCAGTGGGGCTCTGAGGACACCCCAAGACCCTGCACCCTGACAGCTCCCCTTGCAGGATGGCAGCTCTCCTGAAACTCATCACAACCTCTCCTTGTGCACAGTGGGGGTGCTTAAGCCCAGCTCAGAAGCTGTCACCAAATGCCACCTGCAGTGACACCCCCTGGCATCAGCAGGAGCTGATGTACCCCAGAAGCGTCCTGCAGTGCTGCAGGTGAGTGACCCATGCTGTGGCGGCACCCCTGTCACAGACAAAAATGCTGCAAGCCCCTGGGAAGAGAAGGGCTGTCCCCAAAACCTTCCTGCTCTCAGGACTGACCCCCAGCACTGGGGGAAACCCCTGTGGCACAGGGTTGTCATCGTCCCCCAGGCTCCCTAACCTCTCCAGGTCAGGAAAACACAGGGAAACGCAGGGCTTTCCTGATGGGTGCTGTCTTGGCAGGTGGGGCGCCCTTGTCTCTGGGACCCCAAACTTCCCTGAATCCTGTTTAAGCTCCTTTCACATTCACTCTTCCAACATTCTTTTTTTTGCGCATTCACGCTGCCAACAGTCCTGCTGGGAAGATAGAGATCCTATGCCTGCTTATGTAACTTGGTGCTGCCTTTACAAATGAAAATAAAACCAGAAAAACAAGGCCAAGAGACGGAAGGAGGTTGGGAGTGTGAGCAAGGAGGGATGGGAAGGGAGAAACCAACTCCTGCCCCATGGGACTCACCACCCCAATGGAAAAGTAGTTGTTGATGATGGTGGATGGGACGGGATCTCCGTTGGCCTCCCTGTCACTCGGAATGATGTCTATCTGCCAGCGGTCCAGCATCACCTCTGTGCTGTGCTCTATGTCTTTCAGGACCTTCATTAGGTTGCCTCCTTCATAGCCTGGAAAGAAAGGAGGATGAAGGAGGATGAAGGGGAGCACAGCCATGTCATAGCCAGGTGCCAAGCACTTGAGGGCAGCTGCTGCGGCACGTTCTTGCAGCAGTGGCAGAGATTTTGGCTAATGGCAGGGCTCTCCAAATGGAAAAGGTTGAGCAGGATCCGGCTGCGGGGGGTTCAGAAAGCAGCAGCTGCTCTTTTTGGAAGGAGTTAGAGGCACCAGGCTTCCATGCAGCTCTGAACTGCATCCCTGGAGCCCAGGAGTCCTCCCTCTCCTGGGATGGCCACAAGGAAGGGTTCCCAAGGACCAGCCACCCCCAGGCAATGCTTGCCTGTCCTCACCTCCTCCCCAGCGCAGGCACCGTGCGAGGTCATTGCCCGTTCCCAGGGGCAGGACGGCCACCGGTGGGTGCTTCACCAGGTTTGCCTTATCTGCAGTTCAAGGGAGAAGAGAAGTTTGGGGCTGACAAGGCTCATTCCCTGCTCCTCTCCATGTCCCTCCTCCACCAGCAGCCTGGAATGATGCTGCTGGCAGGACCACCACCCCACTTTCACTGGGGGAATATCAGGAATCTGTGGCCGATCACCAAGGATGCAGGTGGATG
Organism: Corvus brachyrhynchos; assembly: GCF_000691975.1. Classification (NCBI taxonomy): domain Eukaryota; kingdom Metazoa; phylum Chordata; class Aves; order Passeriformes; family Corvidae; genus Corvus; species Corvus brachyrhynchos. Next base: position 377,804 of record NW_008237174.1, on the reverse strand, counting down.
ATGCTCTACAGGAACACGGCTGTCCCTTGCTCACCTATGCAGTCCAGGATCCAACCCACCGTGCCATCCCCTCCACAGGCCAGCACACGGAAATCTGGAGTGTCCCGAAAGAAGTTCAGCCTGGAGAAAGCCAGGAGAAACAAGGGGTGACGTGGGAGAGCAGCGCCCGGCGGGAGGGGGCAGAGGATCACCTGCAGCAACTCCATACCCTGGCGTGGGCCCGCCGCGGTCCAGGTTGTACACTTGGCGTGGGTTGAGCAGGTAGTGAAACTTCCGAAGGACCCTGGGAACAGGCAATGCCATGAAGGTGATCCCACACTGGGAGTGATGCCCTAGGCACCAGCAGCCCCCAACCCCGGGGGGAAGCTGTTCCCAGGCAGGACCCCACCTACCGCTCGCCTTGCCTTCCTCCACTCTTGGGGTTCACAAACACTAGGAGCGGGTGTGTCCCGGGCTGAGGGCTGATCTGGAGGGCAGAAAACGCTGCTGTGAATTCCTGCCTGCTGTCGAGTTCAGTGGCAGAGCTCACCTGCAGCCCGGTGCAGGAACCTACCTGCAGCCCTTGCCCATCCACTGTGGTGGAGTTGAACTTGAAGCCCTGGGTGTCCTCGGGGCTGGTGCTGGCGGGGGAGTCGCTCTCCGAGCGTCGGCAGTGGGACTGCCTGTCCTTTGGGGAACCGAGCATGGATGCCCACAGTGCCCGAGAGGGAGTGCCAGCAGCCAGGAGAGGCAGGCGGGCCTGGCAATGCCCTGCTGGGCCCCTGTCACTGGCAGCGAGGAGGGGGGCACTTACCAGGACAAGGGGGGCACTTACCAGAACAACTGGGCAGATGTAGGACGGGAGCAAGATGTGGTCCCGCAGCGGGCCCCCATCACACTCTGGCTTCACATGGGAGGCACACTTGTTGTGGAGCTGGAGGAGGGCAGGAAGGGATGGTGAGCAGAGGACACCTGCCCTCTCCTGGTCAGCAGCCCAGAGCCGGCCCTGCAGGCACCGTGGCTGTGCCCCAGCCCTGGGTACTCACCGTGACCTGGCACCAGACGCAGTGCAGGCCAGTGATGCCCTGGTAGCACTTGATGCTCTTGTGACATCTGTCGCACTTGACGGGCGAATTGCCCTCGATCCAGGTGTGCTGCATCACCTGCAAGGCACGGGGACACTGCGGCACGGCACCCGCTGAGCCCCGGCATCTCCCTCCTGCTGAGGGTGCCACCAGGGCTTTGGAAGCTTGTCCTGAAGGGATGCTGCTGATCCAATCCAGCCCCCATGTGGAGCCATGGCAAACCTTGGGGCTGGAGGTCATGTGGGTGCCTGGGGACTGGGGATGGGGTGCATCCTGCAAGGCTTTGGATGCTGGGAATGCCCGTGAGCTGCTGCCCAGGATGTGAGGGGCAAAAGCCAGGGGAAGAAGCCATGGGGAAGCAGAGCAGGAGACCAAGGGGCCAGGATGGCCACTGGCTCAGAAATGCACCAGCTGCCTACTTACACTTGTGTTTCTCTTGGATTTAACGTAGGTGCTGATGCAGGAAGCAATGTCTTTGGACACACACCTCTCATGGACTGTGTACTTGCAGACTGGTGAGAGAGAAAAATCACAGAGCCACAGAATCATTTAGGTTTGAAAAGCCCTGTAAAACCCTCGAGTCCAACTGTTACCCCAACACTACCAGGGCACCACTAACCCAAGTGCCACCAAGAAGGTGGTCAGCAGCAGGGAGCTGCCCCCTCCCCGCTCAGCCTGCAGCACCCACGGGGCTCAGCACTAACAGGGACCAGTCCTCCCTCCCCAGGGCACCACTGGATGTGGCAGCAGCCACCAGTCTGGGAGTGCAACACTCTGGCAAGGATCCAGGACTCACAGGAGCAGCAGAGGCCCTGCTTGCGGACCCCCAGCAGCATGGTGCGGCAGAAGTTGCAGTAGGCAGGTTTCTTGAAGTGCTTCAGCCTCCAGGCATGCTGCCCATCATCCTTCACGTTCTGCAGGGCAGGAGAGTGGAGGGGGAGGGGGTCACTCCCCTGCTGCCAAGAGCCCCAGCCCCCTCAGCCCATCATTTTGATCAACTTTTCATCCCCTAAAAACCCCATGGTGTTGCTGGGAGTTTGCTCCCAGAAGGATCATGGGCTCCCCCTACTCCCCTTCTCTCTTGGTGTTCCCCAGAACATCTCCCTGCCACGTCCAGCTCCCACAGACCCTTGGCACAGCCCAGCCACAGGGAGGATCTTGGTGGCTGACAGGAAGGTGACTTCACATTTGGGGCCAAGCTGCCACCACCACCACGGGGTGACAAAAGTACAAACCTCTTACATCTGGGGCCAGGCACGAGTGCCTTGCAAGAGCCAGTTAAAATTCCCTGCTTTCTTGAATTTTTCTGCCAGAAAGCCTGTCCTCCCCCCCACCTCTCCAGGGGAACCATGGGTACCATGAGCAAAACCATCTTTCCCTGCAAACTATTACCTGACAGCCAGGGATGCACTTGAAAGAAATGAAGGCCAAAAGGATGGAAAAACAAGACAGAGAAACAAGGGGGATCCCAACAACCCCACCTTTGCTCTTCAAACCTCACTCTACAAGAGGAGATGCCATTTTAGGTACTCATTTCAGGATTTGATTAAATGTTCATCGAACTGGAGTGCACTGCGACAGCAAGGAGCAAGCCCAGCCTGCTTGGGCACAGCAGCTGGCAGTGGCTGCAGCTCAAAAGTGAGCTTGGAAAGATTTGGGGGGTGAAGGGGGCA
>NW_008237174.1:362765-374999 GCF_000691975.1 Corvus brachyrhynchos | reverse complement strand
GGGGTGGGCTGGAGCAGCCGAAGCAGGTGTCCACAGGGACACTCACCGTCTCCATCCCCAGGAGGACCAGCAAGGGGATGGTGGTCATGCCACCCCGGATCCACTCCTCCAGCGTCACGGTCCCGTCGTGGTTGTAGTCGATCTCCTCCATCATAGCCTTCAAGATCTGGAAGAAGGAGAAAATGTGGTGACACGGTGATGCCACCCAGGGCTCTGGCTGAGAGTCCCTGCAGCTGCCCCAGCTGCCTCCAGGCACTCACAGGCTTCAGCTCGGTGGAGTCCCACTCCAGGTACTCGGCCACGTGCACCATCTGGTTGATGATACGATCCAGCTCCTGAGCACAGAGAGACAGCAGTGCCCGATGTTAGGGACGGCTCCAGGCATGAGCAGAGTGTCCAGCCCCAAGCCCCCAAGGTCTACATTCCCATAGCCCCAGGCTACCCCAGTCCCCACCCACACAGGAGGGGCAGCAACACCCCAGCCCTCAATGGGTGCTCCTTCTTTTTTCAGGGCCTTCTGCCCTGAAAACCTGCAAGAAAATCTGTAAGGGGTTTTCCTTGGGAAAAACTATTCTGATAAACCAGATTTTATTTGCAACAGCCTTCAAGGACGATACCCAAAGAACAAAGAGAAAACATCATAGGAGAAGGAGCTGTGCGTGATTTTTTTCTTCCCTGAAATACCATGACCTGATGCAGAGCTACAATTCTTGGTGGGTGGATTTTTTCTAGCTCCTGCTGGATGCAGCAGAGCTGGCATGTGATCCCCAGCTCTGCAGTCCAGCTGCTGCTTTCCTCCTCCCTTCCCATATCTCTGCCCATTTTGGAGCACCTCAGCAGGGTGGTGGGCACCCCAACAGTGTCCTGCATGTTTCCAGCCCCCCGAGCAGCCCCTGCTTTCTCTCCCAAGGGAAGGCTCACCGAGCTGTCCAGGAGGCCGTTTCCATCAGTATCATAGAGGCGAAACATAACTGGAAGGAGGAGAGAAGCTGCTGATAATTAGAGCCCAGCCCAGGGGCAACCTGGGGTGCCCCAGGCACCCTATTCCAGGCTGCTGGAGCCTCAGGGTGGGAGCAGCACTGTGCTGCCTCAGCCAGGGAGAGATGTGACCCCAGGGCTGTGGGGTATCGAAGCCCCTTGGCCAGACATGGGTGACACAGGCAGGAGCAGAAGGGGAAGCTGAGTGGTTTTCCCAAGTGGACGGGAGCATCCAGCCCTGCACTCGCCCTCGGGCAAACCCCTGAGCCACTGCTCCCCCCTCTGCACAGCACCAGCCCAGGGTCCCACTTACACTCCAGCTTGTCTTCTGCTCGTCCCCTCTCCAGCAGGGACAGGTAGCAGACAATGTCCTTCAGGTGGACCACCTGGGCCAAGGGGGTGGGAGGAGGAGGCGGGGTGGCTTTCTGGGAGCTGGGGTTTTTCCGCAGGCTGAAGGGTAACCTCTTCTCCACTGTCCTCGTGCCTGTGGGCAGGGAGAGAGGCCAGGCACAGGGATGACACGGGACCAGTTGTCACCAGGTGGGACATGGGAACTCTGGGACAGGGACCCATCCAGCGTGGGACTGAGTGACACCACGGGGACACAGATGGGACACAGGAATGGGCACAAAAAGGGCACTTGGGACTGGTGCCATCACAGGCACAGGGCTGGGCAGTGCCACTCAGTCCCTGGGGTGCAGACTCCCACACCTCCATCACTGCAGCTATGGGCAGGATGAGCAGTTGGAGCCCATGGAAACGTGTCCTGCTGGGAACAAGCACCCACCCAGAAGGAGTGAGCAGCTCAGTGGGCAGCAAGGCAGCTTGCCAAGGTGCCAGGACAGCCCACGCTCACTGATGCCCATGCCAATAGCAGCCCTCGGCAGAGGGATGCTCCTGGCAGAGGGCCCTTCCTCGGGGGCTGGCAGGGGCTGGGGCAAGGGCCAGCCGTGACTCACCGCCCCATTTCCCCCTCCCTGCAAGATGCTGCCAGGTAATTAAGACAGTGACTGGTGGGGGCTCTGTGGGATGGGATTGGTAGCTCAAGTCTGCCAAGCAAAGGTGTCAGGATGCCAGGAACCCAGTGAGTTTGGAAGGTCACCATGCTGGGGAATTGACCAGAAAATGAGGAAGGCTTGTCACTGCCCGTGTCTCTCTGTGGAGCCCCAGCCAAGCTCACCTGGTGACTGAGGGCTGAGCAGAGACACGGAGGAGATCTTGGAAGAGCCCGAGGAGTTGTGAGCAGAAGTGGTGCCAGTGGTGGATTTCTGGGAGGATGATCTGGACCAGCTGGGGGAGGCATTGGGGATCGATGCCAGGGTGAGGGATGCTGGCTGCGGCTCAGCTGTGTTGCTGTGGCAGCTCTTGGGCTCGGGAGCGTGTCGTCCCAGAGTACTTCGAAGTGTTTTCCCATTGATCCCTGCAAAGCAGACACATGCCCAAGGGCAGGGTGACACCAGGGTGTCTATGCCCCTTGCTCCAGGAACTGCTGCTGGGTGCTCGCCCTGGGTCCTCTCTGCTAGCCCCGTGCCTCTCTGCCCCGGCATCCTAGCCCCAGGGCTCTCTGACGGGCACCGAAGGTGGCCCCTCACCCTCCTGCCTGGCCCAGGAGCTCCCAGCAGTGCTGCCATCCCTGGGTGATGGACACCACAGTGCTCAGGACAGCAAGGATGTGCTCCTCCATCACCAGTCAGAGCTGGGGGAGGTCCTCCCTTTCCTTTTGCAATTTGTAGTTCTTTCAGCAGATGTCTCCACGAGCCATGAATCCACCCGGGAAGGGCTGGGGGAGGCAGAGTTGGGTGCCTTGCCCACACGGTCTGCCAAGTGCAGGGTGGCTGCTTGCACCAGTACCCGTGACAGAGGCACAGGGCACTGCTCTGCATGGAGATGCTGACACGGAGTGACCCGGGCTCTGACCGTGCAGAGGAAAGGGCACGTGCCCTTGCATCCTAGAGAAATCCCTCCCTGGAGCAGCACAGGGCCCTGGGAGACAGATGGGGCAGAGCTGGGTTGTGAGCTGGCCCCGATGCCACCCACCACAGGTGCCACCCCCCAACCTTCATTCCCACGGGCAGGGTGGGAGCGGGCCCACCGTGCCACGCTGGTGCCCAGCTGGGGACAGGGCTGGCTCACCGAGGGTGCTGGGCTGCGACACAGCGGGGCTCTGGTGCTGGGTCTCGGGGGAGGCCTGGCAGATCTTCCGCTTGAAGGAAGTGAAGAGGTGCTGGCAGAGCTCCTCGGGCACGTCTGCCTCCAGGTAGGTCTTCATGAAGAGGCAGAAGCCCTCGTAGTCGATGGGCTGGGGAGTGGGCAGAGGAGGAGGAGGATGGAGGTGCCCCAGGCCACCATGAGGGTGTAGAGCTGCCAGTGGGTGTGGGGCTTCATGCCCTGGGCCCCCCTCACTGGGCACAGCAGCTGCAGAGCCCTCCCCAAAACCGCTGGCTTCCCAAATCCCAGTGGCTCGAGGTAACCTAAAGGGACCCAGAGGCAGCAGGGCCAGAAATGCCCAGTGCCAGCGTGGCTGAGGCAGGCGAGCTGGGAGCAGGGACAGCAGCCAGGGCAGGAGCTGGGGGAGTGGCAGGACAGGGCAGAGCAGTGCAGAGCAGTGGGACCTCCCAGCCCAGCCTCAGCCCCATGGGGACCATCCTCCTCCTGAGGACTCTGTGCCTCCTCCTTCCCCGCTGGGCACTGCCATTGCATGAGGACGATGTTTTCCAATGGCTTTTGTGGCCCCAGCTGGAGTGAGGGTCCTGTGGTGCCCTGGAATAGCAGGGTAGCTTTATGCCCCTCCTTGCCATGTTCAGCCCACTGATTTTTCTCATTTTGCCTTGATTCTAGTGATTACAGCCTCCATGCAAGGCTCTGTCCTGCTGGCACACTAATAGGTCTCTCGGAAAGCACCGCTTGGAAAAAATAATCCCAGCCTTCTTTGGAGGAGAGTGAGAGGGCACAGAGCTATCCCATCCCCATGCTGGCCAAGTCATTTGCTTTTAGGGGGACAGTAAATCCCTCCTGGATTCTGCCTGGCAAGGCAATGCCCCAAAAAGCTCTCAGCGGGATGGGGTGGGATGGCCCCGGGATGGCCTTGATGGGAATCAGGTCCTGGGAGCAAAACCATGGGGAGAGATGGGGGCCAGCCACCCAGCCCTGCCTTCTCCTGGCTGCTTCCAGCTGGGGGAGCTGGGCTGGGGGAGCTTGTGGGGAGCTGGGAGCTGCCAGCAGCACAGGGGGGACACTGGCGGGCACAGGGCCATACCTGTTCGGGGTTGTACCTCGAGAGGACGCCATCCCCATTGAACTCCTCCAGAACATCCTTGAGCTTCTTGGTGGAGTCTGGGGAGACAAAGGCACCGTGCTGAGCATGGCCCCACTGGGCTGCCTTTGTCATCCACCAGCAGGGTGGTGCAGAGGGGTTTATCTGCTGGATATGCAGTTTCTGGATCCTTTTGTGCCTGGAAGAGGCCACCCATGCCCTGCTTCCCCTTCCGCCTTCAGAGGGCAGGGCAGATATGGAAAGCTGGCCTGGGAGCTTTACATACATAGAGAGCTTCCTCCTGCCAGTATGAAAATAAACACAGAGCCAGAGCAAAGCAAGGAAGGCGTGGACCACGCTCCAGTCCCAGCTGCTCTGCTGTGCTAAGCACACCCCTGGGTGTCCCTGCCCCCATGCAGGTGGCTGCTGGCACCCCTTGGCAGGCCCAGTCATCCCAGAGGCTGCCTCGGGCTGCCCATTGGCATCTCCAGGAGGTGCCAGGAGGGAGAAATAGAACTGTATTCATAGAATCATGGAATCATTTAGGTTGGAAAAGCCCTCAAGATCATCAAGTCCGGCCATTAACCAGCACAACTGTGTTCACCACTAAGATAGAAGTGTCCCACATCTGCATGGCTTCCAAATCCCTCCAGGGATGGTGACTTCACCACTGCCCTGGACAGCCTGTTTCAGTGCTTGACTACCCTTCTGGGGAAGAAGTTTTCCTGAATATCCAATCTAAACCTCCCCTGGTGCAGCTTGTGGCCACTCCTTCTTGCCCTATCATTGGATTGGTCCATGCAAACTTCCACACAAGTACTGAAGACTTTCCCTGGCTGAGTGTTCCTAGGGCTGGCGTGTCTGGAGGGACATTCATCCTTTCAAAATAGAGGAAAAAAGGGAAAAGTGGAAAGAGAAAGATCAAGGTGAGAGAACATTCAGCCCTCACCTTCACACATCTCTGGGCACGGGCATTTAAAAGGTTCTTGGACACACCAGCCTTGTTAATTACTGTGAAATCCTCTGCAAGTGGGGGCTGTGCTGGCTCTGATCCCCCCAGCCCTCTGCTGGGGAGAAAATTTGCCACAGGACCACAACTGTGGGATGTCTGGGGCACTCAAGGAGGGGGATCCTGGCCCTCCTTGGAGAACCCCCAAGCCCCGTTCCCCAGCCCAGTGCCAAGCCATCCTCCCAGGGAGGAGGCAGCTACCCATGCTGGCCACACTTTGATTAACAAAACAAAGATGCTATCAGTGTTCTGAGCCCAGCCTTACAGATGGTGCTTTATGGTCTGGGATTCAGGAAAGCAAAGCTCACCATCCTCCAGAGGCAGGATGAGATGCAGAGAGGGATACTGCACACACGCCGCTGCCTGCAGCCCTGCCTGAGGCCTCTGGCTGGTGGGCAGGAGGTGGTGAGGAACTTGTCCCCAGCCTCACCCTTTTGATGTACAATGTCCCCAAGGACAGCCTCAGAGAGCTCACGGGGCCTCTCAGGCATCTCCCACCCAGCCTGCTCACTCCAGGGTCATGCCAGTTCTGCAAAGCAACACCCTTGTGATTTTACACCCCTTCTCCCTTCATCCCGTGGTCCTGGCTGCGCTTTCCTGCCCACCCTGCCCTGCCCCTCTCAGCACCTCTGCGGGCTGCACCGCTTCTCCATCAATGCTGGAAAAAGCACGCCCACACTCCAGCTCTCTGGCAAGCAGGACCTCAAGGACCTGGTTTCGGACCCCTGGGCTTTGCCCAGGCTCTCTCTCCAGCTTCTCCCAGCCCCAGGACCCCCTCGGTGCTGCTGCAAATCTCCTCTTCTCAGCAGCAGCTGCAGCAGAGTGTTGCTCTGCAAAAGCACTAAGGAAAATTACTGCAGAGGGTTGGCAGCCCAAAGCGAGCCGTGGAGCAGCTCCGTGTGTTTGGGAAGAGCCAGTCTGCTTTCCTGGTTGGCATTTCACTTCGCTAAGGAACGTGGGAGCCGGCCGCCTTCAGAAGGACTGAGCCCAGCTCACGTGTCTGGCCCCCAAAGCTCAGCTCAATCCTTCCGGGCAGGCAGGCATGGGGACCTCAACCAGCCGGTGTTAGGGGTCAGGGATTTTTCCAGACTCCCCATCCAAAATCTAAGGAACCACCTGGTTCTCCAGGGGGACACTAAGGAAAGGTAGGAGACCAGTCCAGCACAGATCAACAGGGTACTCACAGTCCGTGTACTGCTGGAGCTGGGCAAACTCGGCGGGGCTGAGCGAGATCCACATGCCATCGCTCATCTTTGGGCAGCAGGGCCTGTGACGGGGGCCACCAGCCACCGTGCTGCCGTGCCAGGCTCAGTGCCACAGGTGCCACACAGGGCTCGGTCACATCGGCACGGCGAGGGGCACGGGGGGCTCTCGGACTGCTGGCATCATCCCGCTGAGCCTGTGAGGAGCCAGCCCCAGAGCTTCAGGGCACCTGGTCAGCACCTTTTTCCCTGGAGGGGACAGAAAGAGAGGGGTCAGCGGAAGGCAGAGACTGGGTCCTGCTGCCACGGCTCCCTGGGGACAGTCACCTTCCATAGTGGGGTCTGTGGGGCAGGGGGTGGTGAGCTTGGAAATGGGGTGCCAGGGTGTTTTCCCAGCTGGGAAGGACGCCCCACTGCAGACGTGGGGGATCCGTACTCCAGGGAACAGGGAGAGGAGTGTGTGGGCTGCAGTGCAACAGGGGTGAGCACAAGGAGGAGCACGGGGCACCTCGCTGTGTGACCATTCTCAGGGCTCCGTGTCCCTGGGGAAGCCCCTCTGCCATGGAGCCACCCACAATGGCCACAGCTCTCAGTGGCCAGAGGGTGTGGCTGACAGAGGTCAAGCAAACGCCTCAGGCAGGGAAAGGGAGTTGTCACCCCCAGCGTTTTCCAGGGGAACCCAGCAGAAGGGGGAGCAGAAGGAAGGGCACGATTATTTAAAGAAGATGCAAAAACTGGAGGCAGGGAATACAAGAGAGTAGAAACTTCCAGCTTACTCCTGCACCTTTGAGGCCAGTGCTTACTTCCAGAGAACCGCTGTAAATGAAAATCTACAGTCAAAACTGGACACAAGGGAAAAACCTGTGCCACAGAAAAACCCTGACCAAACCTGTGCCACAGAAAAACCCTGACCAAAGGGCCCTCTCCAGCCCACCCTTTTAAAGGCTTCAAAATTTATTTGCTTTTTTCATTTAACTGAATTGGTAATCAGGCAAAGGGCAGCATTTGGAGGAGGTGGTTGTTCTCCAAGGAGTTTGATCTCCATTTTAGGGCTGTTTCCCTGCTAAATGTTGGCTCCCAGTTTCCACCAGCCTGAGCTGATGGACTGGAGAAAGCTGAGCAAGGATGAGCTGGAAAAGGTCACAGGACTTGGGAGGATGCTTGGCGAGCACCCACATCCCCCAGCTGGCTGCACCCTTCCATTCCCAGAAAAAGGTCTTTGGTTAAGGTGAACAGGTAATTTTGGGGAGCAGTCAGGTCCCACATGCCACACCAACCCCACAGAGAGTCCCTAGGGACATTCACATACGGTGTGCACCAGGAGCAGTCTCTTAACCCCTCATACTCAGGGCTTCCCCCACATGTCTTTACAAATGCTATTTTGGCTTTATTTTCAGCTGCTGAAAAGTGCTCCAGGGCAAGGTGTGGTCCCAGGGACAAAGCCTGATGTTGGCAGAGGAAGGAGCAAACCCTCTTTGGGGCTGTGGGGAGGATGGTGACAGCTCTGAGGAAACACCCAGATGGCTGCCGAGGGGTTTTCCAGCTGCAAGGAGTGACTGCACACCGAGAGAGGAGCCCACCAAACCCTGGCTACACACTTGCTGGAGTTAAATGCCACAACTCCCCTTAGTCCTGCTCAGTCCTTTCCTCCCAGGAGGGCAAAGTCACTGGGGTCTTGCTCCACCCCTCCATGGCCTGGGACTTCTCGGCTGCTTCTGAGGCTGCCTGGAGGGCTCTGGGGCTTGGGGACCCCACAAGATGCTGTTCCTGCCCAGGGGTGGAGCGATGGCTGTCCCAGGATTAGGGAGCAGTGCCCTCACTGCTCTGCCCTGGGGCACCCATGGCGGGATAACATACAATCCAGGGAAAATCTCACCTTCCCACCCTCACTGGGGCCCTGCAGCCCCACGGCAACTCGCCTCCAGCCTGTGACTATCCCAGCTCATGCTGGCAGCTCTTTGTCCCCACGCCACCAACCGGGGACAGGCTGGGTGTGACAGTGGTAGGGCTGGGAAAGAACTATCCAACGTCTTCCCACACTGGTTTTGTGGGGATCTTCATCTTGGTGAAAGCACAAGCAAGAACATGGTGTTTGCTCCTATCCTGGATGATGGGTTTGCCCCAAAGTACCTCCAAGGCTGGTCCAGAAGAACTCAGTCTGTAAGAAATGCCCAGGAACACACACAGACTTCATGTTTCCTGGCAAACAAGCTGTTTGATTCGACCAGAGCCTCTTTTTTATCCTAAACTTATCCAAGGAGAGGCTGAGAGTGCAGAACTAACTAGAAGAAAAGGCCAAGTGGGGGACCTGGCTGGCTCCAGCTCCCCGGAGGAGTCTGGGGGCACTGAGCCCTCCCACAACAGAGGGCAGCAAAAATATCCCTCGCTTCTTTTAATGGTGGGGGATGGGGCAGGGGGACAGGGCAGCACAAAGCACCAGAAGGAAAGCAAAGCAGAGCTAATTGGGCCATCCCAAGGGGCTTTCCCCCAGCAGTTGCTGGAATAACAAATGCCACTTCTGGCGCGTCAGCCTTGGATTTCAGGAAGGGCAGGAAAAAGCCTCCTTAGGAATCCAGCTGCTCCTCGCTTGGCCGCCCTCTGAATTGTCAGCGGCAAATTATGTTCTATTAAATCAAATTTGCCTCTCGCTAAAAATAGCTCCCTACTAGTGTTACAAATAACACCGGATTACCCTGCCTGAAGGCACTCACCGTGTGTTACTGCACGATTCAGAGAACTCCACTGGAGACAGCCTGTCTGAGGCATATCTCCCCCCTTCATTTTGATGTTCTCACAGGGGCACCTCAGCTTCTGTTCAAGACTATTCCCATGTATTACATGAAGTAAATACAGCATGATTAGTGAGCAAATGGGATATTCCAAGTACTGCAACAATGAGCTCAGAAAAGACTTAAATGTGTTGCATCTGCTGAATTTTCTTTAGTTCTTGGGATTCTATTTTTGTGCTCAATATTGCAACTGAACTTCACAAACCCTGACACCGTACTAAACACGCTTGAATGTGTGATTTTAAAACAGCTGAAGAATTAGCATTTTTAACAGCTATTACTAAGGATCCCTTATGGGACTAGAGATGAAATCCCCACATTTCCCAAATGCAAGGTTGGGCCAACTATTCTCAGTGGTTTTCTGCATGGCACAGAGAAGCATTAAGCTGTGAGGTATTTGATAGGCAACAGTTCTGCCGTCACAGGTGTCCTACTGCAAACCGTTTGCTCCCCAGGAAGAGACTGCAGCCCAACAGGCAGCAATTCCTGCATTTCAGAAGTATCACTAGAAATTTAAGGTTAATACAGTAGCTAGTCGGTAAAACCTAAAAGCCATGTGCACATTTCTGAGATTACAATTTTCAGCTGAAAAAATGACCTGCCTGGAAATAAAGTGGACATCCAGCCAAAGTGGCTTGGAGAGGATGGAGAGGGGGGATCCCAGAGCCTCCCAAACCTTCCCGGGGGAATAAGTGGTGCTGGAGCTCTTGGGAAGCTGCATGGAACATCCTGCCAGCTCCAGGAATGAAGGAGGTGCTGTTGGGAGCATCGACGGGTGCAAGCAGAGGTGCAGCTCCATGGGAGCCAGGGCCCAGCCATGTAGGGCTTGAAACACATCAACGTGGGAAATGCCAGGCGGGAGGTAGCCATGGGCCAGTTCCCAAGGGTAAGTGGAGCCTGGAGATGCGGCAGGACCAAGCCACGGGCAGCAGAACATGTCAATATCCCTAAGAAAGGGCTGTCCAGGTAGGAGTGTCCATGTCCTTTCAGTATCCAGGGATGGGGGACTCCCAGAAGCAGCGATGGGATGGCAGAGGAGCTGCTTTTCCAGCCAGACATTCCTGTCAGGAGCCTCTTCACCAGCCCCCAGCTGCTGGCTGCCCAGGGCTGCTGTGGATGGAGGACCCAGCTCCTCCATCCCACAGCACAGTGCTCTGGGGGTCACCATAGGATTGGGAGGGCTTGTTCCACTGTCACCCACCTGGCCCCCCACAGGACCACAGCTGCTGATGGGGACCTAATTCTGCCCATGCTGGGGCACAGAACCAGAGGCAACGGGTTGGCAGCTTCCAGGTGCTGGCAGAGCCCCCAGCCTCTGATCAGCTTCACAGGCGTGTGTGGATGGGGCTGCAGCGCATGCCCCACAGTAGATTCCTGCTCCAGATGCCCTTTGGGAAGGAAAAACATCGGCTCCTTGAGCTGCAGGAGGTGGCACGAGGAGGCAACGCTCGTGCTGAGCACAGGCACACGTGCAGAGGCCGTGGCTCCCTGGCAGCAGAGGGATAGAGCACAGCACACGATGCTGGGCTCTTCCCTGCATCCCTGCCCGGGCCTGCAGAAGCCACAGTCACGTGCCACATCTCCTGGGGCAGAAGCATGGCAGGTCCCTGCAGGAATGGCATTTTCCAGGTCTCCCCCCACATCTTTTGGAAAGATCAGCCTATTTTTGTGTTGGATGGGGAGAGGCCCCTGAGGCGGTGGGTGGAGTATAAATCCCTCCTGTCCCACTGCAGCAAACAAACCCCAACCAAGTCACGATCAAACTATTTTCTGCAGTGACAGGAGCTTTTCTGCATTTTGCCAGCCCAAGAGGACACTCAGGATCGGCTTTTTCCATTTTCCAAACCTATTGCAGTCTACACATCCCCCTAACCCTCTGACCACCCACCCACACAGAGGAAGGCTTTGCTTTGGGTGCTGAGCACCCTCGTGGCACCAGGGCGATAAAAGGTGCTGGCAGGGGTGCCCGGAGCATCCGTGTTCTCCCTCACAGTGACACAGGGAGAGGTGGGTGGCCGTAGCCCGCCCTCCAGCCCCAAGGTTGGGCTGTGGCTGTACCAACTCCCAACTGGGTGCTGGGAGGGCTTGGCTCAGCCTTGTGACAGCAGGGACTCAGCCTCCCTTGGAACTCGCCCACCCGCCAGGGTCAGGACAGCTCAGCTCATACCCCAGAGACACCAACAACTTCCTGACTTAACCGTTGTTGGATTTTTAGAGAACAATTTTGCTGGCTGAGTTCAGAGCAGACTGGATCTGAGCTAGGATACCTTGGGAGCAAGACCCTTCCCCTTGCCATCACCCCTGCAGGTCCCAGTCAAACCAGATCTTGTCTCATGGAAAAGCTCTTTCCCACACCAGACAGGGAAGCAAATGCTGGCCCTGCAGCCTAAGGACTGGGATCCTCCCCAGGATCCCACCTCCACCACCTTGCACGGGTAAGTCCAGGACTTCAGGACACCCCCAAACCTGGCAGATGGAAGCCCTGGCTCTCTCTCCCTGCGGGAACCCTGTGGCCACGGGTCCCGTGGGTTAACCCCACCTTGCATGGGATAACACTGCTTCCTGGTAGCTTTGAACCACGTTCTTCCCTTTCATCCCCCAACACAACCTGCAGAACAAGTCACATCCAGCCTCCCCCCCCCCCCACCCCCCAGCCACACCGAGCACCTCCTCAGTCCTCCTGGCTTCCAAAGCCAATGGCCCCGGCAATTTTTACTTAACAAGAAAGACACTAACGAGCTTTTCCGGCCTGGCAACACAGAGGAACAGCTGGATTGGGCTGTTCTTCTGCCCAGCCAAAGGACGGCTGGTTCTATAGCCAGGCTGAGAACCAACACATGCTGAGACACCAGTGAAGGTGGTGTAGGGTGGTGTAGCCCCCTGGGCTGCTTTAGGGGCTGGCTGCCATCCTCCTCACCCTGGGGACAAGGGTATATGCTGCCCTCTCCTTTCTCCAGCCTTCGGTAAGCTCTTCCCAGGAGCGGAGCCACACGCCTGGGAACC
>NW_008237174.1:348521-362246 GCF_000691975.1 Corvus brachyrhynchos | reverse complement strand
TTTCCCCACTTCGCGATGACCAAGGCGCGCTGCCCCGCAGTCCCGACTCTGCCTGTCCCCATCCCCGCCCCTGTCCTTGTCCCCGTGCCTGTCTCCATCCCCATCCCTAACCCCATCCTCGTCCCCCTCCCCGCCCACGTTCCCATCTTCATTCTCGTTCACGTCCCAATCCCCTTTCATGTCCCCATCCCTATCCCAAGCCATATCTTCATCCCATCCTTGTCCCCGTCCCCCTCTGTCCCCACCCCAGTTCCCATTTCACTCTCCTCCCTGGGGCCTTCCCTCCGCCTGCACCTCGGTCTCTCACTTTCAAACAGTTTCACCCATGGCAAAGGTTGCTCCTTCCTCAGGAACAGAACAAACCGCTGAAAACAAACAAACAAAAAATGCCAAAACAGATAAAAAGCATTTTTATTTTCTTTCCATGACGCGTCTCCCTGCCTGCTTGGGAGTGACACTATTTCAGGCATGTCTATTATTTATGTTTCACTATATTTATATTAATTAGAGACATGATCCATGTGCGTAGTTCTCCAACTTCAAAAAAAGCAGGAGAAGGGGACTGACAGCTGGGACTGAACTTTCTTGAGAGAAACAGGAGCGGGTTCCACAGCCATAGCTGTGCACTGCGTGCCAGTCCCAGATGATGTTCCTGCTCTACATAGGGGATCTCTCCAGTCCCAGCCCCACTTTCTCTCCCTCCCTTCTGGCTGCGACCCCAAAGAGATGGGTTGGGGTTCCTGGCTGGGATGCTGAGAATGACGGAGTCCCCAGAGCCACACCAGTTTTAGGGGAGATGGAATCATGGAATCATTTAGGTGGGAAAAGACCCCTAAGATTGGGTCCAACCATTAACTTTTAATGGTGGCACTTGTCATCTGTGCCTGGGAAGGAGGAGCATCCCCTCAAAGAACTAACTGGTCTCTGATGATGGGCTGTGCCAAAGCACAGAGGAGTCTCACATTCCAGAGCAGTGGGAAGAGGACCCTGAGCTCCCTGCTCCCATCCATGCCAACCATCTCCCTCAGAAGCTGTAACCTGTGTCAACACTGAGCCAAAGCAGGTGACATCTCCTCTCCCCTGAACGTCCCAGCCCTGCCCTCATCCTGTGTGGCTTACTTCTCCATCCCGGGGATGGGGATTGGGTTTGGGACCAGGATGAGGATGGAGAAGTGGGGCCTCAGGGCACACTGGTGGGATGTGGGGAAAGCCCGGCCACCGTGGGGGAGGCAGGGTGGGAAATTCATAATAAATTAGTTTTATCATTTATTACCAACTACTGCAGGGAGGCAACAGTTTATCCAACATGTGGGTGAGAGGAGGAGGAGGAGCAGGATGAAGAAGAAGTCTCCTGGCCTGTTGCTGTCCACATCCCGGGTCCCAGGGCACGTGGTCTCTGGGCTGGGCAGGAAGAGACCTGGCCAGGGCTGGTGAAATTTCTCCTGCAAGGGCTCAGCTGGTAGACACAGAACCCTTTTCCCAACAGGAAACTCACACCAGATGACCTTGCCCAGCTCAGGGCTGATCCCAGCCCACGTGGGAACAATGCACTGGGGATGCATTATTACCTCCTGCAATAATTTCCAGCCAGCAGCAGTCTCCCAGGGCTTTCCAGATGGCCAGGAGTTCTCACAGGTCTTCCAGCCATTTGAATGGCCCTGCGGGAGTGGGGCATGAATATTTTTTCCAGGCAGAGTGGCCAGCTCAGTCATGAGAAGCTGCTAGCCCAGTGAGATGCTGGACTTCTCCGCTCTGCCTCCACTTGGCTAATGCTCTGCCAGGGCTCTTGGTGGAATTCTCAGTACTCCCAGATGAGAGACTTTAATTCTTTCCCTTCATCCAAGTAAGTACCCCTTCCAGGGTTTAATTAGTAAATTAAAAGGGTAGAAAGACCAAATTATGATGATTAGGCACAAGCCCCGGTGATGATGTCTCTCTCTTGCAGACCAGTGTGCTGTGTCCTGACACACTCCCAGTCCCTAAAAGAGCTGAAGCAGCAGACTCACCCCCCAGAATGATTCCCTTAGTGGGACACTGGGCTCAGCTTTGGGAGGATGAGAGCTACTTAACACTGATATCCAGGCGTGGAAGCCCTGACCATGCTCCATACCTGAGGGAGGAGGAGGAGGAGGATCCCTTTGCTGGGGTGGCAGTGACCATGAGCCAGGGGTGCTGGCAGGAGCTGTGAAGCCTCTCAGCGCTGCCTCCGCACATGCAGGAGAAAAAGCCCAGTTTGTAGAAGCAGGAAGGACAATGGGATGCTACCCTGGGGATTTGTAATGCCTTCCTGGTCCCTGCCAGTTCCTCAATACTCTCCCTGCTGTGCCAGTGGCTCCCTGGGATGGCCCACCACCCACCAAACAGCCCACAGCTGTGTCTGCAGGTGCCCCTTGGCACAGCACCTCTGCCAAGGCCTGTGCCTCAAGCCCTGAGTCTTGCTCTCCAGACTGAGGCAAGTGATGGGTTAAGGAGAGCTGCAGCCCCGTTTTCTATCCCTGTCCAAAAAAGCCATTACATTTTGCCTGGCAAAAATTGTTCTCCTTAAACCTGAGTCACTCATGATTCCTTGTTCTGACGCTCAGAGATTTCTTCCTTTTTCCTGGTTTCCCCTGGCAGAGCCCAAACCCAGCAGGGATCAGCAGAGAAGGGGCTGAAGCCCCTTCCCTGATCACCCTGGACACCCAGCTTCCCACAGAGGTGGTTGCTCTGCAAAGGATGGACACTGATCCAGCCTTATTTTGGGGGCACTCAAGGGGAGGAAGATGCTTTTTTTAGTCTGACAAGTAAAGGAGAGGTTAAAAATGTCTTTTCATCAGCTGGGCAGACTTGGGAGATTTTTATCAGCTCTCTTCTTGCTTTAACTCTTGTTAATTTTCCCTTGAAATGTTGGCCCAAGGCAACGCCAAGGCTGGCTGCTGACTCAGTTGTAGCACTGCTTCCCCTCCTGGGCTCTGTGACGTAGGAGAGAAGGAATCCCAAGCAATTATAACTTGATTATTTTACTGAACGTGTGATTACAAATGGGAACTGCAGAGCAATGAGCACTGCAGACAAGATACGATTAGAATGAGCCCAGGCTCCCCCAGTCCCAGCTCTTGCTCCAAAGACAAACAGCTGCTTGGGAAGCCCTTCACAGCCCAGTTATTTCTCAGTGATCACAGGAAAGGTGATAAAAACCCCATAAAACCACAAGAAATTTCCAGGATGATTTTTTTTTGTACAGTTCTGCTCAGTACAGTTCTGCTCCCTGGGAGAAGGATGAGCTCATGGGTGGTTGCCAGTGTTATATTAAGTCTCAGTGAGCCTGGAGAGAGGTAGATTAGGTTGGCAATTAGAAAACGCTGCAGGGATGGGATGTCCCCCGAGAGGGACTCGACTGAAGAGCCAGGAGATGCCAAAGTGGCCAAACTGGCCCCTTCCCAGCTGCCAGTCATGGGGGTATGGGTGTCCCTGGGCATGGTGCTGAGGCTCCTGCAGGCAGTGAGAGGAGCCGGTGGCAGGGCAGGACAGTCACTTGCTCTTTCACTGCTGTAGATTTTCCCAAAGAACTTGGTGTCACCCCAGCAGGCTTTTCCCAAGCCTTGGGGTGCTGAGCATCACAGAGGAAACAACTCAGCTGCTGGCTGCCAGCTAACTCCATCCCTGCCTCTGCACTGGGAGAACAGCCTGCACGGCTCTCCTGCAGAGCATGACTTCTAGGCAGGATGACTTTCTGGAGGGTGAAATAATTCTGATTTGGGAAACCATGGGGCTGACAGGAAGCAAGTGAGAGTTGCAGCAAAGCAGTTGGAGGGAACATATGTAGCAGTGCCAGCAGCAGCTCTCCAGGGCTGTGTGGCTCCTGCCCAAGCCCAGCTCCATTCCCAGAGCCAGCCTGCTGTAAGGGAAAGATGCTGTGAGTCAGGGATTTAGGCGAAGCAGCGTCTTCCCGAGGCTGGAGGAGGACTCGAGCATGGAGCCTCATGAGCCATCGCTACCTCTGAGTGCAGGAGCTCAGTAGAGACTGGGGAAACCCAGGAGAGAGGGAGCTGGGAGACCGAGAAGGGTGTTATGGGGCAAGTCAGAGCACCCATGGGTACCTTGCATTTTGTCCCTGCCCTGTTTCCCCTCGAGTGACCTGGAGCTGTTAGAAGGTGATCATAGAATTATGGAATCGCTGAATGGGTTGGTTTTGAAGAGACTTTAAAAGTCATCCAGTTCCAACATCTCATCCCCATGGGCAGAGACACCTTCCACTAGACCAGGTTGCTCCAAGCCCCATCCAAACTGGCCTGACACACTTCCAGGGAGGGGGCATCCATGTCTTCTATTGGCAACCTGTGCCAGGGCCTCACCACCCTCACAGGGAAGAATTTCTTCCCCAAATCCAGTCTAACCCTGCCCTCTGTCAGTGTAAGGCCATTCTGCCTTGTCCTATCACCTAGCCCTGTCCTTGTCCAAAGTCCCTTTCCAGCTCTCTTGGAGATCCTTTAGGTACTGAAGAGCCACAATAAGGTCTCCCTGGAGCCTTCTCTTCCTCAGACTGAGAAATCCTCAGCATTTCCTCATAGGAGAGGGATTACATCCCTCCAACCAACTTTGTGGCCTCTTCTAGACTTGAGATGACCACAGTGACAATGCCACAGCTCAGAACATGATGGTGTCACAGCATCACGACGTCAGAACCCATTGGCAGAGAGCAGCAGGTTCTTTTAGCCTAGTGAAAAAAAATCCCAAATTTTACAAAACACATGGAAAACCCCCTCTTGTACAGAGATATTGACATATCATCTGCAACCTCAAGCACCCAGAGCTGGGGGTGACACCTCACTGCATGCCCATGGGTGCAGCTGGGTGCCTCCATCATGAAGAAGGGAGGTGGGAAAAGGAGGGCAAGGGACGAGCATGGAGCAAATTTGGGGTGCAGGAATCCATGCAAAGGCAGAGCCCCAGCTCTGTGCCCTTGGGGTAGGCATGGCAACATAGGGATCCTGCCTCCTGTCTCCGTCTCTGGCTGCTGCCTCGCTCGCAGAGTGTGTGGAGAAGAGCAGGGAAGGGAGTACAGGAGCTGTCAGATGCTGTTAGCAGTGTGACACCTCTTAATAAGGCCCATCTGTCTGGAAGGCAGCGGATCCGGTAGGATTTCTGCAGCCCCCATTGTAAATGCTACTGCCAAGGTTCTACAATCAGCACTAATAAACACGCTGGGGCAGCATTTGGCACCACGAGCTCAAACATCCCAGGATGAGAGCGAGAAAATCAGGATTGTAACAAAAATCCTCACTGGAGCACAGAGCTCCTGGGAAACTCGTTGCGTCTTTTGGGATGTGTTGGTCCAGCTGTGGGTCACTTCTGGTGGTGTACCTGGTTCCCACAGACACCCATCTTACCTGGGAACGTGCACATGGATCCTGCATCCTTAACCAAAAGGCTGAACAGGTTTTCCACCAGCCTTTCAACCATGAAGAGCCACCAGACCCTTATCCGAATCTTCATCCTTCTTGTCCTGCATTGCTGCACCCCAAGGGACACAGGCAGCTGCGTGGGACAATAACTGTGAGAAGGAAATCCCTGTCTGTGGGAAGAAGGGTTGTGGGGATGCTGTGGGGATAAAATCTGCTGTGCCAAACCCACGTGCCATCTCAGGGCAGCACGTGTCACTGGGCAGCGGGCACTCCTAGCGCAGGATGGCACCACACAGAGCGCGTCTGGGAGGGAGCAGCTGGGCCCGTAGGTGTGGAATAGCAGCAGAAAAAGCCCATGTGATTTGGGAAATGCCACATTCGGGCATGATGAAAGGGTACAGCTGAGTCAAGTGGCTATTGATGAATCACAGGGCTGCAGGGAACACGCTGGTGGGTGTTTAAAACCCTCTGTAAAGCTTGGCTCAGCTGCGGCAGACATTTGGGCACGCAGGAACGTGCTCTGCTGCCTCTTCTGAGAATCTTCCCACCAGAGCTGGGGATACTTTGTGGGGTCAAGGGGAACCAAACACCACGGTGTCCATGGGGTTCCCCTGCACACTGACACCCCTGAAGGAGGGGAAGGTACCTGCAGATGGGTGCCTTTGATGCCTTTTCCTGGTCTTAAAATCAAGAGTCATACACGGTTAGAAGGGGAAAAGGGATTTTACCTTGGTATTTATTTTAAGGATCCTTAGGTGCACACGTCCAGGTCATATGCATCGAGATGCACCCCGCCGAGTCTATCTCTGTGTCTGTGTGTCCCCCCAACATTGGGTATAACATTATACGTTTTACTAATTAGCAGATCTATCAAAGATTCCCCAATGACAGGCTCAAGTGAGCCCCCCTCCCCAAGGAGCCTTCCCCTGGATGGTTCTATCTTGGTTTACAGAATGTGTTCTGGAGAGGACCTTGGGGTCTGGGGCACACTGATCCCTACCTACGAAGCTTCTAAAATGTTGAGTCTCTCAGCTTGACAAACAAGTCCAAGAATGTAGGCAAAAAGCACTAGGAATACAGAAGTTGTAAAAAGGTATAACAGGGGTATAAAAGAAAAGGCAAAAATCTTCATGGCATCACCTTGGGATGGAGCATGTGGTCCCAGCACGGCATGTTGGTGTGAACTGAGCTTTGCCGTGACAGCCCTGCCCAGGGGATGTTTGGTGCCAGGGGCCCTGCCACCCCCAGCTCCTGGGCCCTGCAGAGCTCTGAGTGCTCCCTTAGATGGTTTGGCCTCTCCTGAGTGAGCAAAATGAAACTCACCTCATTAGAAACCCTATTACATTGAGCAGTCTGGAGCACCAGGCCGCAGGGGACAGTGAGTCTCCCCTTTGCCGGGGAGTGGGGGGTCCCCAAATCAAAGGTGCTGATCCTGTGCATCCCCACAGAGGCTCACAGAGACCTTTGCCCTTCATGTTATTCCCACAGGTGGTCCAGCCTGTGTGCCCACTGAGGCTCCTCTTCCCCAGAGTCATGGTGCTGGGTTGCAGGTGTGTCCCCAACCCTGCTCCACTGTCCGTGAGGACCGGCTGGAGAGCTCCTCACCGTGAGCGATAAGAATCACAGTAAGTATATACTTCCTTAAGTCCCCTGAACTCCTGAATTAAAATACGGATGTGGGATTTAACTTGGAAGGTTTTTGAAGGAGATATTTTTGTTATACATCATCATGCGTGTCACCAGCCTCAAATATTTGGAAGGGCTGTATAAATAACTGTGTGATCACCTTCTCTCATCTGGCTCCTGCCTCTCTCTATCCCACAGCTGCCACAGAGTTGGTAAATGTGCATGGCACTCAGGAACCTGCAAGTTTACTCTCGGTTACTTTCTCAAATTTTCATGACAGGTGCTGTCACAAGACTTGTTTCATCTGAAAGAGAGGAGAGGAGAGGAGAGGAGAGGAGAGGAGAGGAGAGGAGAGGAGAGGAGAGGAGAGGAGAGGAGAGGAGAGGAGAGGAGAGGAGAGGAGAGGAGAGGAGAGGAGAGGAGAGGAGAGGAGAGGAGAGGAGAGGAGAGGAGAGGAGAGGAGCAGGATCAGGGTTCACGAGGATGCTGCTTCCCCGAACATCCGTCAGACACCTGCAAACTGTCAGGACAAAATTGTTGACACTGAAACACCATCTGGGACAAAACACATACCAGGAACTACACCATGCACTGGGCAACAGTTGTGTCAATCCCAGAACTACTGGCATGTGAAATCTTAGAATAACGGATGGGAATTTTCATGACATTTTCAGTGGAGAGAGAGGCAAAATGAGCCAGAAGCTGTTTCCCACACTGACAGCAGAACCAGCCAGAGAGACCTGGGGACATGACTTGGCACATCCCACATCTTTGTCCCCATCACCCCAGACCAGCAGCCAGTAGAGATGCCCCAAGGTCTGCACCCCCAAAATGCCCTCCTGGCCCTGGGGCCTGGGGCAGGGGGCACCCTAAGTGATTTTTTTTCCAAAGCTACACCAAAAAAGATGTTGCTATTAAAAGATTTTCTGGGTCTCCAATGTGAATCCTGAGCCACAGCCAGACAGCTCATCTTGGGTTCAGCTGAAACCCCTCCATGCCAGGCTGCCGCTGCCGCAGTCACCGGGAGAAGAGAAACGTTTGCCATATGCTGAGGGATTACTGTATAAAAATGAGATGCTTGGCTGCATGCCAAGGCACAGGGTTTCCAAATAGAGTCTGAATCCTGGACAGAAAAGTTCCAACTAAATATAGACATGACAGCCTCAGAGTTGACTTCTTTTTTTTTTTTTTCTTGGTTTGAGTTCACTTAAAATAGCATGTTGAGGGTTTTTTTGTGCCCTGCTGAGGGGGCAGGTAGAGACATGTTTACAAACACAGTTACAAACCCAAGGACACGGTGGGATGGGAACCTCACCCTTCCTCCTGCCCACCCTTGAATGGTCCTGAGGGTGGAGTGGATGCAGGTGCAGAGCACCCAGGCTGTCTCCAGCCCTTGGGGAGAAACCAGGAGAGGTGTTCTCTTCCTCACACGCTGCCCAGAAAGGTCTATCAGCCTAAAAACCATTGCAGGGAGCCAAAAAATGTGGGGCCCATGACGACATGGGACAAGACAAGTGGGTGGCACCTGTGGAAACTCACTCGCACGTGGCTCAGCAAGGAGAAGCTTTGCTGGGTGGTTTCAGAAGAGCCAGTCCCGCTGCTGGGAGTCAGGAGTGATGGAAAGCTGAGAAAAACTCAGCAAGGAGATGGTGCTTTCACTTGGAAAAGGCGGTGTGGATTTTCTGAGCTGCCAGCCCTGCTCACACCTTTTGGAGATGTGGGCTGGATTACTCAGCCACAGAACTACTGGCAAGTGCAGCAACAAAATCAAAGCCCAGCACCAGGATGGAGCAAGGGATCTCAGTGGCTTTGGGATGCAGCTGCTGCAGGTGCAGTAAGTGAAATACTTTTGCAAAAGCCCATAGAAAAAGCAACAGAGCCTAAATACCTGGGATGGAAAAGCAGGTGCTGGATGTGCTCCTCACACCCAGCATGGAGTGCTGGGAAGAAGCATTGGAGGGGAAGTGGAGAGAACTCATTCTCATGAGCCAGACACGTGTGCTTGAGGCAGCGGGATGCTGGAAGCTCGGGGGAAAAAACTCCCAGAAAGCTGGAAGTCATTGGCTGTCTAACATCACATATTACATATATATAATATGAGAAAATATTGGTGATAGGCTTGATGACAGAAAGGAGGTGAGACAAGACCCTGCATGCATGTTGGCTTGCACAGTTATCTGCAAAGGGCTGCCCAATATCTTTGCATTCCAAGCAGGAATTTATTTAAGGGTCCACAGCTCCTAGGACAGCTGATAGGGATAAAAATTAAGCAGATGGCTGAGACAGGCCTTAAATGAGGGTGGCCCTACAAAACATAGGATGTCTTAGTATCGAATAATCAGTTGCCCAAGAGGGAAAAAAAAAAGGTTTAAACTAATATAAAAAGGCAGGAAAGTGGCTGAGGTGTGATCCCACTCCAGCAGAGGAGCTGCCAGGAGGAAGAAGTCTGGCTCTGTAAAATTCCTGTTCCTAAACAATGGTGCTGGGAAGGTCGGTGACATGGGGGAGGTAGGGCTAATAATAAAAATACTGTTGGAGTTATACCTTACATAGAGAAAACTGCACTGGAACTGGCTTTCCAAGAGCCCGGCAAAAAGCTTTTGTTTAATTTATGGGGCTCAGGCTATTTTTAGCTGGCAGATCCTTGGGGTTTTATCTGGGATCGCTGCTCTGAGCCAGCAGCTGGAACATTTTAATTGTTTGCTCTGGATTTAGGGTGGGATTTTTTTCTAAAGGCAGAAAGAGCAAAGCAGGTACTGGGGTCTGACCTTGCTGGTCTCCCGATATCCTTGCCAGCACCTTCCAGAGTGGGGAGAGGAAATGGGTCTTGGAGCAGCTCCCTGCCTCCTGGGAGACTTCTTGGGGTGGTGCTGGGGGGTCATCAGATGAACCCCTATCCTCCAGTCCAGCCAGGACCCAGCCCCAGCCCCTTCCAGAGGCCAGCAGCCAGCAGGTGAGAGTGGCAGGGGGACACCGTGTCTCCCCATCCTCTGGTTGCTATGGAGGTCTAAAAATAGCCTGGGCAGTCCAACAAGGAGAGAGCATCCCCTTCTTCCAGGAAAGCCAGAAGCGCTCCGGGCCTGCGTGAGGCAGTGCTTTATTTGTCAGGAAAGCCCTTTGGTATCTGCCTGGAGCATGGATGTGAGAGGAGCCATCTGCTCGGGGACAGGAGGTGTTTACGCCAGCCCGGGCAGACACGGGCTCTGCGGAGCCTCGCCCCGGCTCCCATCGCGCTGCTGGCACCTCCGCCCTGCTCGGAGCTTGGCCCCGGCGATGAAGGCAGACTTTGTTTATGAAAACACCAGCTCTGCCGCTCTGGGAGCTCCCAGGACAGCTCAGAAATCCATCTTGGCTGACGGGAGCTGGCATGGTGGGGTGGCAGCAGCACTGCCATGTGCTGGGGCCGGTGGGTGTCCCTGCCATGCGGAGCACTGGGAATGCCGGCAGCCTCTCCGGAGCTGTGCCCTAGTGCTGAGCAGCCAGAGGACCCTGGCTGGGCAGGGGGCTGCAGGGGCTGCTGGGCTGGAGCTGATGGCAGAGCCACTGGCCTTGTAGGCAGTGCTGGTGTGGGGACACCACAGCACAAGAGGGTATTTTGGGGTTTCCTGTTCCACTGCCTACGCGCAGGGCTGCAGGCAGACACCTCTCCCTGTGCTCATGTGAAGGTGTTGGTGAGTTGGTGAGACAGAAAGGAGGCAATTAAAAGCAAAGCAAAACACCTCGGCCTTGGACATGCTCCCAGGAGAGGGTGAGGTACTCCAAGACCCCCATCTGCCTGCACTGACCCAAGAGGACATGGAATTTGGATTAAAGGGAAAACTTTGGAGAAGGGCAAAAAAGCACAAGTTTTCAACCTTACTCTGGCCCCCCCCCCTTTTTGTTTTTCATTTTTGTCTTCCTACAGAGTAAATCTTTTTCATTTGGATCCTGCTGACACAAATAACCCCAGGTTTTGGGTTGAAACATCAGCAATCACCTCTTTCCATTGCTGGCCAGCATGGCAAGTTAATTTTAACCTCCTAAGCTCCCTCCCATCTCCTGGAGGTTGTCCTGTTGCAGCCAGGGAGTGCTAGAAAATAGTGCATCGCCCACTCATCCAGCCTCCTTCAAGGGAAATATTTATATGATGCCAAAGAGAGGGTTTCCATGGCAGTGATGACTCTAGCACCGTCGCCTTGGAAACCACTTGAGGCCATCTTGAAGGGTTTGAAAATCCCCTTCAGAGACAAATAAGGAGAGGGAAAGGAAAGGCCACTGGGATCAGAGTGGCATTCCAGTTCTCCCCTGGCTTTCCTGTCAGCTCTTTGCCTGCTCCCGCTGCCTGGCTCCCTGCCCATGCCACCAGGATGATTTGTAGCCCAGGTGTCGCTTCATGGATAGACCAGGACAAAGGAATGAGGTGCTTTGCAAACAGCTGATGCTTCCTCCTGCTTCCCAAACCATCCAGCAGTGACTCTGGTGTCAGGGCAGTGCTCAGCCCCAGAGGGGGCTTCAGGGAGACTCCCCTGCGCCAGTGAACGCCGAGGTGATTATTAGTGCCTGCCCAACTTCAAGCACCAGCTGCTTTTGGAGCAGCAAATGCACAGGTTCCATGTCTTTGACAGCCCAAGTCCCCATCACACGTGAAGAGCCCCGTGTTTCTCCTGAGGAGCTGCCAAAATCTGAAGCACAGGCAAGAGACGGCTGCTGGCATCAGAGCGCTCGCCTGTGGCGGTGGAAGGAAGGCACCTCTGTGTCACGCATGCCAGGCTCAGCCCCCACATGCCGTGGTTCAGCTCCCACACCCCGGGGTTCAGCCGACCGAGTGCCTTTGGCCACTTATGCTCCCAGCCTGCAGGAGCTCTGTCACCAGCAGTCAGTCCATCTGGCTCTCAAGGACACCAAGAACACGGCAGGGAGAGCAAAGTTTTCTGAGCAGATGGATGATGAGCCCCACGATGCAGCTGGCAGCGGCAGGGGTGGCCAGTGTTGCTGCTTGTTCCAGCTATGGGATGGCTTTCTTTGGGGTTTTGCTGAAAAATATTAATTATCATCTTCATTTTGTTTAGGGCAATCTAAAATATTTTCTTCTTTCTCCCTGAGCTGCCTGCTTGCTGAGAAGTCAGTGATTCTCCAAGCCAGAGCTCTTCCCCTGGCACTCACACTTTGCTCTGCAGAGTTGCCTCCCACCCCCACCTCTGAGTACCTTCACACCACCCCCCACCCCACACCTGCCCTCCGAAACCCAGCCAGCTTTCCCACAGAGAAACACGGGTGCAGATCTTTGTCCCTCCACCGAAACCAAGGGAGTGTCTGGCCACAGTGCCAGTACGAGGTTAACTCGCGTCTCCACCCCGCTGCCTGTGCCGGGCTGCCTGCTCCTGCCTGCCCCTCGAGGGGGGCAGGGGGCATTTGGGGGTGCCAGGGGAGCGCCCAGTTCACTCTTGACCTACAGCATGTGAAAATCCTCACTTATATTGATGCAGCTTCTCATGTCTTGAATGTTGAAGCACGTGGGTGTGAGGCATGGGCTGCTTGGCTCTGCCCAGGAGGGAGCTCCTAGCACGCTGTGTGTCACACAATTCATGCCTGGCCCGTGCTGACTCAGGTGCCAAGTTGGGATGCGAAGCATGGAGTTACAAGTGTAAATATTTATTCATGGGCATGAGATGTCCCAGCCAAATCAGGGCACACAGATACGGTTCTTTATGAGGTTCTTACATCCAGCAAGCACTCAGGTGCAACACAATTTCACTGAGCACTGACTCCCACACTAACACATCTCCAGCCACAGTAAAACTTGGCAACAGCGCCCTGTTTCTGCTTGTCTATCGATCCAGGTGTCCTTGAGTCCCTCTGGCTGCAGTGACTGACCTGTGACACCAGACGAGGCTGGCACTGTCTCAGAGCCTGGGATGCTGTGGTACCTTGGTCATGCCAGGGATAAAGCTGTTCTTTACCCCTCAGGGACCGCTCTAAGCCTCCCGAAAGCAAAGCCCTTCTCTCCAGGGCCGGGCTGTCCTTTTGTTTGTTTTACTTCAGCACGAACAATACCAAAGTCTGCAATAAAACTCCACTACCTCATCACATCGCGGTGTGTCATGAGAACTAATATGTATTTTACCTTTAACGTCCTTCCGTGCTATAAAGACTGATGAACCGCTGCGGGAAGGGGTGCGGGACCCTTTGGGGTCGGTTCGCGCAGGGGCAGGCTGCGGGTGTGTGCCGGGGAGATTAACCCGCGGAGGCTGTGGAAAGGCCGGCTCTCTCCCCTTCCTCCCGCGGGGGTCTGGCCCCCTCCTGCGGGCGGGCGCGGGGTGGGGCCGGGCAGTGAGAGATGGGAGGAAAGGCCCTGTCCCTCGCTGGGAGTTCCGCAGAGTGGGATCCGGTGCAGCGTGGTGTGTCCTTTCGAGTTCGGGAAGGTTGAGTGGGGCTGGAAGTGGAGTTTTGCTCGCTGCTTTTCCAGCTTCCACTGCAATGGAACTTCCATACCCAGAGGAGCTCTGGCTGCCCCGTCCCTGGAAGTGTCCAAGGCCAGGTTGAACGGGACTTGGAGCAATCTGGAATAGTGTCCCTGCCCATGGCAGGGGGTGGAACAAGATGGGCTTAAAGCCCTTCCTACCCAAACCATTCTGTGATTCCATGATTTAGTGATGATAACAGCTCAGGTGAGACAGCTGTCCTGACCAGGGGACACTCACTGGGCAGCCAGGTTCCTGCGGATGGGCCTTTGTCT
>NW_008237174.1:339186-348505 GCF_000691975.1 Corvus brachyrhynchos | reverse complement strand
TTCCTGCAGGACGGGGGAGACTGGCTGGGGCAGCCTCAGACCAGGAAGAAGATGGGTGTTGTCAGATATGGATGGGTGGGGAGCAGTGGGTGTCCAGCTACTCCTCCTTCATGGGTGGGGGATGGAGCATAGGCCCCACGGGTGCTGCACCAGGTGGAGAAGACGCTGTAGCAAAGCATGAGGAGGACTGCCTTCAGAGTGTCCTAAGAAGTCTGCCTGCTCTTCCAAGCCAGGAACTGTTCTCCATGTGATGACATCTGCATGGTGGCTCTAGCAGGGAAGAGATTAAGGACCAGCACATCTTCCTTCCACCCCAAGCCACTCACTTCACTCCTCTTGTAGCCAGCTATCAAAAGCATTATCCAGGTGGCTTCTAGCACAGCAAGAGCTGCTGTCCCATCTCTGTCCCTGAGGACTGCAGTGCTTCCTGTGCCATCCCTTGTGAGCTGTCTGGTCACCTGAGATGGGGCATTTGTACAGACCAAATCCTGAAGGGCTGCGGTGTCCTGGAAGCAGCCCATTCCCAAACAGCTGTAAAGTGGGTGGCTTTGACTTAATGACTTGGAGGATGATCCCCAGCTGGGGGTGCCAGGAGAGGGGATACCCCAAGGGAAAGCAGAGGCCGGTTAAAACCACACGTTCTGCTTTCGCCCACCACTGGCCTCCTGTGGTGTGGGAGGGTGTTTTGTGACTCTGGTAAGGAAACAGTTCCAGGGCAGCACAGGAACTATTGTGCTTTTCCTGCCTCAGTTGAAGAAATGGAGAAGATGCAGCTTCACAGAGTGTTTAAAATCTGCAATCTCAGCCTCTCTGGGTGTGTAAACACCCTTATCAGAGCTATGTTAATCAATTGCCCAGTTGTTTGGAGGGCTGCACAGAGCATGTGACTGCTGACAGTGGGTCATAGCTGAGGGTTCCTGCCAGCTGGAGGAAGAAAATGCAGCTTTGCTGATTGTGAGGGTGGAAAACAAGCACCTCTGGGATTGATTTTTCCTGATTACGACAGCTGCAAAGCAGTGATCCTTCATCCAGCAGTCAGTGGTCAGGCAAATTGGTTTCAGTTTTCCTTGTTTTTTTAAACCACTGTCAAACAGGCTGGTGCTTAGACTCTTAAGCAGTGGTGAGTTTTAAATAGCTCATTCTTGAGGGCTTGGCAAATCCCCGTTCCTGAGGATCTGGGGAAACACACCAATGAATTGCAGGTGAATATCCTGTAGGAAGACTTTCTCCAAGAGCGCTACTGCGAGCTGTAGCTGAGCCCAGAATGGAGCTGGACTGGGCCAGCTTGTCCTGTGTCTTCAGGTTCAGACCTTATCCATTCCCCTGCCCAGCTGGATCCATCCCATGGGGATGCCATCATCCACGGTGGCACTGGTCCTGAGAGCCACCTGTGTCTACAGAACTGGGGTCTTCCTCTGCCAGATGGGGGTGGAAACAGGTTCTGAACATGGGCACAGATTTTGGCTGCAGTGCTGCTCCCCTCGCCTGGACTGTGTCCTGCTGAAGGAAGATTTGGATGAACTGACTGGGGTTGGGTACAGCCCTCATGTGCAGCAGGGGGCTTCCTGCAGGATCTGTAGCTGTACATGTCCCCATGTGCTCCTCTGCTTCTCCTGGTAGTAACTTCCGTGTCTGGGGCTTGTTTGCTCAAGCTGCTCCATCACCTGGTGCTGCAGGACTGCACCACCTACCCAGTGCTTGCCCTCATCCTCATAGGGCCCCCCCAGACCAACCCCAGCTGTGTCCTCTGGCTGCCCTACTGCCATAGCAGATGCTTAGGCTTTTAGGAAAATACAACCCAAGAGAGGAACTCACAGCTCAGGGGTTTGTCAGCAGAGCAAGGCAGATGAACTTTCACTTCCATTTGGGCCTCCCACCATGACACAGAGCACGTGCTGAAGCTGGCGACTCTTGCAGCAGCAGCACGCATTGCTGCTGGTCCTGTGGTGGGTACAAGCAGGCTTGGGGGAGCCCAGAGTTTTAAACCACTGAAGATCTTGAGTAAAGCCCTGAAGTGTCTTTTGTCCTTCCTGCAGATTGTCGCCAGTATACGAACAGGAGCTGTGAAGAGTGCCTGAAAAATGTCACCGTGAGTAGCAGCAGTAAGACTCCCAACCTCTCACGCTGCCTGACAGTGTAATGCTCTTACGGAGCAGTTTCCCTCCTGGAAGGGGCGTTGGCCCCCTGCCCTTGTCCCAGACATGCTGCAAATTC
The DNA here is from genome assembly GCF_000691975.1 of Corvus brachyrhynchos. NCBI lineage: Eukaryota > Metazoa > Chordata > Aves > Passeriformes > Corvidae > Corvus > Corvus brachyrhynchos. The sequence goes on along the minus strand of NW_008237174.1, from coordinate 346,291 downwards.
CACCCACCTATGAGGGTGAGAGGGCAATCCCTCTCTGGTGCTCTGGAAGGAGGTTGCTGGAAACTGGGTGGGTTTTGCTGTGTGCTTTTTGATTAGAGTAATGGAATTGCTGGGCTACTTCCTCATGAATGGGCAACATGCTTGGAGAAGGGACTGAATGAGCTGGACTGGCTGGTCAAGATGCCTCTCCACCAGTCTGTCTGTGCTGTGGCACTGGGTGGAAGCAGGATGTGTACTGGTGTCCTGCCAGTCTCTGCTGCCTTATCTCAGATATCAGCAAACTTGAACTTGAGTCAGATCTTGCAGCTGATGTAGCCAGAACCAGTTTGACCAAACTCTACCAAATGCTGGGGTTGGGGGTTGGAGCCACCAGGAGAGGAGCGTGCAAAGCCCTGCAGATAGTCTGGTAGTGGCTGGGCACACACACACCTCTCCTGCTCATCAATTTTGTGTGTGTAGAGTGCTTTGCCTCAAAGGCTTTCTTCTTATCCCAAAAATAAATGTAAAGGATTTGGTTATAAATTGTGCAAGCCATGGTGGGATTCTTAAGACTGTCCTGGGCAGGGCCAGTAGTTGACTCAATGATCCTTGTGAGTCCCTTCCAACTCAGGATAGTCTACCATTCTAAGCCAGGAGAAGGATTCTCAGCATCTTTACTTGCTCTAGAGCTCTGTGCTCCCCTCGGCTGCCTCTCCTGCTGCAGTCTGTGCTGACACAGCTCTTACTCCTGAGCACCCTGTTGCTGCTGGGTGGTATCTGCTTCTTGAGAGCCGGCAGCAGCGGCCCCATGCTGCAGCTCCCAAAGCAGAGTGTGGCTCGCTGGCAGCACGGCCATGCTCCAGTAATGCTATGCTGCCTGGTTCCTGTGTTGCAGTGCCTGTGGTGTGCCAGCAGCAGGAGGTGCATGGAATACCCCGTCCGAAGAATCCTTCCCCCGGCCGACCTGTGTGAGCTCCGCTCTGCGCGCTGGGGAGTCTGCTGGGGTAAGTGCCAGCCTGGGGTGGTGACTGTGTGAGTGCTTGCTGCTGGTGGGAGGTTCCCCTGCCTCCCCATCTCTCTGCCAGTGTAGCAATGACAGGCTGAAGTCAGTCAGGGTTCTGCAAACTTCCTGAAGCGTGGGTGGGGAAGCGGAGTATGAGCAGTTCCCTGCCTTCTGGCAAGTAGGACCCGTGAGGATTTAGCTACTCCAAAATACATCCCTTATGCTTTGGTGTGATGGAGGCTCCAGACGTGGCTAGCGCCTGGGAACAGGAGTGGAAGGTGCTCTGTGGGCCTGTGCAGCCCTTCCTGGTGTCTGGATCCCAGAAGCTCTCTCCTCTGCAGCTGGCATGTTGCTCCGTGCACCGCTTCTGGCTCTGCATGTGGCTGCTGTCCCTGGTGGGCTCCTGCAATCAGAAGTGTGGTGACTTCTCTGGGGGCCTGTGTGTGCTTCTAGTGCTGGATGTACCGTAGTCCTGCTCAGCTCTTACCCACCTGAGGAAAAAGCCTCTTCCAAAACTACCCCTGCACATGCAGGTCTCCTCTGGGAGCTTTTTCTGGTGGACAGCTTGCTCTTGGCTGCCTCTCCTCCCTGCTGCTCTGTTTTCTGAAGGATTTCTGGAGAGATTGGTACCTTGTTTTGGTTAGACCAAGCTTAGTGCATGTTCATGCTCAGACAGGACCCAACTTTTGGGGGCTGGAGCAGGAAGGGAAGCAAGCTGGGGCTTGGTTGCTCTCACCCACCCCCTTGATGAGGAGCCTGGAGCTGAATTGTCATTGCCTGTCATCTGTTGTGCTTGAGGCTGGGCTCTCTTGTCTGCCCACAAGAGTTCAAACTGCCCCTGTGCTTGTGGGGGAAGAATCTCCTCTTTGTGAGCCCTGTGGTATGCTTTTCCGAAACTTCTGTAAGACCTTGAAATACTAGTTTGGATGTAAGAAGCTTCACAAAAGGTTTCATTATAGAAGAACACATTCCTTAGCTTGCAAAACTTGCTTTAGAGAAGATTAGTCATGTGGGAGATTAGCTCTTACGTGAGTCTGCATTTTTGGTATGTGTGACTTGGCCTCTCTGATCAGCTGGAGGAGTGCCTGGTGCTCTGCCACAGACCTCTCTGCATGGGAAGGGGGGAGCTGAGCCCCAGGCTCACCCTGAACCCCTGAAAGGGTTTCAGAAGCACTGATGCTGCTGCAGGCTTTGGAAACAAGTCCAGTGGTGGAGTCAGCTGAGCCTGGAGTACCTAAAAGAGGATCTATTTAGAATAGATAAAAGGAAGATGTTTTTTTACAATGAGGGTGATGAGGCACTGGCACAGGTTGCCCAGAGAGATGGTGAGTGCCCCATCCCTGGAAATGTTCAAGGTTTGGGTGGATGGGACTGTGAGCAGACTGGTCTAGTGAAAAATATCCCTGCCCATGGCAGGGAGGTTGGACTAAATGACCTTCAGAAGTGCTCTGAGCAGGCTGAGGTGCACTGGGATTTCTGTAACCTGGCTGTTGTGTATAAAGTGGCTCCTAAACAAATAATTCCACAGGCTCAAGTCCCTGAACAGTCTGAATCATACTTGGAAGAAACTCCTCTTTGTTGTCGCCTTGGCATCTAGATGTGTCAGTTTTGGCTGGTGTCTCTACTGCCATTACTGCAGGAGCTGGGAAGGATGAGCAGGGCCCAGGGCTCGCGGCTGCTGCTTCACCACCATGTTCCAGCCGGTTTTGTTCTGTGTGTGGGCAAGCAGATCCCCCCAGCCCTGGGGAGACATGGCAGTGAGGTGCAGGAAGCAGCACTTGGCCTTCAGCTGCTGCACTGCTGGCTCCAAGCTGATAAATCCCAACAGATCTTGTTTCTGTTGATCTCTCGCCCAAGGACTCCAGACACCTATAAGTGTCAGCTCATCTCATCAGAGGTGGCTTCTGAGGCTGGCTCCTGCGGGCAGTAATTCCTCCCTGTCAGAGGTTGTTCCTTAGCCCTGAAGCCTTCAGTTGTTGGGTTTTTTTTCCCTTGATGGTTACTTTTTACCTGGATTAGTGATTAAGGTAGCTTTTTCTGCCAGAGGAGTTTGACCTGAGTGTGTTTGTCCTTGCCTTTCTTCATAGCCAGTAACTGAGCACTCCTGTTACCAGCTACACACACTCAGCTGGTGTGTATTTGTGGGTACCAACACTTGGTATATCTACAGCTAAAAATGTCAGTTTGCTTTCCCAGGTGGTTACACGTCTCCAGCCCAGTGACTGAAGCTGCTGGTGACTGTGGTTGTATGTTCATAGATAAGACAAGAGGAAATTGCTGTAGGACAAGAGGAAACGGCCTCAGGTTGCACCAGGGAAAGTTTAGGTTGGATATTAAGAAAAAATTTCTTCTCTCAGAGGGTGGTCAGACAGTGGAACAGGCTGCCCAGGGCAGTGGTGGAGTTGCCATCCTTGGAAGTGTTCAAAAAACTTGTAGCTGTCGCTCTTGGGGACGTGGTTTACTGGAGGACCTGGCAGTGCTGGGGGAACAACTGGACTTGATGATCTTAGAGTGCTTTCCCACCTTTAATGATTCTGTGATCCTATGATGCTGTACTGTAACTCCAGGCAGCTGTGTCTGTGTGTGCTAAATGTGTTTCATCAAATCCTTTAGTGAACTTTGAAGCCCTGATCATTGCAATGTCCGTGGTGGGAGGAGCACTCCTGATCATGTTGGGGGTCTGCTGCTGCTGCTGCTGTTGTAAGAAAAAGAGCAAAAGGCAAGTATTGGGCAGGTCCCATGATTGTGTGGAGCAGCTCAGATGCAGCCACATGCTGCTGCAGAACTGAGTGCTTTAAGGGACTTTTCTGTCTGCCAGGCCAGACAAGGATGACGAGAGAGCAGCCAGGGAGCGGGAGAAGAGGCGGGTGCGGCAGGAGGAGAGGTGAGTTTGAACCACAGGCCCTCAGGCTGCAGAATGATTTGGCTCCTGTCTGTGCTGTCAAACATGATGCCAGGAGGCACATGGGGCTCAGCACATGCAGTCAGTGGCTGCTTCAGCCCTAGCTCACACACAAGCCTCATGAGGATGTCATGCTGTGGCGACTCGTGGGTGTAGCATCACAAGTGTTGTGTATGCAACTCCCTGAGGGCTGCTGACGTGTGTGGGCTCTGGTGGTCCCCGGTGCCCCTAGGAGGTGGGAGGCTGAGCAAACCTGCCAGCCTGGAGCTCCCTTGGTTGGGATTAAGCAAGGAGCTGTGGTGCTTTTTGTTTGGTTTTGTACGCCAGTTACTGACTCATGGCTTTTCTGTTTGCTTCGTGCAGGAGAGCAGAGATGAAATCACGGCATGATGAAATCCGAAGAAAATACGGTACAGTGCTGACATGAGTGATTCAAACTAAGCTTTAGATGAAGCAGCCTCAGTAACTGTGCTTCTTGCTGTGGTTACAGCTGTAGGTGGGACCTGGCCAGCAGGGAAAATATGGTCTCTGCTTCCCTTGGCTCAGTGAATTGCTCTCTGAGAGCAAGTGTAGAGATGCTGGTGGTTGAGGCCACACAAGGGCTGTTCTTCCTGAGCAGGGAAGACAAAGTGTATAATGTTCCCAAGAACCTGTGTCCTCCAAGCTTGGCATGTGGGAGAAGCTGATGGAGCTTGACTGGAAGGGAGAAGCAGAAGCTGGCAGACAGCACCACCATAATGCTGTTACCCTTCAGGTACAGCCCTCCAGTAGCCCTGTGGGGAGCGAGTGGCTGGGGAGCCAGCAGCCTGAGGTGTGGGGCCAGGTAGGAATCAGAATGCCCACAGAGCAGGAGCACAGAGCAGGCACCAGTCCTACCCCACTCCCAATCCCACTGGTCTTCTGTGCTGGCAGTGGTTCCCCAGGAGGTGTCTCAGTCCCCTGGGGATGGGAGTGCACAGCCTCCCTCCTGGGGCTGGACTGTCCCTCAGGTGAGTCCCATGGACCTGGGCCAGGTCTGGACCTACCTGAGGGGAACATCAGCTTGGAAGGAAGCAGGGAACAGCCAGTTGCTCTGTGCAGGGGAAGGTCCCTCCAGCCTGCCCATTGGGGCTGCCGGGGGCTCTGCCAGTGTCTGACTGTGGAGCAGTTGGGCTCATGCATGCTGCACTTGGTGGTCTCTGGCGTTGGGGGAGCTGTATTTTGTCCTTTTCCTCTGTCTGCAGCTGCTGCCTGCTGCAGGTCCAGGGCAGGCAGGAGATCCCAGGGGCTCTGGATGGGTTGGCTTCTCTGGGGAAGAAAGAGCAGGCAAAGCTGTGCCTGAAGGAGCTCTTGGTGGGGGAAGCACCTGCCTGTGGAAGAGCTGTGCTCTGGGACTGTTTTGCCATGTCAGGGTTCTGTCTTGCTGCAGCCTGACCCCAGAGTTTGCAACCCTTGTCCTTTCTGGCTGTTCTTCAGAACTGTTGGGCTGGGAAAGCAGCAAACAGTATGACACATGGCTTGTTGCTAGTCCAGAAGTCAGCCTCATACCCTGCCTTGCTGTCTCCCAGTCTCGATGCAGGAGCAGAGAAGCAAGTCTAAGAACAGTTTTAATTTACTTTGGGTCTGGGCTCTCTGCTAGCACGTCCAATCTGACAGAAGGGGTGTGCAGAGGGAGTGCTCTGCAAGATTAGCCAGGCTGCTTTACCTGCACTGTACATGGACTGCCTGGGAGAGGAGTTTGCCATCAGGTCAAGCTTCTCAATAGATGTCTCCTCTTGTGCAGAAGGGGAGAGGGAAACAGTGCTGACCGTGGGCACAGCTCAGGTAAGAGGAGGTGTTTTGGGAGTACTGCAGCCAGGAGGCTGGAGGATGCTCAAATGACAAAGAGTTGTTTCCAAGGACTGATTTTCTTGCTGGCCGTGACCAGTGTAGGAGCTGCTGTCTGAACAAATCTCTCCTCTCTTCTAGGCTTGTTCAAAGAAGAGAACCCTTATGCAAAATTTGAGAATTAGCATCTCCAGACCTGCCGCTTCTCTCGTGTTGCAGTAATCCCCACACTGTAACACAGACCCCCCCACCCACCCGCCCTGGTGAACAGTGCCTTCTGCAGAGCCAAAAGTCTCCAGGCTTCCCCCCACCACCATGGTGCCACTTCATCTACCACAGAGGATGAGCCAAATGCTTGGTGACACCATTGTCCCCACTCCAGATGCTTGGTTTGGCCAGAGCTTTGCTCTTGCCCCACTGGTGCAAGAAACCATGGCAGCAATACTGGAGGATGGCACATTTCTTCTCACTCACCCCTGGGGTGGTTGTGGTCCAAAGCAATGCACGTAAGAGTCCTTGTCTCAGCCAAGCGTGAAAGCAACATCACACATCTCCCTCACCCCTGCCTCACCAAGAACACTTCATGCACGTAGAGCTAGGCTCTTCTGCCCTCCCCCCCCCTTGTTTGTTTCTTTTCGTATATACAAAAGCCAGCAAGAGTTTCCTGATGCATGGGTCAGCAGGAGGCTTTGGCTATCACTCCAGGTGCCTGCACTTACCCCAGCACATTAGCAGTCCTCTCAATGAGCACAAGTTTCTGGTGATCTGGTGCTTCCAGGAGGAAGGTCTTATGTGCACCTTCTCACTTGCAACTAATTTGGGGAAATGCCCCAACTCTCCTACCTCTCTGTGCCTTTCTAGAAAGGTGGTCTTGGGCTCAATGGCCATGTCTGTTAGCAATACTGTAAGTTTCAAGTGCATTTACAATATGCTGACTGTATATTAAACTGATTCAATTACTGTTCTGGTCTGAAAGAGTTTAATTCTGCTTCCACTGCAGGCACAGATTGGCAATGGTGGCTGATGGGAAAATACCTGGATTTTCACGCTGCTTTGATGACCCCTGCAGGGACAAGCAGTAAAGGTCTTGAGTTTTAATTTCTTCCTTACCTAGAAGTGTGGTGTGGTCATGGGCACTGCCTCGGGCTCTTGCTGGGCTTGAAAGGAGGAGTCTGTTCCCAGAGATGTTCAGGGGTAAGGAAGAGCTTGGGCTGGAAGTAAGGCTGCTCTCTAAGGAAGGAGCTGGGTGTCCTGGCAAGAGCTTCTGGCCTGTTGTGCCCTGGCATCTCTAGGAGAGAGCCCTCATGTACTGGGGTGGCCTGGGGGCTCAGACGGAGCTGGGAGGGAGCTGGGGTGGGGAAGGAGGATGGAGCTGCCTGCTCTGGCGGGGTCCGGTGCCTGCCCAGGGCTGGCTG
>NW_008237174.1:337502-339131 GCF_000691975.1 Corvus brachyrhynchos | reverse complement strand
TGCTTCTGGCAGGGGGGGGGGCCCCCCAGCCTGCCGTGGGCTCAGATAAAACCCTCCCTCTGCACGGCCGGGCCCGTGGAGCTCAGCACAAGCTGCTCCAGCTGCACCTGAGGAGCTGAGGTGGCCGGGAGCCCTCGCTGCTGCCGCTGCCCGCGCTGCACCGTGCCAGGCCCTGGCTGCTGCCAGGACGCTCCAAGGGCAGGACTTGCAGGTGGCTTTTAATTCAGACTGTCTCTGACAGCTGCCAGAAGAGACTCGGGTGGGAGGAACAAAGGGAGGGACTCTGCCAAGCTCTCGTGGTGGCTGCTCTCCACCTTCTGTCCGAGGCAGCCGGGCTGTCCGGGCAGGGGCTGCGTTCTGGCGCTGCCAGCGGCGTCTCCGCGTGTGCACGGCAGGGAGATGATGATTCAGGGATCCATCCCCGTTTGGCTTGAATCTCCTTGTGCTTGAAGATGAACTGTGGAGCCTTGTAAAGAGAAGGGAAAGTGCTGATGAGGGTCCCGGTTGTGCCCTGGGCTTTCCTGCATGCACTGGCCCAAAGTGGGCCAACCAAAGGCACGGGGGAAGCTGTGGGGGCTTTGTTTGAGAGCCAGCAATGGCCAGGGACAGCTGGTGCTAAAGCCTTTGGAGCTGCCTTTCCCCTGCTGGGCTGCCCCAGGCTCCGGGCCCCATCCTGCCCTGGGACTGGGACCAGTATAACCATTTTGGGTTCCCTGAGTGCTTCCACTGGCCCCGCTCCCAGCACTAAGGGGTGGTGCCTCCAAACCCACCAGGGATGGGGGACCCCTGCAAGCAAGTTCCACTTCCTGAGACCCCACTTGTGACTGGCTCTGTCCTCCTCTGCTGAGCCAGGGCAGCAGACAGAGCTGCTGGGATGGACCTGCTGCATGGAACGTGGCCATGCCCTGGGGACAAGCAGAGGCCATGCCATGCTGCCAGGGCAGCACCCAGAGTCCCAGGGCACAGGCACCGTGTCCTCTGCTCTCATCCTGAGCTCATCCTGGGCTCCTGCATCCTCATCCCAGGGGCTGCCTCCCATAGCCTGGGATGGAGCTACTCCTGATGTTTCTAATTCCTCCTGTGAAGGTTGCTGTGTGCAGGGATCGGGTGGCTGATGCACTGCCAAGCTGATCAACCCTTTGCCTTGGCTGGGCCATGGCACTGAGGTGAAGCTGTGTCCTTGTGTGGCCAAGGTGCCTGCTCAGGTCTGGGAAGAAGCATCTCCAGCGTAACCAAGAGCGGAGCCTGGCACCTAAGAAGACACTTCATGAGGATTAACTGGTCCTTTGCAAGGCTGCCACGATGGAAAGCTGTCCTGACTGGGGTGGGGGAGCAGATAGCGATGGGAACACCAGAGCTGAGGAGTGGGACAGTGCCCCAGCACCTGCAATGGGCACTAGGAGGGTGCACAAGGGAACTCGGAAAGAAGGGGTTAATGAGATGTAACAGGGAGCTCGGCTCTGAGCCAAAGAAGACTTCAACAGCCCTGCACAGAAAGGCCACAAAAAGCTGACACTGGGCCAATACCAACCGTGTGATAGGAAAGGTGGGACAAAGAGCCAACACTCTGAGAGGTGAAATCCCTGGGACAGACGGAGCTGTGACCACAGGCTGCAGGTGGATAACTGT
>NW_008237174.1:331526-332798 GCF_000691975.1 Corvus brachyrhynchos | reverse complement strand
GACAGGCCTGGGGCTGTGCTCTCCACCTTGGAGGTGTTAAGCTTGTGCTTTGTGAATGTCCCCAGCCCTGAGTGGTGATGGGCCTCTCAGAGCCCCATTCAGGGCATGGTAGTCTTCTCTGCAGCTTTTGTAATACAGTTTTTAAAGTCCTTCATGCAAATGTTTAAGCCATAAACTATAATATTTCAGTCTCTGACAAGTGTAGCCCAGGCATCAGTACTGGGCCTTCCTTCTTGATAGTGGCCTGAATAATGGGGCCCAGGGCACCCTCAGCAAGTTTGCTGAATTTCCTACAGTGGGAGGAGCTGCAGAGACACCAGAGGATGACTCTGCGCCCACAAGGACCTCAACAACCGGGAGAAATGGGCTGATGGAACCTCCTGAAGTTCAACCAAGGGCTATGCAGGGTCCTGCCCCTGGCGAGGTGCAGCCCCAGGCACCAGGACACACCATGGAAAGCAGCTCTGCAGAGCAGCTCCTGGCGAGTGTGACTGGCACAGCCCCACCCCAGCAGAGACCGCCTGGAAGGCAGCTGGGTGAGCACTGAGCCCACGGCCAGGTCGGCTTTGTGCCACAGGGTCCGTCTCTGTGCATGGGGGAGCTCCTGGGTGTGCCCCTTAGAGCCCTGTGATGTCACCAGTCATGATCACTGTGCCATCACTTGCAGTGGGTAGGTAACTATGGACACCAGCGCTGGGCAGTGCCACAGCACTCAGCCTGGGACACGCTGGCAGCCGAGGAGCTTCCGAGTGCTGCCAGTGTGTGAGGAGCCGGAGCGCTGCCGGAGTCTGAGGAGCTTCTCAGTGCTGCCAGCGACCAAGGAGCCTCTGGGTGCTGCCAGTGACCGAGGAGCTTGTGAGTCCCACGAGAGGCCGAGGAACACCTGAGTGCCACCAGTGGAAGCCAAGCCTTCGAGTCCTGCCAGCAGCTGAGAGGAGTCAGGTCCGGGAGCAGCAATGGAGGAGGCCAGGCAAGAGCCAGCAGCGCCGCGAGCCGTCAGGATCTGCCGCATCTGCGTGGATCCCCTCCGCAGCCCCGCTGCCGTGGAGCCCTGCGGACACGTGTTCTGCCACGCCTGCATCCAGCCCCGGGCTGCCCCCGACGCCGCTGCCACCTGCCCCATCTGCCAAGAGCCCATTGGGGCCATCCGCCTGCTGCAGGGGCAGGACAACCGTGCCGGGCTGGCCCCGCGTCGCCACCGCCGCCGCCTCCATCCCTTCGTGGCGCGGTGGCGGCAGCGGCAGGGCGCGGGGGCGGCAGGGGAGAGGGGAC
>NW_008237174.1:330358-331299 GCF_000691975.1 Corvus brachyrhynchos | reverse complement strand
ATACCACCGAGGGCTTCCCCTGGTTTCTTCTGCCTGCTTGCTTGAGGGAGTGGGAGCTGTGGGAGGGAAAGCATATAGTCGTAGGAGCTTGTGTAGAGAGTAGGATATTGATAGGGAAATTAGCTGTAATAAACTTTTTCATTCATTTGAAGCATTAGAAAGCAGGCATTCTTTATTAGCGCCGGACACACGGAATAATATCTCCTTTAATCTGACGTCTGTGGTGAAACTTCGTAAGAGGGTCCGCTGTTATTCCGTCCCGATCACACCTATCCATCACAATGTGCCTCCCAGCTAATACACAAACACCACTTTCCTAGAACTAATTTCCATGCATTTGCCTTCTCCTGGAAGTCCTTTTTTGGTCCTGGAGGTTGTCATAAGGGGTGTCTGGTGGTCACATTCACCGAGTGCTTCAATATTACTTTGAGCTGCTGCTGCGAGCAGAAGGGCAGAGGCGGCGGCAGCGGTTTCTCTTTCTCGGCGCTCCGCATACAGAGAGGCGCTGAATGGAGCCGGCGCCCGTGCGGTGCCGGCGGGGACAACGTGGCCAGCGACGAAAACATGGTGAGCAATTCCCCAGCACAGAATCCCGATGAGATCAACTTCTCAGCGCTGCAAAATCCTACAGAAATCCTTGAACTGCTGGAATTTGTTGCCAGTGGTACTTGGGAGCAGCGCTGTGACCACAGGCCTCCCAGCTGCAGGTGGATAACTGTGCTGGGGTGGCCTGTTGTCATCACAGCCTCTTCCATTCCCTGCACAGCGGGGCTGTGGTGGCAGGGATGGCGGCAGCAGCAGCAGGGCCCTGGAGGTGCCTGGTGCTGGAGAGTCTCTGCCAAACAACCTCAGTGTCTTGCAGTGGTTTTGGTGTGGAGTGCTACAATGGTATTTTCAGGAAAAGTGGAGGAAGAGGCAAACAACTGAACAGATTCTATGTT
>NW_008237174.1:327496-328099 GCF_000691975.1 Corvus brachyrhynchos | reverse complement strand
TCGCTGTGTTGGCTGCCCGCGGCTGCCCGGCTGCTCCTGTGAGGCTGCTCGTGCCTTCCCACAGCGCTGGTGCTGCTGCCTGGCTCTGCTCCCTCGCTGGGCCGCTGTCAGAGGGACTCTGCCGGGGAAAGACCCATCGCACCCTGTAAGCCAGCGCTGGACCCATGGTGGCGGTAACCCCTTTCCTGTGCTTCACGTCATTATTCTTGGCATTTTCCCACCTTTCAATCTTCTTTCTTTTCTCTTTTATGGAAGAATAAAGTTAAAAAAATTTTTTAAAGGGCAAAAAAGCTGAAATATCACTTTGGATCCCAACATTTAACCTCGTTTGTGTTTTAATTTTGCTTTCGGGTATGTTTAGAATCGAATTCTTTCTGCAACTGTGGATCGAGGCAAACTTGCCTCTTCTCCCCTTCAGGGGATCCGAACACCCCAGCATCGGCTGTTCCGGGGTGTCTCGGGGGTGCTCAGACAGGGCTCCCGGGGTGTCCGGAGGCTGTTCCGGGGTGTCCAGGGCTGTCCAGGGCTGTCCTGGGCTGTCCAGGGGCTGTCTAGGGGCTGTCCTGGGCTGTCCTGGGCTGTCCTGGGCTGTCTAGGGGCTGT
>NW_008237174.1:324110-327011 GCF_000691975.1 Corvus brachyrhynchos | reverse complement strand
CCCGGCCGCCCCCGCTCTCGCTGGGGAAGCATCCCCGTGCTGGTGGAACCCTCCTGCTTCTCTGCCCGGCTCGCAGAACACGCTTGTGGGCAGGGCGAGGGTATCCAGGTGTGGGGGAGAGTGAGGAGCTGGGATGCTGGCAGCTCCTCGGTGTGGAGTTCTTCTCATCCGTGCATGGAAGGTGCCTCTTCTCCTCAGGTGCTCCCTAATGTCCTGTGACAGTTACCAAAATTCCTCCAGTTCCGATCCTGGCTCTGACACAATTCACTAACTCTTAGTCCTGTCATCTCCAAAAACTTCATCAACTTGGAGTGCATTTTCTGTTTGGAAAACGGCACAAAATAAATTCTCTGTGCCACAGCTTCCTTCTGGATTTTTTTCCTTCTCTCTTCCTGTGTCTCCTGCTGCCTATTGCACAGTTGAGACCGCTGTGTTCCACAGGTGTTCACTGGCTGCTCTGTGTCACAGGCTGTTCCTCAGTGCCATCCTGAACTGAACAGGAGAAGGATGTATCCCCACAGCTCAGCTCCTGAGCCTGGAGCTCCCGATGCCTTTGCTTTATGCAGAGTAGAGGGTGGGCATCTGAACGGCTTTGGAAACGGAGTTGGATTTTGTTTGCTGGTGTTTCCCCTTGTCTGTTACTTTCAGGATCCTTTCTTGCTTATTCAAACTTTACACTCTGCCCTGCTCTGTGCCTGCTGTACCCTGACGGCTCTCTGGGTTTTTGGAGAGGTACAGGGAGCATTCCTCAGTGTGACAGAAGTGTGAATCACAGATTTGGAAGGATTTTAGAGGGCAGAGCAAGGTCCTCAATCCCTGATGCAGGGAATAAAGACTTCCTCATGTGATTAAACGTTGTCAGAACAGGATTCAGTCGTGTGGCAACTCAGGTTTTAAGGGCAACATAAAGTTACCAGCATTTGACCTTCCTCAGTGTAGACAGCAAGACAAATACCCTCAGTGTCCTGATAGTTAAATCTTAATCATAGAATCACAGAATGGCTTGGAGTTAGAACAGAATTTAAAGCCCATCTTGTTCCACCCCCTGCCATGGGCAGGGCCACCTTTTGCTAGCCCAGGTTGCTCCAAGCCCCGTCCAACCTTGCCTTGAACACTTCCAGGGATGGGGCAGCCACAGCTTCCCTGGGCAACCTGTGCCAGGGCCTCACCACCCTCACAGGGAAGAATTTCATCCTATTACCTAATTTAAATCTATCTTCTGCCATCCCCCTCATCTTTTGAGTGTTAATTTTGTTAACATGTGCTCTGACAGTAAATCCATGAATACATAGTTTGGATTCAGAAACACAAGTGTGGTTTCTCATATTAATAACTTTGAACTTGCAAGGCTTGTCAATGAGGCAGGTTATGTTCCTGTTTGATGGACAACCAATTAAAGAAGCAGACACACCTGCACAGGTATGAAAAACACTCTTACTGCAAATTGCTACACAGATATTCAGATGTCTGAGTGATGATCAAAGGGACTTGGAAATTAAAATGATCCCAAAATAGTTGCTGTGAGTTTAGCATGTTCTAACAAATTTGTTCAGGGTGACTGATGGAAAGTGTTTCATGTGTTAGTTAATTGAAGTTATTCCTGAAGTACTCTATGGCTCTATGAGCAGACAGCCAAGTGCTTTTGTCACCATGTGTCTTTCAAGTTTTCTGTATTACTTTTAATTTCTGTATTTTTAAAACGTTAAAATAATTCCTGTGTTACTCCCACAGCTGGAGATGGAAGATGAAGTGTACCAGCAGCAGCCAGGTGGAGGGTGCTAAGACACAGCATCTTTTGGAGAACAGTTTAAGGATGCTCGTCACACCTCACTCTCTCGTCTGTCCTTGGATTTGCTGTTTAATTAGTGAACCAATGAACATGCCAGTCCCACAGGGTTCTTTGAAACTTCAGAGGATATTTACCAAAGTTGCTTGTTGTCTTTGACATTCTGCTTGCACAAGTCAAAACTGTATCTGCAGGGATTGAGCTGTGTCTGAATCGAACCATTTTAAGTTGAGATTAAGTTGTCTCTCTGTTGTTAGCCTTTTTAAAAAACGTACTGTTTGTATTATCTTTTTTTCTTCTTCTTTAGCCCTGTGCCCTAAGCATTCATCCGTGTGTTGGGACATGGGAGTGTTCATTCCTGGCTCTAGTTGGTCTTGCCCCTCTGTTTTAATTCAAATGATGTAAATAATTCAGTGTATTTTCATGCCAGTTGTGAGCATAAAAGTTTCCTTTTAAGATGTGTCTGAGAGAAGGAACAGAGATACAGGTTTTAAGTGTTTAGCTTGTGTTGCAAATTCAGTCAATCCCTTGGGCAGCATCACGCCCTTGACATGGGGCTGGAACACGATACAGTGCTTAGGATAGGGTTTAAATACTTCAGGTTTATATGTCTTTTTTCATATTATGATAAAGTTGTCCAAAATATACTTCTTTAATGCAGAAATGGGATTTTTTTTTGTCCTGCACTATTGTAGAATTGGAGGTAGCAGGGCAGCTGGCTCAAAAACTTATGCTTGTGATAGAGTAGCTGTGGGTTTTTTTGTTGTACAAGCTCATAAAAATCCCATCACTGAAATTCCAGCTGTTTGCTGAGGGCTGGGCAGCATCTGTCCCTTCGTCCTGCTCCCTTAACTTCAGCTCTTTCTCTGTGGGTACTGGAAGTCTGTGGCCTCAGCTTTCTTTTTAGTACTTCTTTTTGGTAGATAAACTTGGTAAATGAGAGGGGAAAAATGCCTTTTAATGTCACCAAACTGTGCAGAAGAGCTATTAAGTGAGGAGAGACATTTAGGTGTCTTCAAAATAATAATAATAATAATAATAATAATATTACTGGTCTAGTGGAAGGTGTCCCTGCCCATGGCAAGGGGGTGAACTACATTATTTATTAAAAAAAA
>NW_008237174.1:316224-316976 GCF_000691975.1 Corvus brachyrhynchos | reverse complement strand
ACAAACTGCTCTCCTGCCTCTCCAACCTTGCTGAGGTTTAATGATTTGTGTGGTGGTTTGGCGTCCATGAAGCCTGTTCCAGAGGAATTTTAACTCAGGTTGTCCTGCTGCCCCATGGAATCATAATCAGCCTTTTCTCTTTCCATTTGTTCGCATTAGATATGCTCCTGCTTGCTGAAATCTCGCAGGAAAGGCCCCTATTTTCTTTTGCATGTTCTCGGTGAGCCCGGGCCAGGTTGGACGGGGCTTGGAGCAAGCTGGGCTAGTGGAAGGTGTCCCCGTCCATGGCAAGGCGTGGAACGAGATGAGCTTTAAGATCTCCTCCTACGGGAACAATTCTGGAATTCCGTGAAGTCCTCAATGGGGTGGGATATCCCGCGGATCCCGTTGTGTGTTCCCGGATTTACACATCCACGTGCCGCGCTTTGGTGTTGCCCACAGCAAACCCAGTTTGGGCCTGGGGCTCCTGCCTCGCTCTCTCTGCGGCCCATCCCTGCGGGAAAGGCGGTGTGCGGACTGCGCCAGGGAATCCGAAGGGTGTGCCCAGCTACAAACCCGCACAACTCCCGCTCCGTGGAGCATTTTGCGTATTCTCCTCTGTCCTCCCACCGCCGCGTTCCCGTCGTTTCCCACAGCGAATTCCCGGTGCGTTCCTACCGCGCGTGGTGCCGGTCGGAGGACTGGGCGCTACCATAGAGGAGAAGGCGGCGGGCTAGAGCGCCGCCCTCCACCCCCTGCCCGCCGGCGGCCCC
>NW_008237174.1:286683-315986 GCF_000691975.1 Corvus brachyrhynchos | reverse complement strand
CTGCGTCCGGATAGAGCTCTCCGGGGCGGGGGTGAGGGTCACCGGGCGGGTACGGGGTACTGCCGGCTTTGAGGAGGCTGTGGGAAGGGGGTCCTGCCCGGAACCCTCCCGCTGGGACACCGAGGGGAGGGTGGTGTGCGGGTGGCACCTCTGGGATTCCGTGGCTCCGGGAGCTTAGTGAACGGAGAGGCTGGGAAGCCTGGGCAAGTGGCCAGTTATTATGATGCTTTTCCCTCTTAAATTTTCCAGATGGACCAGGATACAGGTATGGAAATCTCTGATGCAGAGCTCTGTTACATCAAAGATAATTAGGGCTGTTTGTCAGGACAAATACCTTCTGGTTGTGGCTGCCCCATCCTTGGAAGTGTCCAGGGCCAGGTTGGACGGGGCTTGGAGCAAGCTGGGCTAGTGGAAGGTGTCCTTGCCCACGGCAAGGGGTGGAACGAGATGAGCTTTAAGGTCTCTTCCAACTTGAAAAATTCTGTAATTCTGTGAAGTCCTTAATGGAAGCAGAGTGGTTAGTAAGAGGATTTAAACTCGGATTTAGTAACCAAGGATATAGACTTGTTTGTTTAAAAATCAGAGTGAGACGTGACTGCAGGGGGTGGCGAACAGTGATCCTCACCAGTCCCACCACAGGGAGCAGAGACAGGCTGGGGCCCTCTGGGAATGCCAGTTCTTCTGGGATGGCTCATCTGCTCCCTGATGAGTTTGAGAGGTGTCCAAAGGTGCCTTTTGTTGGCAAACAATATTTGTTTGTTTACCTAGGTGCTTTTGGGCTTTGATGCTCTGGCTTTTATTTACAGCGAGGAAGTAGAATGGAGAAAAGAAATGTTTGGTGAGGATGGAGGGAGCTGGGCTCTAAGAACTGGCCTTCTGCTCCAAGGAACATCACTTACTGTGCTCCCCAGACTGTCCAGGGATGGGGAGTTGTTTCCCTCTGTCATCATTTAGTGGAAGACTCCAGCCTGTGTAAAAGAGAGTATTTATAGACACACATTTCCTGCCAACACGGTGCCTGTTCTCAGGCTGCTCTGCAGAGCACAGGTCTCTAAGCTGAGCTGTCACACAGGTGTTTGGGTGGCCAGGGCCCCACACCCAGTGCTCAGGCTGCTGCCACTGACAGCTGGGGGTGGTGAGCGAGCTCCGCGGCTGCATGGGTAAAGTTTGTGCTGACAGAGCGTGTCCTAGAAATCTGCATTTTCCCGTGTAATCCAGAGGCAGTGACCTGAAAAACAACCACAGAAAGACTTGGCACTGCTTCTGTCCTCTCATATCTATCCCCTAAGTCTCAAAAAAACATTTATGATCCTGTGTTGTTGGGGAGCACAGAGATCTTACTGGAGTGTCTTGTATGAATGAAATCTTTAGGAAAAATAATATGAAATGACCTCAGAAAGATTTTGACTTAATGCCACAGGCAGACATGAGGTGAATCTCCTCTGCCTGGTTTCCCAGGGTAACACTAGTCATGAACAGAGATAACGTTTTGTCTGTGATCTGCCTTTACAAACGCTTTCCCACGTCCAATACAACACAGTATTGTGAAAAATGAATGCAACTCGCAGTTGTTAATTGCACAGTGCTTTCTGGAAACCTGAGCTGCAACAGTGCAGTAAGCCAGACATTTTGGTGTCTGTGGATTCCCCTCTGCTGCACGTCCCGCTTTGTTATTTTCCTTTAGCACATCAAACCTTGCTACAAACCCCAGAATCGAGCCTGACTTACAACCCCTTCCCTAGTGTTTCACTAAAGACTGACAGTTAGTTGTAGCTCTTCAGAAGTTCTTAGCCCTGCAGAGATTTTCAGCAAAAGTTATTTTGAAAAGTAAAAGTAGCTCCTGGTTATAGGTAGTTCTGCTGCTTCATTTTGCAGAAGAAGAGCAAGTCCTACCTTGGGACAGGGCTGGAGTCTGAGGTTCAGCTCAGTGTGAAGTTTCTCCCTCCTGATGATGCGTGTTGCTGGTGTGGACGTGGGCACTGTGAGGCCCTGGGTGAATGTGGGCATGGAAATGGTTTTCAGTGACCCGCTCCTGACTGCCCACCTTGGATGAAATCTTGTATGTGTTATGTACAAAGTTGTGGGCACAGTCTCTTTGCTTTACTTTCCCTCTTCTCCTCTATCTCTTCCCTTTAATTACTTCTAGTCATGACAGTGGTGTTTGGCAGTCAGTGCCTTGCTGGTGGATGTATTTTCCTTACCAGACTTCTAATTCTTTCCCTTTTTTTCTTCTTCAGTTTTTGTCTTTGATTTTTTCTGTGAGTGTGCACACACATGTTTAAGTCTTTAAATAAAGATCTGTTGTTTCCTTCTGTGAAAAATTCTTGACATTGTGAGGAGTTTCTACCTGTTGGAGCCCAGATATATTACTGCATTTTGGGAGAGGCTGTGAAATTGCACTGGTTTTCTTTCCTTTTAAAGAAGAAAGGGAAGGTGGTTGTGGACATCCAGATGACACCCATTGCGGTTTTTGTCCTCATTTAGATCTTTGCATGTTTGGCTTTTTGCTTTCTCAGATTTATTATCTACTCTGCCAGAACTAGTTTGGCTAAAGCTTTAAAAACAAAAAAAATCAGATATAAAAAAGAGCATAATTTTTATTAGAGCATATGTCTGTTATTAATTCTAGATGTATAATAGTATTAAGGCCTGACATAAGTCTCTCAGTAGCTTATATTTGTGAGAATTAAGAGATGGAAACCTTCTTTTCCTGTGTTTACTGTTTCTTGATGTAAGATCTTAATGATGTCTTATGCTGGCTGAAATTTTGAATCTAAAATGGGTTACCCTGAAAGAATTGAATCTCTAGAGACCCGAGAATTGTAGTGCCTGATTGTATGCACTGTATTTCCTTCCTGGTACAAACAGGCAACAGAGCAGAGCAGTGGATTGTAATGCCAATGGGTTTCTTTGGAAGTGCTGTCGGGTTGAAAATAAGAGATTTATGTTAATTGTGAGATTTGGGAAGCCACAGGAATAATAAACTTTCTGAACCTGGCAGTGCTTCAGTGGGTACTTCCTATCCTTTCTGCCTGGGGAGAGTTATGTAGAGTCAGAAGAAAACTGATTGTTTTCAGGCATCTCAGTCCAGATGCTGTCAGATACTGCAGGGAGCATGTGCCCGTATTTCCTGAGTCCTGGGCTTTTAATCCCTTTGGGAGTTTGCTAAATGGCCGCAGTTTTTAGGAAACATACTGTTGAACTTCTCTTTTAAGGATGATCTTTTCAGTCTCTTCAGTGCTTTATCAAGAAGGTATGTTTTCAGTTCTCCTGAGAACCATCTCCAAGGTGTAATTGGCTGATAATGACTCCACAGAGAGCAGTGAAATGGAAAGGAAGGCATTGATCGAGTGTGTGCAGCAAATCTGCCCCGAATTCATAACAGAAGCATCACACTTGCCTAGTGTCAGCTCTGTTTTAGGCTTACAAGCAAGACTTAGAAGAGACTTTTCCTGGCCTTCCCCTTTACGTCTTTCAAACTTGATTCCTCTCCTAGTTTGCTGGTTTGTTCTTTTTCCAAATTAACTGCTTGTCCTTCTGCCTTTTGGAACCCCTTAATAAGATGTTGTTGCTCATGCATTTGCTCTGTAGGAATGTCCCCGAAAATCCAGAATAAAACTCCTTAACACCAATGTAGTATTCAGAAGCAGGCATTACTATATTCCAGCACTGGATTCACAGGGAACAACTCCACTTTAACATGAATGCATGGCTCAAGATGCTATGTTAGCCAGAAATACACAAACTGATGCAGAGCTGGTTTCGCCTTGATGTCTTCTTGGGGGTCTTTAGGGACCAGACATGGGGTAGTTTTTTGCCCTGGTTATCTAAAGCTGCACAACAAATTTCTGAACAGTGTGGGTTGTGCTGTTTGACTTGTTACAGAGCTCTCCACGTTCCACTGAGGTTCCATGGACTGTTAACCTCTGGTAAGCTGTTTCCAACAGGATCTATCTGGATACTCTCTCTGCTCAGCATGGGCAGAGGGCTCAGCTCCTTGCTATCCAAAGAAGGGTAATGGAGCTTGGGAAGGGGCTGGAGCACCAGGAGCAGCTGAGGGAGCTGGGGGTGCTCTGCAACTCCCTGACAGGGGAGTGGAGCCAGGTGGAGGTCTGGCTCTGCTCCCAGGGAGCAAATAAAAAGTTGGACATGGGGAGGTTTAGATTGGCTTTTAGGGAAAATTTCTTCACCGAGTGGGACTGTTTGGCCTAGCTGGTCTGTCAAGAGTCGCTCTGCGTGTGATCAGAGCATTGGTTTTAGCCTTTCACTGCTTTCTGCTGCTCACTTACAAATAAGTGGCCACACCCCGTCTAACATTCCATTGAAGTGACCCTGTTTTGGAGGCTCTGGTGAGCTGTAGCAGCTGATGCTGTGTCAGCTCCCAGCAGTTCATGTTGTGCCTCTCCAAAAACTGGGCTCACAGTTTCCTTTTGAACAACTCTAGAGAAATCACAGGGTAGGATGTTACCATCCCCGTGGAAAAGGGGTTTTTCCTTTCCCAGTGACCAGCAACCACTCAGAATCAAAGCTCCTGTGTCCCTGAATGCCCTGTTTCTACTTCACCTGATCCTTAAGGGTGGAAACCTCTTTCTCTGAGGGGAAAGCTGAGCAGGGGAGTGGAGAATTGACCCTCTGTCCTCATGATGACCCTTTGCCCTCTGGGCTTTGGCTGTTTCTTCCCATTGCCCCTGTTCTCCTTGGAGCAGAGTGCTGGATGACACACTTCCATGTGGCTGCCCACCGCCGGGGATACACAGGGACTGCTGCCAGCTTTTCCAGGGAAATCATAGGAAACATCGGAGGGATCCTCTTCTTAGAGAGAGCCACAAGATGGAGCAAAATGATTCCAGGAGCTCCTGTGTTTGACATCTCCCTCATTCTGTCTAAAAACATCAACAAGAAAAGCTATTGGAGACTCCTGTGAACGTGGAAAAGCCTGCCATGGAATGCCAGGAAAACCGTAAGGCTGAGTTTCAATCTGCTGCTGGGATTTGGAACTTCAGAGAGGGTTGTGCCAAGGTTAAGGGCACCCTGAGCAAACAGAAGAGTTTCATGATCTCTCCTGGCAATGCATCTCAGCATCATCTTTGCAGTACAGGAGCTGTTTTAAGACAAAAATCTGTTCTTCACAGCACTACCCACAATTTTCACCTACAGCCTAAACAGAAGCTAGGTCAAGTGTCTCATTTATTGGTTTGTGACTTCACATATTCCCTGGGTCCGTGTTCCTGCTTGTTTTCCTGCGTGGGGATGCATGTGGTGGTTCTTACGGCTGTGTTATGTGTGTGTTACTGGCCACTGGTGTTCCAGAGGCCACTGGTTAGGAACCCAGTGCTGGAGAAGCAGCTGAGAGTGTCACCTCCTGCCACCAGTTCCAGTGGCTGCCCCATGGCTCTCTTGGAGCCTTGGGGCTGGTGTTGAGCCCCTGGGACTGCTGGCCCATTGGTTGCATGTTAGCAGCTGAGCTGTGCCTCAGCTGCTGCTGCCTCCCTGCAGAACATCAGAAACTAGAAACTGATGATCAGTCCACTAGATAGGAGAAAATCTGGTGGTTATTTTATCAGCACGTGGTGTACTGGCCTTCACCAGCTTGAAATAAGGTGCTGATGCCAAAGGTTATTTCACAAATTTGGAATTGTATCAGTTTCCTAGAGAAAGTGAGGATTGATGAATCCAGAGGTGCTGTGTGCAGCCGTGGCTGTTTGATTGCTGCTTCTTTTTTTTTCTTTACTCACATTTTCCAGGCCACGCAGGAGTTGGATAGAATTTGGGGAACAGAGCTGCTTGTCAAATCTCTTGTGTCTGCTTCACCTGTTTTTGTGTTGTTCTGGGTTTTGCACTGAGGTGCATCAAGCCTGAATGGGTGCAGAGAGGTTACAGGAGTACAAACTTCAGGCTGTTATAGTATCCAGCAGATAGCAAAGAGGTGCAAGAGAAGAGTGTTTCCCAGGCTTTGTGAAAAGAGTTTTGTCTTCCTTCTCAGGTTTAAATTATTGCCTCTGTGAAGATGGGGGACTCGATGATCCTAGAGGTCTTTTCCAACCTAAACAATTCTGTGACTCCAAGGCTGGTTCTAGGAGCCTGCAAAACCCCAAAGTGCCAAATAATTTTGTCTAGAACACTGTCCTGCATTAAGCAATGGTGGTGGGGCCCCTGTGCTAAGCTGTGGCAACTCAAACACCCCCTGAAATGTTTGGGCTCGCAGGTCACCTCAATCTTCCTTGTGTTTCTGTTTTTGCAGAGCTGACCCTGAACCCACCAGAAGGGATTGTGGCAGGTGAGGAGCCGAGCAGGGTTTGTGCACTCTGGAGCTGTAACCTTGTGTTCAGGTAGCACTGAGCATTGTTCTGGTTTATTTCACAGGTCCCATGAATGAAGAGAACTTCTTCGAATGGGAAGCCCTGATCATGTGAGTTAATACTGTTTGGTGTCTTAAATCAGCAGTTGCTGTGATGAGCTTCTAGGAGAGCAAGAATGTAAAAAGGTACTATCAGTTCTGCATGACATCAGCATTGGCCTGCCTTGGGGCTGGAAACTCCTCTGATCCAAACAGGGAGTTACATTTGGACTTTAAACAGCATGACAGAAGCAGCACTGGTGATGTGTACAACTTGTTAGGGTAACTTTTTGTACAGGTGTCATAATAATAAGCTTGCAAATCTGCCAGGAATCCTCATTTGGGTTCCCTTGGATATACATTACATTTAGAAACACTGTAGGAAACAAAACAGTTGCTTGTAGATCACACAGACCTGTTGGAATGCTGCCTAACTGCAAATGCAGGACAGCTTTTAAGTGGAACAAAATACACGGATTATTAGTGACAGGAGAAAAAAAATCAATGTCTAAAATTAGTTTACTTACTATTCAAATTTTTTCAGGAAAAATTGAAAAGTTTTGATCAGAAAAAGTATTAAAATTTAAGCAAAAATTCTTTTGAAGTTCTTTACACTTCGTGAATTGGTTGGTGTTGCCAAGAGTTGGATGCAGTGGTTTTGTGTGGAAAGAGATGCATTCTTCTGTTGGTGAATAGCTCTGATTGTGACCTGCTGTGTTTTGGGGGTGATGAAGACTCCTTTACAAAGCTGTGTTCTCTCTCTTCCACTCCCCAACTGATGGGTGTGGTTGTTGGTAGCAAAATTTACCATGAAAAGACAAAATCTTTTTGCCCGGCTATCTTACAGGTTGTCTTCTCTCTTGCTTATGCTCTTATTCGTGCTGTACCTTCTTTGGGAACTTTGAGTACATGGAATAACTGGTGATTTTTTATAAAATAAAGTTCTAAAATGGTAGGGAAGAGGAAAAAAGACATTTGTCGCTCACATCTGACAATTTATGCAAATACCGCACAATTAAAACGTGAAGAAGCTCCAGACCACCAAGTCCACCTTGAAGCTGGTGGTCTGTTGTCAGGGTAGATCCTGGTTCTGTATTTCAGGATTCCTTTGGTAAGAACCAGTGGTTTCCTTTCCTTCAGCCAGGGCTGGGTTGTCCCGGGGGACTCTGGGGGCAGCAGGCAGTGGCTGTGGCCCCACTCGCTCCGTGCCCGCTGTGATCTGGGCAGGTTTTCCCTCCAACCACCAGTGCTGACTGATGAGATTCTCAGCTGGCGTGGGTGGCAGAGTTTTCCTAGCTTGGTTTGCTTGGAATGTGTTGTCTAGGGATGAAAAACAAGATTTCTGTCTCTTGGGCTCAGGCATGCAACCAATACAAAAGCATGGCGAGCTGTAGCGAATTCCCTATTCCACACAAGCCGGCTGTGTGGGTGATCCTGCTGCACGGCAAGCGAGAGCCTCTGAGTTATTTTAGACCTTGGTAAGTGGAGGTTTAGATTACCACTGCTTGTTTGCTCAGTGATGGCAAGAGTTGGCAAATGCCTCTGCTTATGTGCAGTGATTTCTCCTGGGATAACAGGTTGTGCTTCCTGGTAGCTCAGTCCCCTGAAAATAAACGCTTAGCATGGAAATAGGTTGTTTTGTTGCCTGACACCAGGGATTTTGGCTGCAGGGTCTTATGCTTTCTGTGAGAGGCATAGTCAGCACCTGTGCTTCGTGATGGGCCAGATTTTGGGGTCAGACAGCTGTGATTGCTGGGAGTGTGGAAATCCCAGAGGGTTTAATGCACTTATTGGAATATGGAAGGAAATTCCTGCTTACTGGTACTTCCTCACAGCAGAGGTGGTGTGGCTGAGTAGAGGTTTCCTGAGGGACACTCAGAACTACTTCTGAATCGCCTAGAAAATACCTTTTCTGATGTTTCCTATCACATCCTTAAAGAGCAGAGGAGCTGCTTGCAGACTTGAAAGCTCTTGAAAGTGCTGAGTGTTGAGCTTCAGGTCTTTGTCAGCGTAAAATGAGAGGCGGAGGTGCTTTAATTTTGGTTTCTGTATTGTGTGTGTGTCATAATAAAGTTATATTTTAAGATCTGCTCAATTTGGAAGCTGTGATACAATGGAAACATGTTTGCCCTAAACACATTTGGTTACTTTCATCCCTTTAGAAACCCTGTTAGTAGCAGTGTTTGCAATACCTTTGAAAAGCAAGTTACATGACTTGTTTGTATTTGTCTGTGGTGATCTTCTCCAGTGTTTTGTAATCTCAAATATGCTGTGTGAGATTCAGGGAATGAGGTGTGCACATGAGAAAATGAGAGTAAAGCTGCCTTCAAAATTTTAGATAGATGAAGTGCAAAAGGTAAGTAACATAATTGTGAAAAGAACAGAATGCTTTTCCTTCACCCAATTTATATAAAGCTAGAGCACATATAATGGCACATAACTTTTAAAAAAAAGAGACTTAAGAGAGAAAAGACATCTCTCATTTATCAGTTCAAAGGTAGGCTGGGTAATGTTACACAGATTGATGTAAGAGCTTGGCTTGGAGATAAAATAATGCATTTTTAAATAATGGAAATAACAATTTGTTTCTCCAGTCTTCTTGCCTGCAGCAGCAATGCTGGAGGAATGTGAATCATACAAATGGTTGTATGATACACATGGCTGTAGTGACATCTCTAAAGGGGAGAACAGATCTTACACTCCCAAAGTGAGTGTAATGGGCACAGAACCGAAAAAACCACGTGAAAACCTTTCCGAAGGCCGGAGGTGGGGAGTATTCTTGAAAGCCAGATCTTTGCAACATCATTTCAGGAGAGTTTGCCTTATGTTGCTCAATTCCCTAGCACTGCATGAGGTGCTTCAGGCTGTGTTGTGTTCATGGATTTAACATTTCAGGGCCAAGTTTTGCCCTCTTTGGTTGGCATGTACAAGTGTGTGTTGCTATTAAAGTTTATCCCCAAAAGACACAAAAGCATGTGATGGTTAAGAACTTTATTAGCCCAAAGAAAACTAAACAGTATAAATTGAAGTCAACATATCACAAAGCTGTTTAGAAAGGTAATTAGATCTATAATTAGGCTTATGACTTTTGTTTCCATTCCCCTTTTGGGCATCTTGGTTGTGGGGTTTGGTGTTTTTCCAGCATCTTTTTACAAATAAGCCATTTGCAGATGTATGTGGACCTGAATTAGAATCACAGAATCATTAAGGTTGCAAAAGACCTCTGAGACCATTAATTCCAACCATTTGTCAAGCACTGCCAAATCCACCACTAAACCATGTCCCCAGGTGCCACATTCACATGTTTTTTGAATGCTTTCAGGGATGGTGACTCCACCACTGCCTTGGGCAGCCTGTGCCAAGGCTGAACAACCCTTTCAGGGAAGAAATTTTTCCCAATATCCAACCTAAACTTCCCCTGTTGCAATTTGAGGCTGTTTCTCCTTGACCTGTCTCTTGTTCTCTGGGAGCAGAGCCCAACCCCCACCTGGCTGCACCCTCCATGTAGGAGAAGGGTCCCCCTGAGGAGCCTTTTCTCCGAACTAAACAATTCCCATTAGCTGTCCTCCTCGAGGTACTTCCCTCTCCTATTTGGTGGATACCCACTGCGCTTCTCTGCCCCTTGCATGAGTAACAGGCAGCTCCTGGAGGTCAGAGCTTCTCATTTTCATGCTCCATCTTCTGTCAGCTTTGGAATCACTGCAGAGCAGGGGGGTGATTGCAGAAGCTGCCATGCTCTTACCTCCCTGGCCCTGCCAATGTCCTTTGTGAGCTAAAAGTGATGCTGTCAAGTTCAAATGCTGAGTGTTTTGTAGTTGCAAATGCTGTCTTGGATTAACTTTAGTAATTTCTTTGAAGTTGATCCTGGCAGCACTGAGTGGCTAAAACAAAAGCATTTTGCTCACATAATGCAGGGCCTAAAATGGAGTATGTTGGGTTGAGTGTATTTGACAGAAGAGCCCTTAAGGCTGTGGGTTTGCTCTCAAAACAGAACATAGACACCCACCAGCTTTTCAATGCCTGTATGTACATACTCTCAGAAGTTCAACAATAAGCCTTTAAAATGCAGCTGGAATTAAAACGGTCATGAAAAAATGCAGTCAGTTTACTCTCAGATGTGAATTGAATCCTGACTAAATTTAGGGAAAAGGACAGAAAGGGAACAAAGTGGTTGAGATGGTTTAGCTTTCATTCTTGCAGAATGTTGATGCATTTCTCTTAGCTTACCTGCCAGTGTCAATATTCATGTTTAAATCACATAGTTCTTGTGTTTATCTGCCAGCCAAGTCTTTTGATTCCCAAAGTTTGAGAGAGTAAGTCTTCTAGGGCTTTAGGATTTGCTGCCCTCCAACTTTAATGTTCTTTCTGGCATAGAGAATGGGGACTGGGAGGAGGAGGCATGAATATATTCCTAACCCTTATTTCCCAGACAGTGGAACCTTTGTTTGAAGGCCTTTTTACTAAATACATGAGGTTTCCTTGGCTACGATTTTCAGTGCTGAAGCTTTTTTCGTCATCTTTCCAATCAAGGGAAATCATGTTTGTGTTACAACTTCCAGATGGTTCATCAAGTTGGAATAAATCATGGCTAACAAACTTGTTTTTTGCTCACTTTCCACAAGTGTTTTATGTAGGCAGGGTAAAATAATTGTCTTTATGTTCTCAACTCGATTGCACTTTGAACTAGATTCTGAACACAATAAGGAAATGTTCCTACAAGAACCCTGATGAAGCCATTTGTTCTCCACCTGCACTTGAGCGAGGGCAGACTCAGTACCTGAAGTCTGCAAAGACACATTGTTGTCCTGCCTCTCCTCTGACAATTATGGACTCTGAGCTGTGTTTTTATTTTTACAAACCTTTGCTGTGTTTTCTGCATCAGACAGTGATAAGTGTTTGTGTGGTTGTGCTAGACGCTGGCAGTTGGGATCTCTGTGGGGTTTATAAATTAATTTTGAGCTCCAGCATTTGACATCTCTGTCTTGTAGAGCATAACAGTATCTTCAAAGGCACAGGAGTTCCACACCTGCCTCTGCTTTCGCTTGACGTGCAGACACTCAAATCCTGGAACATGCCTTGGAGCCAGATACTCCAATTATATCCAGACACACCCTACTAATTAAACAGTGTTGTGACCTTCCTAGTAATTTAGTGTGCAAGCTTTGATTTCCCCCTTGCCTCCCAAGCCTCATATTTGGATTTAAGTTTATGAGGTGTGGGGTAAGAGCACCTTAACTCTTTGTTTCCTGGAGAAGATGCTATAACCCACGCCTCACACATCTCATTAGACAAGAACTTGGGTGAAAGAGCTGGTTAAAAATTTGGTGAATAACATTTTATCTCTTTCTAGGGGTCCTGAAGACACCTGTTTCGAGTATGGGGTTTTCCCTGCTATCCTGAGTTTTCCACTCGACTACCCGTTGAGTCCTCCGAAGATGAGGTTCACGTGCGAGATGTTCCATCCCAACAGTGAGTCTGATGCAGCAGGATGCACAGGGGAGTGGGTTGCTTGTGCAACTTAAAAAGCAGCTTTTGCAGCAGGAGAGCCAGCATCCTTCCTGAGGGTGGTTCTCTCCCTTTCCAGCCCTGAGCACGCAGGATGAGCATTCAGCTGCCCGGCAGTTCAGCTCTGTCTTAGGGTCCTTTTCTCTTTATCCCATTATTCCTCATAAACCTTTTGCTCATAAACAGTCCAATAAGGATTCCAGCAAATTCCTTGCCTTTAAATCTTCTGTACAGGATGTGACACTTAGTGAATTAATACAGGCTCTTTCCGGACACAGAATCATACAGTATTGCTGAGTTTGGAGGGACCCATCAGGATCACGGTGTTCAGTGCAGGACACCCCAAGAATCCCACCATGTGCCTGGGAGCATTGGTTCCCAACACACCAGGAACCCAGTCTTGCTCTATGGCTTGTATTTGGGTATTTTTGGTGTTATTTTAATGACTGAAAAGTTGTTCATGACTGCAGCTTTACTAGGCAGCATGGCTTTTGCCCCAGGAAATCTTAGGTTTGTTTAACATTTCTGAGGGGATCTCTCTGCAATACACAGTGCTCTGTCCAAGCAAACACATTTGCAGGTGTTTAATATTAAAACTTTGCTGGCCTTTGCTCTGCAGTACTGATTGAGTTGTACTCCATGATCATAAAGATCTTTTCCAACCTTAGTGAATTTATGATGGTGACGTTATTATTCAGTGAGAGTAATTGCAAGGTTTGAGCCTTGGATGAAAAAGCCTTGAAGTCCCTGTTTGCAGCCTGGACTGCTACTTTCTGGAATCAGCCTTGGAATTCTGTGTAAAATCATTTCTTTTGACATCTGCTGAATCAGCATGGATTGTGCAAAGGTTGTTTATTACTACCTGGGTTTGATGGGCTCGATCTGTGTTCAGGCTGTCAGGTCTCTGACTCTCAAGAGCAGGAAAAGGCAAACGCTGTGCTCCTGCCCAGTGCTTCCTCTTCAGCTGACATTCTTGCACTTGGAAAACAAAGGTGATAATCTCAGCTGGGAATCAATTTATTTCATCCTATATACAAGGAATTTTGCAGTTTCTTGAAGTTTCTCTGTTATTCCCTTCTGGAAGCACTGCAGGTTCTTGCCCATTTAATCCACATCTTTCTGTTCTCCTGTGGAAAACACACCTGCATGTCACAGCACAGAACTGTGTGGACGTGCCCAAGGCCGTGTGGCATCACCTCTGGAGCTCTGATGTTCACAGCAGGGCAGCATTTGGCACTTGGAAGCAGTTGTAGCCATGTCAGCACCTTGTTCCAGCTGGACTAATTTACCCAAACTTCTTGCCAGGACTGGTCTCCCTGAGCAAATCCTTGTGCCTGCAGCTCCAGCTGTGGCCTTGGCTTGAGGTTCACTGCTCGCAGCTGTGTTGTGTGCAGCACTGCCAGGAGGAGTGGGGTGTGGAGAAGCACAAATTGCCTGACTCTTGTGTTAAAGAGTGGCTTTGCACATGGGTGTTTTCTTCCATGGGATAATTGGAACATACTGGATGGTCAGCTCAGCTCTTTAGAGTCCTGTGACTTGGAGTCTTCTTAACCTGAAGCTGAGATCACTGAAGTAGACACTTGAATCTTTCTTCTTAGCTGGGGTTGTGGTGGGCTGGTTCTACCCAGTGAGGCTGCAGAAAGGGGTGGCCAGGCTGTGCTTTTTCTGGTTTTTCCTTTCCCTGTGAGGAATCTCAATGAAAATGTTTAAAAAGTCTGGTGTGTTCCCTCATCTTTGCAGTTTGTGTTATGTGGAGGGGGAATCGAGATACCACAGAACTGTCTTCTCTTAAAGTAAAATGACCTCCTTGGATGCTCTGGTGAAAATAACTGAGTAGTGATTAATGGCATTGCTTGCATTGGTACTGAGCGTCAGCGTGGGGAGATCATAGGAGGTTTGGGAGGGATTGTTGGAAGGGGCATTAAAACCCATCCCATTCCACCCCCTGCCACAGGCAGGGACACCTTCCACTAGCCCAGGTTGCTCCAAGCCCTATCCAGCCTGAACACTTCCAGGGATGGGGTAGCCACAGCTTCTCTGGGCAGGTTCCCACCACCTTCTCAGGGAAAAATTTCTTCCCAATATCCCATCTAACCCTGCCCTCTGGCAGTGTGCAGCCCCTGCCCCTTGTCCAATGCCCCTCTTCGGCTCTCTTGGAGCCCCTTTAAGCACTGGAATGGACTCTGAAGTCTCCCTGGAGCTTTCTGTTCTCCAGGCTGAACGTTCCCAGCTCTCCCAGCCTGTTGCCAGAGCATCTCTCTGTGGCCTCCTTTGGACTCGTTCCAACAGCTCCATGTCCTTAGGTTGGGGGCCCCACAGCTGGACAGGGGCAGGTCTCACCTGAACAGAGGGAGAGAAGATCCATACGTCTTCCTGGAATCAGCCTTTGATGTCTCGACTGTTCCGCTGTGTTCCAGCTGTTTTAAATGAGGCACTGCACAGAAACAGGAGACTCCCTCACCACTGAAATACCTCCTACCAGAGGGTTCCTGACTTGCAAGAAGTGCTGATTCAGCACCTGCTGTTTTCACCTCTTCCAGCTATGGCTAGACCAGCTCCAGTCCCCAGCCTGGGGCTGCAGGAAGGACTGTAAATAAAAGTCCTCCACGGTGCTTACGTGCTCGGGCAGACATAGCTGGGTGAATGGAAGGAACTGGAAATGAGCACAGCTGCTTCCAGCAGTCATTCCCACTTTGTTCTGTCTTGCTTTCCTGGCAATGGCACCAGTTTGGTCACCTGAGGAACAGAAGCCCTGACATCATTGCACTAAAGCTGTCGTTCCTCAGGAGGCTGTAGAATTAGGCCACATTGCTAGAGCAGTGTTTTCTTTTGTGGTGCCTCTTCAGCCTTTGGTTTCATTACCAAGTCAGTAGAGTCCAGTCTCTGTGAAGACAACTTGTACTGTTGCAGACACATTGCTTATGCTAAAGGTGGGAGAGGAAGCACCTGGATCCTTAATTCATAGGTTTCCTTGTTTCCAGGTGCTTTAATGCAGCTGAGCTTTAAGCAAAAAAAAAAAAAAAAGTGGGAATTCTTCTGTAATGTTCAAAAAAAGATCAGTTCTACTGTTCATAATATATCTAACATAACACTTTATTTTTTCTCAGGTTTATAATATATATAACATAACACTTTTCCGTCCTTTGTGCAATCCTTTTCATGGTCACAGTCCAGTGGAGGACTCCAATGTGCATTCAGTGCATTCATTTCCATTTAAGTAGGACTGGTTACCTGCTTGGAGCTGTGTCTGTGCATAAATCCTTGCTTTATTCCACCAGGCTGCATCGTTCATTTTTCCCATGGAGCCTGTCACTGGTTATTAAATGACACAAGCGCTCCCAGCAGATTTCTGGTGGGGAAGGAGTTTGTTAGATTTGCTTAAAGAAGCTTTTTCCTAGGTTTTTGTCTTTCAAATTTTGTGTCCTCTTGCCTAAAGAGGAAATTTAAACCTAGATTTAGTTTTAGTCATCGAAAAGCCAAGTCTCAAGGCTGATCTATGCGCAGAACTGATTTGAAGATGCTGAGCATTTCCACTGAGTAACAACCACTCTTCTGTACTTTTTGTGCAGTTTACCCAGATGGGAGAGTCTGCATCTCCATCCTTCATGCTCCTGGGGATGATCCCATGGGATATGAGAGCAGTGCAGAGCGGTGGAGTCCCGTGCAGAGTGTGGAGAAGATCCTCTTGTCTGTCGTTAGCATGCTGGCAGGTGAGCACTGCTGTCCTGTCTGCACTCCTGAGTGAGCTGGAACTGCCTCCTGCTTCTTGCTTTGGTCACTGAGCAAAGTACATGGAAAGCTGCTCAGCAGCAACCACAGTTCTTGAAGCCCTGGTATTTCTTTATTTATTAGTAAACCAGTGCTCTGAGAAGAGCTGGAAAAAATGCAGCTGAATTAGTAACAGGTGTTCCTGTTTGGGGGTGACTGCAAGGCTTTCCTTCCAGGTTGGTAGCAGCCAAGCCAGTAGTGATGGGTCAGGTGGGTCTAGAGGCTCAGCTGGTTCCTTGCTCCTGGACAAAACCCTCTCTCTATTTGCTATGCTGTCCATTCAGCTCTTAAAGCTGTGAATTACAGCCTGTGTTGCATTTGGCTTTGGCAGCTGAAGGGTTATCAAACCTAACCAGTACAGTACACTGGAGTCCATGGCCTCTGATTCAGAAGCCAGCACACTCTGTTTCTCTTTGTTATTCCCAGCCTGGGAATGTGCCCCACTCTGCCATCTCTGGTTCAGAGGAAGGCTTCTTGAGAAGAGACCTGGGGTGAAAATCTTTTTGTGGAGCCTTTCAGATGGTTTTCCCTAAATCTAACAAGGGCTAGGGATCAGCTCTCTGAAAGATGGATCATTTTCCACACTGTGGACAGAGCCACTGAACTGCCTGAAGAGGGCAGAGCCATGTCCCTTAGAACTGTTTTGAAGGATAAATGGGTTTAGAAGCTGCAACGTTGACCAAAGAGCAAGCAACAGATTCCTACATGGGACTGTTTTAGCTTTGGAATAGCAACCTGCTGTTGGGAAGCTGTGCAGGCAGATAGCACCCCATGGGCTTCCCATGGCTTCCAAGAGCTTGGTTTGTGGTGCAGCCTTACCTGGACTGGTAAGTGTGGGAGTCACCTGCTCTCATTCTCTGCCTGTGCATCCTGTTTTCCCATGGCTTTTGGAGGAATTAGGCTAAAACACCAGTGGTCAGCTTCTTTCAGGGTACTGGAAAACTCTGAGCCCTGGCTCTGCAGGTAATGTAAGCCCAAGTTTACCAGACTGGGTGACCTGCACACCTGCTGGTTTTTAAGGGGGACCATCAGGATTGTGGGGAGAAGGATGGGAGCCCGAGATACTGCCATAAACTGGGCTGGAGTGGGTGAGGACTGGTGTGTCAAGGGAAGTGGGTAGAGTGTGTTAGTGCCTTGTGGAACCCTGGGACAGCATCCTGCTGTGTGCTGCCCACAGACCTGGTAAATCCTGGGTTTCTGCTTACCTCCATGCAAAATGGGGAGTCCCTGGGACTGCAGCACTTCCTGTGCTTTGGAAAGCGTTCCGAAATCATCGGGTGAAAGATGTTGCAGAAATGAAAGCATGTTCTATGGGTTTCCTTGGATTGTTTTGTTGGTTTTTAATAGAACAAGCCATCCCAACAAGTGACAGCCTGTTTGGCTAGCCTGCTTGGAGGGGCTTTGTGTCTGGGAAGCTGGAGAACAAGACAAAAAAACGTTCTGCAGGGAGAAACATGTGGTTTTAAAAGCCCTTGACCCTGGGGGTGCCACATTGTGCTGGCCATGTGCATGGTGGGGCTCCACTGCTGAAAGCACAAACAAAAGAAAGTCCTGCTCCTCTGCCACTTGTTTCTTGCCTAAACTCGACTTTGTTGTGATATCCTTTCTCTTATAGTCAGCTAAATCAGAGCCTTTTGGGAATCCAGGAGCTGTCATTGGATTTGCCTTAGCAGTGTTTCTGTAGTCTCAAGGAGGAGAATTGTATGAAAGCCTTGGGGAAGTGGCATTCTTGAAGAAGCAGGAAGCTCCATTGCCCACCTGCATTTGTCTTTCTCGTTTCAGAGCCAAATGATGAAAGTGGAGCCAATGTAGATGCCTCCAAGATGTGGCGGGAAGACAGAGAACAATTTAACAAAATTGCCAAGCAGATTGTGCAGAAGTCACTTGGACTTTAAGCTCACAGAGAGACTGAAGTGTTTTATATTTCTCTCCATCTGGAAACGAGCAGTGCTCAGTGCTGGTACCAAAAAGGAAAACTTTGTAAAACTATTGGCCTAGTTCTTATAATTTGTTATTTATTTACCATCTCTTTTTTTCCACTGCTCCAGAGAAGCCTCTAGTTCACTCACTAAATTATGTGGGAAAGGGATTTGATGGTAGAGAAAAATACAGAGACGATGCTGTTTCAAAGGCTGCTTGTTGCTGCCTTACTTTGTGGTGCAGAAAGCCTGGAGACTTGGCAATCTGCAGCCCTCCCTCACCCATGTCCTGTGGGAGAGCAGTGCTGGTTTGGATCATCTGCTGGAAGAATTAGTTGTGGTTTTATAGATAGCATTGCATCTGGAGCAGCAGTAGACAGGAAAAAATCTCTCCATTCTATGATATTTGTTAGGTTAAGGGCAGCAGTTGCAATCAGATCTGAAGAGTATAGTTAGCAGGAGAGGCTATAAAGCAGGGTTGTAGTCAGGGTGTGTTAGCAAAGAAAGGAACTTTGGGGAGTGAGCTGTGAGGACTGGCTGGGGGTCTGGAATGGGCTGGTGTCGCCCTGTACCACTATGAGTTTGTACTGAGCCTTTGAGTCAGTGTTGGCTTGGCAGAAATCCCAAGAGCTGCTTTATTACTCCTTGAAGACACTGAGTTGTAAACTTTACACTCGGAGGCACAAGGTGTAAAGGTTGGATTGTTAAACACTTTGGTCCAAGTTCACCTGGGCCAGGTGGGTCATTGGCAGTTGGAAAATCCAGTGAGCATGTGTTTGCTGGATAACTCATAACTCTGCAGGAATATCGGCTCGCTCTGGTGACACACGAGTGCTGGGAAGATTTGGCACTGCTTTGCCATTACAGCCCCGCCACCCATTTTCAGGTGACTGAGCCAAGATGAGCATGATGGACGTACAAAAATTACCTGTGCCACTCTTGTGTATCAAATAGGAGCCAGAGGAGACGGGCTGTTTGCTCGAGGATGGTACGACCTGTGTTTTGGACTGCAGTGTTGTAGCCAGTGTGAAGGGTGCAGGAAATACCAGCTGGTCCCTTCCTAAAACTGCTGAGGGGCCTCTGCTGACCTTGCCGCTGTGCAAGCCAATCTCATGTGTAGGTCCAAACTTCTCCAGTTTACTACAAGCAATAACATGCCCATTTATAGCACACGGAATCCAATTTTGTTGGCAGCTTTAAACGGGCTAAATTTGACAAGGGCTGTTTTTTGTTTTTAAATGTGAAAGAAGCGTGTGACGTGGAAGGAGTCACACCATGAAGAAGGCTGTACACAGGTGATCATGTGCATGTGTGTGGTACAACTGTTGAGCATTTCTGTCTCGCTGTCTGTGCTGCAGATCACGCTTTGCCATCGTTCTGCACCTCTGAAGAGTTGTATTGCTACAACCTGCTGATTTTACCTCCTTGTAGAAATAATTGTGGCTTTGATGTAAGGGTGGGAGTGGGACTGGACGTAGCTTGGGAGCAGAGATGATGAAATAGTGTTGTACCTAACTAGTATTTCAAGGCATACAGGAAAATGTAGCACTTTACGAACACTGGGAGTGTTTTTTGAGTTGGAGGAGAGGGAGGATTGCTCCTGGAGTGCTGCAGCCAGAGAGCTGCAAGAGCCCCTGCAGAAACACACACATGGCAAAAGTGGGGTTTGCTTAAGTGCAGAGTGTTTTATTCATGTGTGCTTGCTCATTATCTTGATTTTATGGTGGGATTTAGTCTGTATACTGAAAATAAAGTGATTCTATTTTCTCCTTTTATAGTTGTACACAAATGTATTGCAATGAGTGTTGTGTATGGGTGACCACCCGGCCAAGAGACTTGCTCCAGAGGAGTGGAGGGGTTTATTCTAACCCAGTTAAAACTTAGGATACTTTAGGAGGAGTGGAAGAGCTGACATTATTGCATGGACTTTCCAGGCAAATGTCTTGCCTCTAATGCTGGCAGTGGCTGGGTAATTCAAAGAAAACTGTAAATTCAAAGAAAACTGTAAAAATCTCAAAGAAAACTGTAAAAAACTACAGCAGATGTGCTGTAGTTTGCTCCTTAGAAACATTATTATATCCATGTGCCTGGCCTAGGAAGTTCTTGTGAACGTACAACAGGTGAATTCATTCAGAATGTGCTGATATCAGCCCTTGGATTCGAGGAGGACACGTAGATCATAGAATCACTCAATAGTTTGAATGGGAAGGGACCTTAAAGAGCATCTCATTCCACCCCCCTGCCATGCACAGGGACGCCTTCCACTCGGCCAGGTTTCTCAGATGTCCAGTTCCTACTCAGAGCTTCCATAGTCCCCAAATCTCTGTTCAGAAAGACAAATCCTTTATTTTTCAGTGACTGACATGCAGTGGGCTTGCTCATGGGCGTTTGAAGCCACCCAGTGACCATACCTACCTCGCAGTCTTGAAGGTGACAAAATGTAGGCAGAAGTTCACCTCAGAGGACTAAAACTTGGTGTTGGCACGAGAACTGTCCTAGTTGGTGGCTATTTACTCAGCTGAAGCCAGTGGTGAGCATTTGTGTTCATCAAAAGAAGTTGGTTGTTCATTGTGTTCATTTTGGAAGGAATCCTTCCCTGTGAGGGTGGTGAGGCCCTGGCACAGGGTGCCCAGAGCAGCTGTGGCTGCCCCATCCCTGGAAGTGTCCCAGGCCAGGTTGGACAGGGCTTGGAGCAGCCTGGGATAGTGGGAGGTGTCCCTGCCCATGGTAGGGGGTGGGACTGGATGGGCTTTAAGTTCCCTTCTCACCCAAACCATTGTGGGATTCTGTGAAAGGTTTAAAGGTGGCAGTCTGCTTGGCATGTTAGATTCCTGTTTCTATTTGCCAGAAACAACTAAAACTAAAAATCCTTGCATAAAGCAGGAGGATTCAGCTCACACAGTGGAGGTGTGTGGGCTCCTGCTGTGACCCGCTGAGAGGGTCTCATGGCACTGGCACCTTCCTGCAGGTGGGGAACACCTGAAAGGTAAAGCTTGTAAAGCTGGTGTGTGGATCCTGGGATAGACTTCCCTGAAAGACTTCATCGTGTCCCTTCCTGAATGAACACTCATGTTGGCAGGATGTGCAGTACTGGCCAGTAGCAATGTTTTTCTGAGCAGTTGTCATTTTTCAGCCTGAAACACTTATTATAAAACATGTTCCTTGGGGAGTGTCAGAGCTCTACAGGTATTATGCATGTAGGTAAAGTATTAAAGATTTTTTTTAAATCCTTTTCTCTGGATTGTATTTGCTTTAGCCTTTTGTATTAAAAGAAGAACCCCAACCAAACCCTTCAACAAAGCTGTAAAAATGCAAGCAACATCCTCTTTAAAGCCTTTGTATATACACACATCCACACACGCTCACTGTTGTTTTTCCTTGGCAGAGGGGCTGTGTCAGAACACACACAGTGGGCTGTGAGACATCCATTAGCTGGGTTGGTGTGCCTTTGAAAGTGTGAGAGGCGTTGGAGCCACATGAAACGGCTGCAGCTCGGGGGCAGAGCCAGCCCCGGGCTCCCTGCCAACTTTTTTTTTGCCTTTCTGGAGCGGTATCTTGAATGGAAGGTGGTGCTGTGCATTGGGATGGATGCAACAGGGAAGCTCTGTGCCTTGGGAAGGCCCTTGCTGTCTTCCTGAAGTTGTGTCTTGGTGGGCATGCTCTGTGTGTTTTACCCCTGTGAGAATGGAAAGGAGAAGCAGCCCGGGTCTGAAATGTCCCCAACGCCAGCTGTGCTGCTGATCCTGGGGTTGTCTCGGATGTGGGATTGGTGCAGCAGCCTCCCCTGTCCCGTGGTGTGGGGCTGTGCCAGGGCAGGGACGGAGGCTGAACATGGGAGGCCCTCACAGTACCCTGGCAAGACACAGCACAGGTCACATGTCCCGTGTGCTTTCTCTTTCAGATTTCCCTGGCTCAGGGGAAGAAGAAAATCCCTGCGCTTCAGGAAGGAGGAGTGTGAGGGAAGAGATGCTGGGGGTCTTGCTGCCAGCTGGAGGCAGGGTTGGGGGTAGCACAGGAAGGGGAAGGTGCAGGCATCTGGAGAATTCCTCTAGCATCTGATGGCCTGAGCTGCCAGCCCCAGTGAGAGCTCCTGGTGTCCCCTCTCCTGTTGCCAGGTGCCACCCGATGTCTTGGGCGCCAAAAGTGCTGTGCCAGGCTCCCTGGTGCTGCAGGGATGAAGCCCATTGCTGAGGAGGGAATTGTTCAAGCCATTGAACATTCAGTGGTCCTGCCTGGTGCTGTCATGGCCCCACGGGAGGGACCATGGGATGGCTGGGAGGTGTGTGCCTTCCCCATGACTCCAGCCCTGGTGATCTTCCTGCCTATCCCAGCCTGCTCCAATGGGTCTTCTCCCAGGGCAGGTGGTGTGAGAGCCCCAGGAGAACCAGCCAGGTGGCTTTTGAAGGTGGCTCACGCCCCCCGAGTTGGGACTGGGCAGTAGGTAAGATGATGGGGTGTGTTAATCCATAATTAATGGCAGTGACACGGCCTGTGGGTTATTACAGGGTGAGCAGTGTGTGTGAGCTCTCGGGAGGGATTTGGGAGCGGGTCTGTCTGGTCATGTCCCTGAAGGGCACGGGGGGGAGATGAACTAAATCCTGGCCTGAGTCCCCCTCCTCTGTGCATGGGGCATCCTGAGTGGGGAACGAGGCTGTGGCTCTGTCACAGCTCTGACCGGAGCCGGGTGTCCCCGGCTGGAGGGACTGCGGGGGTGGCCAGGATGGGGCGTCCTGGGACAGGGCTCACTGAGGAGCGAAGGAAAACGCCCCTGCTGCAGCCAGGGGCTGCAGGGTGACACCAGAGGCGGGTTCAAAGCAGCAGAAATGCAGGATGCAACACGCAGGGGGTGGGGGGCACCCACGCGCTTGGGTGCAGGGCCCGGCGTAGGGAGGCTCTCCACCCACGGCTGGGATGGGAGTTTGGGCCCAACACAGCTTTTCCCCATGCCAAAATAATTTGGCAGATTGAACCCAACTGGGGTGGAATGGGGATGTTGATGAATAGGGGTTTCTTTGCTAAGTCTGCCTGGGATGGGCTCACACAGACT
Source organism: Corvus brachyrhynchos (assembly GCF_000691975.1). Classification (NCBI taxonomy): domain Eukaryota; kingdom Metazoa; phylum Chordata; class Aves; order Passeriformes; family Corvidae; genus Corvus; species Corvus brachyrhynchos. The sequence goes on along the minus strand of NW_008237174.1, from coordinate 293,410 downwards.
CCTCTCCTGGTGTGGTGCTTCACCAGGATCCCTGTCTTCTTCTCCCAGTCAGAGTAAGACCCCTCAGAGATCTGATCAAATCCAATCCCAGTCAGATCCCTCCAAGCTTGGTCAGCAGGTCAGGTGCTGGGGGATCTCCCTCTGTGAGACAGGTGTGTTAGAGACATGCCCATGTCTCCAATCTGAAAATGACCAGCAGAGCTCATCTCCAGGGATGCCTTGCTTCCCCTTGCCATTCATTCTTCTGGGAGCTAGGAAATGGTGAAATACAGAGTGGATTGGATCAGGTGAACTTGTTCTGAAGCAAAAACCTCTGGGGCTGGAGATCCTTCCTTGGCATCTATAGGCTTGCTGTGAAGGTGGCTCCAGAGGGGCCTCACTCAGCCAGAGCTCAGCTTTTCACACCAGTTCTTGCAATGGAGGAGGATGCCAGACAGGCAGGCTGGAGTCCAAGTGTTTTCAAACCCACTCTGTCTGGAGACGCAGTTAGAAGTTGAGCTTAGTCCTTGGCCAGATCCTGCTTTGATATGGGATCTTCTCCTTAGAGCCTAGGCATGGCCTTGGTGGGAGGGCTGGGGTTTGTGGGCTGTAGGGAGCTCTTAAGGCTCTATATGAAGAGTGGTTTTACAAAAACATCTGTGTTATTGGAGAAGCCACTTGTCCAAAGTGTCCCCATCCAGCCTCACTTAGCATTTGATACTTTCAGTGTCTGTCCCTGCAACACCCAGCCAGTGAGCAGGGGGCGTTTGATTTCTTTTATCCATTCATCCCCATCCAACAAGACTCGTAAGTTGAATTCTCTCTCACATGTTAGATGCCTTCTTCTTTGCTCAGAGCAGAAGCTGTGGCTGCCTCATCCCTGGAAGTGTCCAAGGCCAGGTTGGACCGGGTTTGGAGCAACCTGGTCTAGTGGAAGGTGTCCCTGCCCATGGTAGGGGGTGGAATGAGATAGGTTTTAAGGTTCCTTCCCACCCAAGCCATTCTATGATTCTTCTGTAGATGCTCCTGTTCCCCCATGGAAGTGATCCAGGTGATCTCCTTCACTCTGAGCCCAGGCTGAGCTCGCCCCTTCCCCACCACAGGCGTCGTGCCTTGGCCGGTTACAGCAACCTGGGTGTCATCATGGAATCGTTTAGTTGGAAAAGACCTCTAAGATCGTGGAGTCAAACCATTAATCCAGCACTGCCATGTTCCCCTGCCTATCTCAGTGAGCCCAGTGGTGCTGGGGAGTAGCACAGGAGCTGTGGTGAGCGGGATAACCCTGCCGAGAATGCTGTCTCTGTGCTGGTGGAGACCAGGTTCCGAGGGTTGGGTGGCAGGCACCTCGGCACGGGAACCATGTCCCCACTGTCCCCAGCGGCATCTGCACAGCTCCGAGCGCAGGGGGCCGTGGTGCTGCAGCCGGAGTGCCTGGGCTGCAGCATTGCGCTGGAAGAACTGCCCTGAAGAAAGTCATGGAAAACAATGGGAATTGTTCTCTGCCTTTGTTCCCTTTCCTTCCCGGATGTCGGAGGAGATGGAGCCGCGCTCGGCTGCCGGCGGGTGGGCAGAGCTCGGCTGCCGGCGCTCCCGCCTTGGCACCCGGGGAGCTGCCGAGCCCACCGCCCGCTCTGCCGCCTGCCGGCTCCTCCAGAGCCGGAATCGTCGCTCGTAGAATAATTAAAGCTTGACGCTGTCATACGAGTGAGCGATAAAATTGGCCAGCAATTCTGTGTCAGGGGGCAGGAGGTTTTCTTATGGCTGCAGGGCAGAACGATGCTAAAGCTGCTGTTTGCTGCAGGGACCTCAGCCCATGATCACAGCCCAGATTTGCTGCCAGCACTGGGGAGGGGATTGTGGTGCCCACACCCTCCCGGGGCGGGTGGTCTGAGGTGGGCTTGTGGAAGAGAAGTTGCTGACTGGTTCCTAACCTGGGAGCCACGGGGCCATTTCGGTCCAAGCAGCACTGCTTCCCATTCTCTATCCCTGCCAGTCCTCAATGGGCCCGAGCATGTGGGGGCAAATCCCTGGGTTTCCCTGCTGTGGCTCTTTGTGCTGCTTACCACCATCTGCCTGTTGAGAGCTAGTGCGTGCGGTCACTGCCCAGATCAAAGGGCTACAAGCAAAGGCGGAGGAGGGCTTCCCCCGGCACTGCCAAGGGAGATTCCTCTCCCCATGCCAGAGCCAGCCCTGGGGCTCAGGTGTTACTCCAAGGCAGCCTACAGAGGGAGATCATAGAATCAGAATCCCCAAATGGTTTGTGGTGGAAGGGATATTAAAGCTCATCTCGCTCCAATCCCCTGCCACGGGCAGGCACACCTTCCACTAGCCCAGGTTGCTCCAAGCCCCATCCAACCTGGGCTTGAACATTTGCAGGGATGGAGAGTCCACAACATCTCTGGGCAACACTCAGCACAGGGCACTTGGCATGGGGTTTGCCTGGCCAAGCTGACAGTTCCCCCACACACAGAGCCCCTAGGTGTGATTGTTCAGCCTGGTGAGCTGCTGATCATGATGCAGGAAAGCTCGGATGTTTCCAAACCCCCAGCTGCTCTGCACAACCCCAGGCTGTTGGGACAAGAGCTGTCACTGAAGGAGATTAAAGCACAGGCAGTAAGCATGGAACAGGAATGTTGCCTCCTTCCCCTTGGCCTCGGGAACGCTGTTTATTCCCTTTGTGGAGAGATCTCAGCTGAGCTCAAAGCCAAGCAGAATTTTCCCATTACAGGTGGAGCAGGGAATCCAGGCAGAGCTCCTGGATCTCCTGCACCACCACCAAGTGACCTGTGAGCCCCTCTCCTGCTCTTTTGCCTCCATGTAGACCTGAAATCTACAGAAAATACCCGGAGCACTGTTCCCATAGTTGGCATGCTCATGGCTGCCTGGGTTGGATGCTGTCCATCCATACAGAGCTGCCCTACTGGAAAGTGGTGAGTCTGGGGATCCTACAGCTGCAGGGAGGTGGCTCAGCCTCTTCAACAGGTTTGGGCACACTGGGGGAAGGTGACAAAAATTAAACCAACTGTATCAACAAGGGACAGGCAATAGTGAAGGGCTGTTGGTCACAGGCAAGGGCGAACCAAGGGGAGATGCAGCTGTGGGTGCTGCACATCCCCATCCGAAACAGCTCCGGTGTGGAAGCGTGGTCCCAAAGCCTGGCTTCCCTTGGACTGGCGAAAGTTAAGTGTCTGCTTTCTGGAGCCCTTTCAGAGCCTGCCAGCTCAGCTGCCATGTGTCCTCCAAATGCGGGGCAGGATGCTCAGCTTGCTCCTGGCTGCCTGGACGGGGACATGCGCTGCAACCCCACGGCCTGCTGCCATGGCCAGAGCAGGCTGGGGGCTCCCGGCTCCTTCACTCCCTGAGGCTGGCAGTGGGTGTGGGGACATGGAGGGCCCTGGGACACGAGCGATGCTGGTGGCTGGGCACTGCCTGGCAGGGATTGCTCCCGAAGGCAGCTCCATGCTGGGAAGCTGGCAGCAGGACTTGCTGCGTTGGGGTGGCTTTGTGCTTTTTTTTGGTGGTTTTCCTAAAAACGGTGCCTTTTGCAATCCTCCCAGTCTTTCACAAAACTTTTCCTGGCAGAACCTCTCCAAAACTTCTGGGAATTCAGCTTTTGAAAGGCGTTGGGGTTAAAGACATTTGTGCTTCTGTACAATGCTGACAGGTTTCCTGGTGTGGAGATTTCTTGCCGGAACTCTGCTTTATGATGGTGGGTTGGACTCAGGGGGCTGAAGTTGCTCCAGGAAACACAGGGAAGATTTTCAGCCTGGGAAAAAGGGCAGAGGTGACAAAGGGAGGAGCCTTGGAAACAGCTGAGGATGGAGACCTCATCCCACCATCCTGAGGATGGTGTTCCAGTTGCTGAACCCAAACTGTGGTTTGGGGAACTGTGATCTGGGATGTCACTCTGAGAACAATTCCCCCCGTCCCCTTCATAACTGATCCCAAAGGGCTGATCTTCACCCTGCTGCTCACGCAGGTGAGACCAGCTCTGCGTGTTCACCACTGACCTCCAGCTCTACCCCTGTGGATGTGAGTGTGGCAGGCTCTGCTGGCTCTTCTGGTGCAGGCAGGAGAGTGGGCAAAGGCTGGGGACACCGTGAGATGGGCATTTGTCCGTCAGTTACTTATGGGGTCCCTCAAAGCTTTGCCCTTGCTGATGCCTGCACGGCGTTTCAGGGAAAAAATACTTGATGAATTTAGAGGTCTTTTCCAACCTAAAGGATTCTCTGATTATATACAGATGTCAGGAATAAAGACTGAAATGAATAAGGCATGAAGCCCTGAAACATGACTTTGTGTCTGCAAATAATAAGGAATGAGTTACAGCCTTGGAAGAGCAGGAACGTTCCCCCGTGTGCAGGGTCCAGCCGATCCTGGCATGGATGAGGTGCCCTCCTCGCACCATCCCCTGCGTGAAAGCTCTGCTTGCAATGGATTGCCTACAGATGGGTTTCTCAACCTTTCCTAACCCAGGGATGGCCAAACCTTTCTGGTGAACATCCAAGGATCATTTTGTTCGGAGCCACCACATGGTTTTATTTATGTCCCATGCGAATTAGGCAAACGTCTCACTGTTTGTCTCTTTTATTTCATCCCCTCGTGCTTGCTTCTGCACATAGGAATGTGTGCCTGTGTGCTTAGGAACTATTTTGCAGACCACTTCCGACTGTCCTTGGGACACGGAGCAGGTCCTGGACCCAGTGTGGCAGCCAGGAGCGATTTGTCCCTGTCCTTACTTCACATCACAGCTCTGTTCCTCAGGGAGGGAGGAAAGTGCCGGGCACTGCCCACGCCACTCCACCATCTTCTGCCATGCCAGCATCCCCAGCCCAGCAAAGGGAAAACCCTTGAGGACCTTCAACATCCCTGTCCCGACCAGGAGACTGTTCCTTAATGTGGCTGAACAGCAGCCTGAGCCCACCATGTGCTCTGTGCTCTTTGGTGGGGGCTTCAGTCCCTCCACCTCCTGCCTGGAAGTCCACAGATCCCCCTGCGTCTGGAGGGGACACCCAGAGCTGTGTCCGTGGCTCTGAAGATGTCCCCACTGACTATTTTTTTGGCCAAGGAAGCACTCTAAGGTGGCTGCATTCCCTTCGGAAAACCAATCGACCTGGAATCTCTGCCAGGACTTTCCCTCCCTCCTTCCCTCTGGACCCTCGCAGAGCCTCAGCAGGAGCCTTCCCCAAATCCATCCCCTGCTCAGGGCGGTGCTGCCAGCTCCCAAAGCCACACTTAACTTGACACATGTGTGCAACCCTGGGAAATGTGGTGGCTCTGATTCTTATTTGTGATGCCTTCTGCAGTTCCAACCTGATGGGAGCCTCTCCTCCAATTCGCCACCTCACTGCCGGACATGCTTGGAACACCAGTCTCCATCTTGCCATTGCTTGGGGTTCCAGTGAGGTGGCTGCTCCCAGTCCCAGCCCTGGTGGATGTCCTCAAGGGTGTGGGGAGAACCAGGAGGGACTGTGCCTGTCAGGGGAGATGGGATGATTTGTCCTCCTGCATCCCTTGGGTTCAGCTCCTGCAGCTGCCATTTGGGACTCCCAGCTGCCATTCAGGGCCCCCAGTTGCCACTTGGGCCTCCCAGGTTTGGTTATGACTCTGCCATTGGACATCAGCCCTAGCATGAGGATGAGGATGATGAGGAGACAGCAGTGCCTCACCTCTGCAGCTCTCTCTTGCAGAGAGGTTAAGCTCTGTTTAAGCCCGATCCTGGAAGAACCCTAATTTGGGGGATGCCCAAAGGGAGGCTGTTTGGAGAGGGGGAGCTCCACGCTGCCCTGCTAGGGCTGTTGGACAGGCACACAGCCACTCCCCAGGCTCTGGGACAGAGGAACCAGCGTTCTGGTGTTTCAGTACAGCTCCTCTTGGGATTTGGGACCGAGGTGCGTGCATGGTGCTACGCTCCACCATGGGCTGCACTCCTTGGGCTGCACTCTAAGTCCCAGCACGGCTGATTTCGGGGTGTGGACAGACTGGCAGCAAATATGGCCATGGGTCTGGCTCTGGCTGTTCCTCACTGACAAAACCCCCAGTTTGCGACACAATTTTTGGCGTTTGGTCCTCGCCATCCGCTTTCTATTCCAGCGCTCGCCTTGCGGGAAGGCTTTGGGGACGAGGGGGGTGGGAGCCTGTTTCAATTGTTTGGGGAATGGAAGAGACTCGTTTTGTGGCTGGAGGAGCCCAGCAGAGCTCACTGTGTGCAGGGAGCTTTCCCACTGCTGATGCTCCCCTTGGAACAGCAGAACCTGGAGGGTTTCTGAATCAGTGGCATTTTTGTGGCTGGCCCTTGGGATGGAGCCTTGCCTGGGGCATGGGATGTGCATCACCGGCCTGGGACAATATTGGGGGAGAAACATGCAGGTTTGGGGATCTGGCTTATTTTTGGGCATGGTGGAATGGGCCAGAGGGGCCAGAGGGTCTCTCATCCAATACAAGCTGAAAACCAATGCGTTTAGGGGCAGGAGGGTTCCCACCCAGGTGTCTCCAGGCAGGGGCGAATCTCCCACCTACTCCCACGTGAGCCCGGGAAAATGAATCACCAAAAATGAAAGGAAGCAAAGAAAGCAAGCAAAAAAATAATGATTAAAAAATCCCTCCCCAAAGCCGCCTTCCAGAGGGTTGGGCAAAAGATAAAAGCTCTCGGAGGAGCCGGGACTCCTCCTCTCCCACCACCGCCTCTCATTTTAAATGTCTGTGTGCAGGCTGCAGCCGGCACTGCCTCGGCGGGGGGCCCGGCGCG
>NW_008237174.1:284160-286281 GCF_000691975.1 Corvus brachyrhynchos | reverse complement strand
ACACTCCCCCCGTGGGCCCGCCTCCTCGCGGCCGGCCCAGCCCCAGTATTTCGGTGCTCGGTGTCCACTCAAGTGATGCTTCAGGTGCTGCCAGAGCCCTGCCAGCACCCACGGACAGCAGGATGTGGGGTCATTCCTGTGCCTGCAGCCCCCACAATGCCAACCGGGGAGCAACCAGCCCTCTCGGAGCTCTGGGAAGAGCTGTGGGTCTGTCCCTGTGGCACAAGCGTTGTCCCAGGCTCTGCTGGAGGCAGACGGGAGGGGAGGGGAAGGACTGGAAGAAGGAGAAGAGAGCCATGAAATCCTTTTGGAAAGTCCCTCCTGCCCCGGACTCTTCTGTGCTCTGGCAGGCACCACCTCCGCCCTCCCGGCAGACAAAGTTCCCGTCCCACCGTCCCCAGCCGAGGAGCTGGCAGCTCCAGTGGCATTTCCGAGACGAGCCTGAGCCGAAGAGGATCCCCAAGCCTGTGCTGTGTGGGCAGCAAAGCCTGAGCTCAGTTTTCGGGGCTGCTTGGGCCCAGGCTCTGTGTGCTTAGGGCTTGTCCCAGTTAGGTGGCAACTGTATTTGCATTTTGTTACAGATGATGTGAGAGATCGGAGAGTTTCTGCCCACTGCCTCCTCCCTGAGGCGCTCCAGTCTCTCTGGGCGTGTCCTCGCTGTCCCCAAGCAGCTTTGGCTGGAGGGATCCTGGGGGTGCCGAGAGCCCAGCATCATCCTGGAGACCCCAGCACGAGGTCCCCTGACACCACTTGTGCTGCCCAAGCTGGGCCTGCACTCCCAGCCTTAGCAGTGATGGATGTGGGAGGCAGACTGGGATGCAGATCTTTGGGTTTAGGGATTTGGGTTTGGTCTTAGGACTTGGCCCCTTCCTGGCCCACAACCTCCAGCCGCAGCTGAGCTCTCCCCCAGCTCATCCTCACCATCTCAGGGGCAACTAGGGGCTCCTAAACCCCTCTGCAAATCCAAGCCTGAATTCAGCTTGTACTTTTTGCTGGAAAAAACAGGAACTGGCCGTTCCCTGAGCGATGCATTTCTGAAATAAGCTGTTCCAGTTAAAACTCCCCCGCCAAGACTTTGCTTTAGGAACAGCTTAAACCAGCAGTGGGGTGGGCAGGGGGCACACAGAGCTGCCAGGGTGGGAAGGACCTCACTGATCTCCCTGCTCTGGGCTGGATGGAGCCACATGAGCAGATTCCTCCTTGTTCCTGCCCACCTGGAACTGGGCTGGCCAGGCGTGTCCGGAGGAAGCGCTTCTGAGCAGATTCCTCCTTGTTCCTGCCCACCTGGAAGGCTGGCCAGGCGTGTCCGGAGGAAGCGCTTCCCTTCTCCAGCTGGTTTGGATTCAGACACACAGCCCAAACTTGCTCCCAGCTCCCTCCTTCCCAGCTCTCCCGCTGTGCCCCAGCAGCCCGGATTTATTAGTACAAATTGGAGCTAAAAGCCAGGTCTCAGCGGGGTGGGATGGAATCAGGGATGTTTTGGTGTAGCCAAGTGCTGCTTCATCTCTTGGGCATCATCTCCTTTCTCTGCCAGCATAGCATTCAAAAATAAAAACAGGATGGCCCAAGGCCAGGAAGGTCGGAGAAGTCCCTACAGCCCTTCCAGTGCTGAGACATTGGACCTGGCACTGTTCTGTGGGGTGGCACCTTGTGGTGCTGTTGTGCTGTGTGCTCTCACCGGGGCGATGCCCTGGGGCAGGGCACGGCGTTTTCTTCTCTGGGGAGAGGGTAATTGCTTATAATGAGTGGTTTTGGTGCCTGCTGGGAGAGTGCGTGTGCATGTGTGCAATTAGGGCTGGGTCGGGAGAGCCTGAACCAGGACTGCAGGGGCAGAGCTGTCCCCGGCGCCCTGTGGACAGAGATGGGGACGGGTTGCCGTGCGAGCAAATCTGTGCTACCGGATCCTTGCCTGCTCTCCTGGCTCCGGCTGCGGTTGCTGATGGCTGGCAGGTCCCAGCTCCAGTGTCATCCTTCAGAGCTGCATCAGTGAGATGGTTCTGCACACTTGGTGTTCCTGCTGTGGCGATGGCGATGCCAACCTCGTGTCAGAACGGCATATCTTGCCTCTGGCCCTGGATCAGGGGCTCGGGGCAGACCCCAGGCAAGGGCCAGCAGGCTACC
>NW_008237174.1:271005-283870 GCF_000691975.1 Corvus brachyrhynchos | reverse complement strand
GGCGGGCCCCGCGCGGCCACTGCCCGGCCCCGCAGGTGAGAGCCCGTCCCTCCCGCAGAGGAACGAGTACATCTTCACGCTGATGGTGGAGGAGAGCCCCAGCGTGCTGGTGGGGCTGCGCTACGCCCCCGACAAGCTGCACTTCCTCTTCTGGAGCCAGGAGCGCGCCGGCGGCTGGCAGACCCGCGTCACCTTCCCCAACGTGTCCCTCTCCGACAACCAGTGGCACACGCTCGTCCTGGCTGTCTCCGGCCAGTCCTTCTCCTTGACGGTGGACTGCAGCATCCCCAAGGATGTGTAGGTTGGGGGCGGCGGTGGGGGGCTCAGCAGGGTGGGCAGGGTGATGTTCCTCCCCCAGCGTCTCCTCCGGCCACCAGCAGATGCTGTGAAATTGTCCCCTACCTCTTTTCTGCCCATCCCCAGGGTGGTGGAGACACCATTTCCAGCCTCGCTGTCGGTGAGGAGAGCCAGCTTCTACCTGGGCAACAGGCGGAGAAGGAAAGGCGTGTTCACGGTAGGTGCCCCGTGGTGTGGAGTGGTCGGGGGTACCCAGGCGTGCCCGGGGTGCTTGTGGTGGCTGTGGAATGACCCACAGCCCTCTCTCAGTCCCCTACGCTGGCAGGGCTTGGGCCATGGCACAGGAAGCAGAGGTGGCTGTGGGTCCTTCCCATGTGGAGGCGGTGAAAGGCAGCTGCAGCTCCAAGCCCTGTGCTGGTGCTCCCCTCACATCAGCTGTTAGATTGCCCCCCTGGGCATCTGGGATCTGGTAAATGTGCATGAATCCCACGGACACTTCTGTATCCCAGGAGGGAGGGCAACAAGCGGAAGTCAGGCAGGGAGTCCATGGCATGAATTCCCTGCAGTTCCCATTCTGTGATCTGGCTGGACTTGGTCTCCATCCCTCCACTCCCACTTTCCCAGGGCTTGCTGAGACAGCTTGTCCTGCTGCCAGGAGCCGATGCCACCCCTCGGATATGCCACGCCGTGAACTTCAAAGTAGCAACGCTCTCTGTCCCCACTGTCCTCCAGGATGTCCCTGCAAAGCCAGTGAGCAACGAGGTGCTCAAATACCCCTACGGTCAGTGCCCCCATGGTCAGTGCCCCTATGGTCAGTGCCCTCTGGCACAGGCTCTGTTGGCTGCCTCTGTGAGGAAGGGTCTTTGCATGGGGCTGGGAAAGAAGCAGGAGCAGAGGGAAAGCGGGTGTTCCCAGCACCCTGCTTCTCAATGTGTGTGTGTTGGGATCCCTATCCGAAATCTCCCCGAAAAGACGGGGTGGCCCTGCCTGGGTTGCTTGGCAGAGCTGGGCTCATGTCAGTGGCCCCACACAGGGTTTTCCCAGTCTGTGGCTTCCCAGATTTGTGCTGGGATTCCATTTCCCCCATTGCCTGGTGCCCATCGTCAGGATGAGACCAGGACATTCGCTCCTCCTGCCTCTCTGCTCCTCCACTGTGCACTAAGAGGCTCCTGCCTCTCTCCTCTCTGTGCCCAGAGACCGACATGAAGGTGACCCTGGGGGCCCGTCCACGCTGCACCAAGCAGGAGAAGGCGCAGTTCTGGTTCAACGCCTCCCGACAAGGGCTGTACCTCTGCAATGGCAGCACCTGGCTCTCCATGCTGGAAGGTACTGGTGGGGAGGGAAGGAGACCTTTGCAGCAGAGCAGGAGCTGAGATTTGCCCTTGAGACCACTTTGGGATGGGAATCAGCAGCAGAGTGAGGGGCTGGGGTGTCTCCCTGTCTCTCCCCTGCTTGGCCAGGCTTTGCTTTGCTCTCGGTGCCCACAAAACTTCCAGAGCAGCTCTGGATTCAAGTGCCTCTGTGGTCCCTCCACCTTCTCCACATTATCTGTCCCCCCTGGGGATTTTCTGGGCAGGATGAGCTCCTGACCTGTCTGAGCAGGACAGCTCACCCCATGGAGAGCCATGCTCAGGGAGTTGGGGTGCTCCTTTCCGTGGGTTTCCAAAGGCACTGGTGCTCCTGGTGCTGAAGCATTTGTGGGATGGATTAGGGGACACAAAGAGACCCATCAGCTGCCAGAAGTACTGGGGGGGATTGGGAGGGTGGCAGACACAGGTCTCAATGTTATCCAGGCTCTGGTGGGACACTTTGTAAGGAAAACAGTGGGAGTACCAAGGGGGAAAAGGCAACCAGAGCCTGGCTTGGATGGGTGTTCTTCAATGATGACAATGGATTTCATCCACTGGCACTCTCCCACTCGCTCCAGGCTGTCTGCCCAGGATCCCTGGAGAGCACATGGAGGACGGGATATGGCCCTAACTGAACTGTCCTTCCCTTCCCTCCTCTCCCAGCATTTTTCTTCTGCTGATATCCACAGGGTGGGTTTGGATGAGCCATTTGTTCCTCACAGGAGCTAGCAGTGACTGGACCCCCTGTCCTTCCCTACCTCTGGAAGTCATCAGGATTGGCACTGTGTCCCTGTTTCCCCAAGGAGAACTCATGCTGGGATCTTAGTGACCTGTGCCCCTTGGTGCCACCAGCACTGGCCCTCCTCCTGCCATTTGTCCCTTCCAGTGCCCATCCATCTGCCATCAGGGCTCCTCTGGAGGTTTCTGCTCCAATTTCTGGCATTAATTCTGTCTTAGTCTTCTCTAACCTCTCCTCCTCTCATCTCCTCCTCGTTCTCTTGAGGATAAATATATCCAAGCGATAGAAATCCGTGGCATGGGGTTCTTTCCTGCTCCCAAAGGACACACTCTGCTCCCCGCTGGAGAACAGGCAGGGCTGGATGGGGCTGGATGTGCTGCCCATCGAGGTGGAATCAGCCTCTTACCACCCCTTGGTTTGGCCCTTCACCCCCAGTGACACCAGGACCTTCATTTGCTCTGCACAGCAGCAAGTGCTGCCAAGCCAGCCCTCAGGGGAGCCCCTGTCCAGCTAAAATCACCTGGTTTTAACCTCATCCCTCTCTTTTGTGGGCTCCCAGTCCAACACAGGCTGGACTACGTGGAGGAGTACCAGAACCTGGTGACCAACTCAGAGACAATGGGCATTGAGGTCTTCACCATCCCAAAGGTGGGACTGTTTGCAGCCGTGGCCAACCGGGTCACGCCCCCGGGATCGGCCATCTACAGGTGGATTGACGGGAAGTTCGTGCACTACCAGAACATCCCCACCTACCAAGCTCAGTCCTGGAAGTATTTCACCATTGGGAAGAAGGTGAGTGTGCCAGGAAGATGCCCCCACGTTTCAGGATATTAAATTGCAGTTGCTCTACCCTGGCTTCTCTGAAGCCCGGCGTCCTGGGCGTGGTTTAGGGGTGAATGTCTCTCTCTACTGTCTTTGATGGGGTCCTGCTGATGCACATCATCTGGGGCTCTCCAGGGGCTGCTGGCTCATCTGTGGACTGCCTGCTGTGTTTTTTTACGTTGCTGAGACACATCTACATCCACCCAGGCGATTGCCAGCACCTGGCACAGTAGGAAACTGCATCTCAGAGATCCACCTGTGGTCTTAAAGAGCCACCAGAGCCTGCAGTTCGCTCTTGAAACCCACTGAGTCCAACCTGCTGCATTTTTAAACTCGCTTGCCTTTAAATTATTCCGGGACTTCGGAGCCTCCTCTCCTCCCCTGGGCAATCTGCCTTGGGACTTGAGCAGAGGATCTGCCTGGTTCCTCTCCCTGGGAAGCTACTTAGCACTTTGGAGGAGCCCCAGGAAAGCCAGAGCCAGCTCTGTGCAGGGCTCCCAGGGAAGCTGGGATTGTTCCCCCTCTGTCGTGACCCACCCTGGCTTTGTCCCCAGGGTGACTGCAGGGCTCTCCCATTGCCAGCCACGTGCTCCAGGGTACAGAGGGGTGGGCAAAACTGCTGCCTCCAGGCCTGGGGACACCGGCAGCCCTGCTGGCTGGGTACAAACAGGCCATGTCCCCTGTTGGTGGCAGTGGGAACTGATGCTGGGCACCATCTCTGAAAGGGGGTGTGGTGGTGGTGGGGACAGTCCCTGGTGCTGGGCTTCTGCAGAAGGCCTGGAAGTGCAGCTGTGTTGCAGCGCTGGCTTTGTGCTGGGAACGTGCCTGATGTCCCCAACATTGCTCCCCATCACTCCAGCTGCACCCTGACAGGCAGGAGATGGGAACTCTGGGGAGTCTCAAGGTGGTTCCCGTCAGCTTGGCACGTTTCTTCATGGAGATGGTGGCCAAAGAGGTGCTACACCAGCAGCAGCCCCAGTACTGGTGATTCCAGTAGCCCAGGTTCCCCTCACAGGGGCAGGTGGGATGCACCTCTGTGGGTGGCAGCACCTCGCTACTGCCCTGGGATCTGCTGCTGCTCCGCTGGGGTGGGGGCTCCTGGGGGTCCCTGTGGGTGCAGACCAGGGGACTTGAGACTCCTGGGTTGTGGGGATGTATCCAGGTGTTTCTCTTCCTACTGCAGCTGTTTCTGGAGATGCCTCAAAGGGGCTCCCTGCACTGGTGCTTGCAGAGAGAGCAGAGCTGGGGATTCACCTTCTGTGAGGGGACAGGGGGACTCAGCACAGTCCTGTCCTTGGGGGTGGCCACTCCTTGGCTGAACAAAGCCCCAGGCTGGTGCTGGCAGAGTCCTGTGCAGGCCAGGAGGCAGGGGACATCCCCACTGACTCTTCCTTCTTTGTGGGCTGTGGTCCTGTGCCTCTTTGTGGCCCAAACTGGGGCATAATCTCTGCTGCTCCATCTGAAGGGCACTGGAGTGGCACAGAGCCGGCACGACAGAGCTTGGATGTGCTCCCTGCCTTGCACTTGGCCACCTCTGCTGCACCACGCTTGTCTCTTACACTTGAGTGGGGGTTTCTTGGTCTGGAAGATGTTTTGTCTCAGGGAATTGCTATCATTATTATCCTTGTTATCATTATCATACCTGTCTTTTTTTGTTCTGAACTGCCTTTCCTTGCAGGAGGGTTTGTGAGCTGAACCTCCCTCCTTCCCCAGCGCATTTCGTGTCCATGCTCACCATTCCTGGGGCTGGAGGGGTGTGAGTGGAGACAGCTCAGCTCTCCCTCCCCCTGCCTAAGAGGCTGCTGGCTGCCAGTTGTGCCCCTGCCATGTGCAAAGACCCCCACAGGCCACTGCATCCCTGTCCCCTCTTTGTGTTTCTTGGGGACTGCTCAGGGACCCCAGCCAGGGCCATCTTGTCCCACACCAGCCACCTCCATCCCTTGCCCTCCATCCCACCTCCCCCTGCGTTTTCTTGTCCCTGCTCCTTTGAGAGGAGAAAACCAAGCTGTCCTGGCTTTTCCTTTTCCAGATCTTCCTGGCAGTGGCGAATTTTGAGCAGAACGAGAGGGGTCAGGAGTTCTCTGTTATATACAAGTGGAGCCGCAGGAAAGCGAAGTTCATCACCTACCAACGGATCACCACGCACAGCGCCAGGGACTGGGAGGCCTTTGTCATCGAGGGGGAGGCTTTCCTCGCTGTGGTCAACCACAGACAAGGTACCCAGCCCTCAATATTCCCTCCAGGCCCTGGGGTGGTATGTGGGACCCTGGCAGGTGCCCTCCTCAGAGCACGGTCCCTGTGCATCCTCTGGTGGAACGGGGTGCAGGGCAAAGCCAGGGAGGTGTGCACACAGCTGCCAGCGTGGGGTCCCTCAGGACACCCAAAGCCTTGCAGAGGAGAGAAAAGCCTTTGAGGAAGTGGCTGACACAGTCACCCTCTGGGTTTCTGACTGCGGGGGACAAGGACAGGAGTGGGGATGGTGTCTGTGCTGAATCTCTCTGCTTCTTTTCATTTTTATCCCCAATAGTACATCACCTGGTAGCACCCCAGGCTGAGCCTTTTGTGAAGCCAGATCCTTGTGGGCACTCAGGAAACTGAGAGCCTGCTGACATCCCTCCCTGGATACCCTGCAGACATGATCCAGCCTCATTCCCCTCCCAGGCCATGAGTTGTTCTGGGCTGGGATGTGCAGAGGATGAATGGGTTGATAACACAGCCCTAGCACTCCAGGGTGCTCCCAGATGGGTGCAGATGATGGGCCAGTGGGCTCCTTCCCTGCCATCAGGGCTGGCTCAGGGGGCAGCAGCTCCTCTGGCACCAGGCTCAGAGCTGGCAGCAGGCTGCTTGGGCACCTTGAGCTGGGCTGGAAACTCCCTGTGGCACCTGTTGGGCTCCATCAGGGCCAGTTTGGGTGAGACCTGCCCTCGTGGCAGCGTGGTCCCTTTGGCAGCCATGCACATCACGCAGGGGCCAAGACCATCGTGGCCAAGCCAAACTGGGGATGTTTCCCTTAGAGGGGGCTGGAGGGTCAGTCCCTGAGCAGCTGCCACTTATCCCTGTGGCCATTCCCATTCTTCCTGTGGCCTTTCTTTGCCCAAGTCCCTGTGGCAATGAGGATTTAAAGCAGCTGGGTCCCACACAGACATGAGGTCAAGGTGCTTGAGCAGAGCCCAGGAGCTGGATGGAGTTCGTGCTTCAGGGCTGGGGGGAAGCCCCCAATGTCAGGAGCTTAGGGACACAGCTGGGACTGGCCCCACTACACAGGGCCACCCTGTGGGACAGCCAGCAGAGCTCATCCACCCTGGGATGCTGGCACAGTGCCTCTGGAGTGCTGCTTGTGTGGGGATAAAGCACCTGCCTGTCCCTCCTCTGCCAGGGCTGCCACAAAGCCACCACCATGCGCTCGGGACAAGCTGTGGGTGTGTTCCACGGGATGGAGGCTCTAGGTCGGGATGGAGGCTCTAGGAATGGAGACACTAGGTAGGGATGGAGGCGGTCTTCAGGTAGGGATGGAGGCTGTAGAATCTCTTCGGCTACTTCTTGGGGAGCAATAGTTCGCATGTGAACAGCCTCATGACCTGCTGGCAAATATTCACATAGCCAAGCCTGTTTCTGGGTCTTGTTTCTTATACAAACCAGGAATTGCTTTCCCTCACGGTGCACATCTGTCCGTCTGTCTCCCCCAGGGAACAACCACAATATAGACAGTGTGATATACAGGTGGAACCCCAGGACAGGGCTGTTTGAAACTAACCAGACCATTCCTACCTCTGGAGCCTACGACTGGGAATTTTTCACCATCGGACCATATTCCTTCCTGGCGGTAGCTAACACGTTCAATGGCACATCCACTAAGATCTACTCACACATCTACATCTGGCTCAGTGGCTCTTTCCAGCTCTTCCAGTCTATCCTGGTAAGGCTTGGCCACTGCTCCTCAGTCCCTGCTCTGTGTTTAGGCAGGGCAGCCACGTCCAGCTTCTCATGGGCCTCCTTCCCCACAGACATTCGGTGCTGCCGACTGGGAGGTTTTTCATATTGGGGACAGAGTCTTTCTGGCTGTTGCCAACAGCCACAGCTATGACAGCGGGATGCCAGCACCCTCCAACTTCTACGCCATCAACTCCTCCATCTATGAGCTGAACATCACGGCCCAGATGTTTGTTAAATTCCAGGACCTTCTCACCTACAGGTACCTGTGCAAGGACTCAGGGTGCTCCTCGGTCCACGTCCTTCCCCTGAGCAACCCAGAGGTCTCCTAGAATCCCAGACTGGTTTGGGTGGGAAGGGACCTTAAAGCCCATCCAGTTCCACCCCCTGCCATGAGCAGGGACACCTTCCACTAGCCCAGGCCGCTCCAAGCCCCGTCCAGCCTGGCCTTGGACACTGCCAGGGATCCAGGGGCAGCCACAGCTTCTCTGGACACCCTGTGCCAGGGCCTCTCCTCTTTTAGTTTAAAACTATACTCACTTGTCTCCTGGAGGGTTCCTACAGGCTTCACACTCCCAGGGACTGGGGCTGGTAGGGAGGGTGATGGCTCCTTGACACCAAATCCCGGTGGGAGCTGGGAGAAGGCCCTAGATTTGGGAATGAGGGTGGATTTCTTTCAGGAACGGCCTGGGAAGAGCAGGGTTTTGTGTGTGTCATCAGGGTGTCAGAGATTGGGGTGGGGTGGGCTCAGCCCCATGGACACACAGCCCCTCCTTCAACTGGCCACACAGGGGTCACCTCACCTGCCCCTCTGCTTCTTCCATCCCCAGTGCCCTGGACTGGGAGTTCTTCTCAGTGGGAGACGACTCTTTTCTGGTGGTAGCAAACTCCTTTGATGGCTTCACCTTCTCTGTTAACAGCATCATCTACAGGTACTGCAGAGGGCAGGCCTGGGGGGCTCGGGGGCTGTTCCCAGCAGGAACAACCCTGCATGGGCACAGCCTGGTGCATCTGCCCGGGGAGGATGGATAGGATTGATCCCTGTTTTCAGGCAGGAGTGGGAAGCCCCAGTGAGGGACATCCCACCCTGAACCACAGCAGGGAGATGGGAGATGCCAGCCCCATGGCTCAGCTTCCCTGCGCTTCCCAGGTGCCCAGCTCATGCCCCAGGAGCTAACTGCCTTCCCTGTGCAGGTGGCAAGGCTACGAAGGCTTTGTGGCAGCCCACCACCTCCCCACTGTGGGCTGTAGAGACTGGGAGGCGTTTCACACCGCTGAGGGCTCCTACCTGTTCTACTCCAGCGCCAAGGAGCCACTTTCCAAGGTGCTCAAGCTGAAAACCACCTGAGGCGGCCGAGACACGCTCAGCTCATCGCCAGCACCAGGACAAGCTGGGCATCCAGGTGAAGATGGACCACTGAGCCCAGGAATAGCTGCAGCATCAGCTGGGCAGTGGCTGGCTGAGCTCTCTGCAGGAAGGGGGAAGGAGGAGGAGGAGGAGAAGGGGGAGGAAAAGGAGGGGGAGGAGAAGGAGAGCGGGGCTCCCTGCAGCCTGGTCCAGGGGCTGGCAAAAGGGCTGTTTCTCCTGGGAAAGCTCTGCCACCACGCTCCATGTCCTACCCAAGGTTCCTGGAGCCCAGGTGCATCCCCTGGCTTATCAGGACCGTGACACTTGGCAATTTGCAGTCCCCTGGAGGGACCCAGAGCTGCCAGTAGCTGTGGTCAAAGTTTGCACAAAGCCAGGGAAGGAAGAGACAGAGCAGAGCATGAGCTGCTGGGGTGGGTGCATGGCAGAGGGGAGTAAACCTGTGAGAAATTGCAGAAAAAGGTGGGTCCAGGCTTGGCTCTGCCTGCCTGGGGCTGTGATGTTCCTGAGGACCATCCGGTTTGACATTGCAGCCATTCTTCATGTCATCTTTGGTGGCCTCGCCATCCCATGCCACTGCCACGGGTGCCTGCCCACCCTCCCACTCTGCCATGGCTGGTTTGGGTCTCCCTCAACGAGTGTTGTGTGTGTTGTGCAGACCTGTTGGTGTGTTCAAGGAGCAGTTCTGGTCCTTGCTGGTCCGTGCACCTTTGCGTGGGGTTGGCGACTCCTGACAAAACCTGCTTTGCATTTGGACCGTTCCAGCTCCCACGGGCATGGGAAAAACCCAAAACTGCTTCAGGTGAAACTGTGGCCTCTTTTCTTTTCCTCGCCTTTGCTGGGGGACTCTTTTGCTTAACCAGAGCTCTAATAAACTGTGTGCACCCAGCCTTTCTCCCACATGGGTAACCTAGCTGCTCTGCCCATGGCAGAGGCATCCCTTCACCCAGCAAGTCACCCCCAAATGTCCACGGCTGTCGGTGGCCCAGTGAGGACAAGGTGGCCCTGAGCACAGCAATGTGCCAGGGTGAGGGTGCCCCTCTGTTCCCCCCACCCAGGACTCACTGCCTCACCTGAGTGTCCCAGAGCATCTCTCAGCCTTCCCCAGACCCAGGTTTCCTGCTAAGCTTGGGCCACCCACCCTGGCACTGGGGAGCACTCAGGAGGTGCCAGCCCCATCAAGAAGGGCTGGTGGGTCACAGCCTGAGCCTTCCCAGGGTCCAGACCTGCAGGGTGAGCCTCTGCATCCCTCCCTCCTCTCCCTGTTCGGTGCAGCTGCAGCTGGCTCTGCCAGGAAGGACCATTTCTGCCTTGTGAGAAAAGGCAGAATTTGATTTGTTTCCATCAGGAAGGGCAAGATAAGGTGAGATAAGGCAAGAGCAGATGTATTTGGGCAGCTGGTCGCTGCTCGAGGCAGATTGAGCTGAGGGTGGAGGGGGTGGCACCTAATGGGGGTTGTGCTGGTACATTGAATTTAGGTGGGTGTGCTTTGGGAGAGATTGAATTGGAACAAGCCCCCCAGGCACCACAAGCACCACCACCCTCCCTGGACACTCAGCTCCCAGTGCAGCACAAACCCTCAGGGCTTTTCCTAAGTGCAGGGCTTTATTGAGGAAATGAGGGAAAAAACGGTTTTTGGAGTTCCCCCCGGCTTGCTGGAGGCAGGCAGAGGCTGCCAAGGTACCACGGGGCCTCGGGGAGGGTGTCCTGCCCTCGGCAAGGCTGATCCCTCACTGGAGCCAGGATGGGGTGACCCCTCTGCAGTGACCCTCTGCACCCCAGGGACCTCCTGGCCCCACAACCCATCTCTCCTCCCATCTCTCTGTGCCAGGGACTTGTTCTCTCCAGACCACAAGTATGTGACTGGGGCTGCATCCAGCTCTGGTAGGGAGAAAGCATCTGGCTGGGCATGTTCGTCCCCAGCAACCTGATCTCGACGGACAGGCCTGCATGGGGTGTCCCTGGCATCCCTGCCCCGTGTCGTTTGCTCACACTCAGTCCGGTGTCTCTGGGGAGGGGACATTGGTGGCACTTGCCTGAAGAAAGCACTGGAGAATCCCGCCAAGAAGCTTTGATGCCCACCAGGTGGCCACTGGCTCCCTGCAAAGAAGCTGGAAGGTGGCACCCCAGCCCTGCACTACAGGGCGGTGCTGGTGGTCTCTGCGTGGGCCTGGGTGCTCGGCAGTGACTTCAGGTAATCCCCGTGCTTGCAGGCGGCCTCCCTGTTGTGCCGGACGTAGCAGATCACGTAGACGATGACCATGGCGAACCAGCCGAACATGGTGATGAACATGGCCACGTCCATGGTCCTCTGGCGCACGCTGCAGAAGTTGACGCCGGCATCCAGGACCTGGAGCAGCGGCTTGCCCACGTACTCCTGCCGCGGGGCCGTGTGGCAGGTGATGTCCTGGACGGAGTCGGGGTCCAGCCGTGCCTCCCACAGCACCTCCTGCAAGGCACACTCGCAGTGCCAAGGGTTGTTGGCCAGCCGGAGCTTGGCGTTGAGTGCCAGCAAGGCCTCCTTGGGAATGCTGCGGATGCGGTTGCTGGAGAGGTCGAGGGTCCGCAGCCCAGCTGCCAGCCCTTTGAAATTTTTTTTTCGTCTCGATGTCATTCCTGGAGAGGTCGATTTCCTCCAGGTGGGACAGGTGCCTGAAGGCATTGCTGGGGATCCTGGTTATGCTGTTGGCATCCAGCTTGAGGAACACCGCATCGGTGGGGATGTCCTTGGGGATCTCCTCCAGGTGCTGGGAGCTGCAGAGGACAGCCTTTGCCCCTGCCTGCTCCGTGCACTGGCAGCTGGGGGGGCACGAGCTGCCCCAGGGGATGCAGAGCAGGAGGCAGAAGAAAGCCTGGGCCACACTGGTGGCTGGCGTGGTGGTGGTGAGGGTCATCTTGCCACCAGCCAGCTCAGCGTGGCTGCTGGCAGCTCCCTGGGGGGGGCAGCAGCTCCTGGGCAGCAGGACGGCCCCTCGGTGTTCCTGCAAGGCCTCTCCCATCACTGAAGGGAAGCTGTGGGTGGAGGGGATATGACATGGCATTATTTCCTGGAACACAGGGTATGGCTCTTGTATGGTGTGCCCTGGCAAAGGGGTGAGAGGCTGGGCTCAGGAGACAAGAAAACAAGGGTGGAGTGGCACTGGCTATCTTTTCCAGGACAGCTTGATTTGGTTGAATTAGAAATAGAGCTGTGGAGATTGAAACCCCAGCTCCCCTACCCCTATCTGTGCAGAGACCACTCAGGTGGACAAAGGGAGGGGCAGGATGGAGGTGTGGAGATGGGCCTGGGAGCCTCTGCCCCATCCTGCTACCAGTTTCCAGGGGGGATGTGGTAGTTTGCTGCTGGAGAACAGCAGCAGTAAAATCCTACCTCACCAACCCTGAGTGTTTAAAAAAAAATGATGAGTCAGACTCTGAGGATCATCAGACTGACTTAATCACCACCAGGATTTTAAATAACAAGATGTGGAGCTCTTTTGCTTTCCTTTTCCTTCCCTTCTGGTCTGTGAATTGGTACAAGTCATGTTTCCAAGGGTTTCACCAAAGAAGTGTTTGGAGGTGAGTTTGCTTCTTAAAGTAAACAGAGTATGGTTTGATAGCCTGACTCTGGGGGCAGGAGGTGAAGAGAGGAGCCACTGCCTAGCACAGTAAAAGTGGTGATATAGGAACCCAAAAGGACACCCCAGTGCTGCCAGGGGCAAGGCAGGAGATGAAGCAGGTGGAACACCTTTCCTCTGCCTTTGGTGCTGCTCACGGCCCTCCTGCTGCCTTGGCCATCCTGGGAGAAGAGATCCCCATGGACGGGAGATGTGGGAGGCCATGGGAACCTTTCTCACGGGAATTAGGTGGCCCATATGATGTCATTATGGGCACCAAGTTGTTGTCCCTCTGGTACCAGCACCCTTCTGCTAATGGCATTCCCCTGGTAACAGCAGCATCCCTCAGGTGTGAGCATCCCTCTGTGGTACCCTGAGGATGGTCACACTGGAGGGATGCTCATACCTGAAGGATCTCTCTGTAGCTTTGCCCGCGGCCCTGCCCAGAGCTGTGGATTCTGCCCCAGGAGATGAAGCTGAGCTTCCCGGGAATCCTTCTGGCCCTGCAAAATGTACCAGGCTCTGGCAGCTCTGGCAGCTCCGTCTCTCCGGGGGAACAAGGACGGGTTATGCGATGCCGGTTCCCACCGCATGGAAGGGCTCCGAGGGGCTCTCAGGAGTTGAAGCCTTCCCGGACCCCGCGGGTGATGCCCCGACCCGCCCTCCTGCCCTGCCCGGGGGCCGGGGAGCCGGGACCCCTCCGCGCAGCACGACCGACCCCCACCGTCCCCCGGCGCCCGGGAGTCCCTTACCGGCTCGGCCAGGG
>NW_008237174.1:255687-269988 GCF_000691975.1 Corvus brachyrhynchos | reverse complement strand
ATGAGGGGACCAGGGTGGTGGGACAGCCAGGCAGCACCCCCTCGGGGCTGCGGGAGAGTGGCCGCGTGGAGCCCCGATGTGCTGCTAATGAGAGTTCAGCTATTTTTCGGAGGCTGCGGTCCGGGCTGCGCGTCTGGAAGCTTCATCAGCTGCTGTACCGCCCGATCTTCCCTCCCCGGCCGTGCCCCGGCCTGCATCTCCCCGGGGCACGTGGGCTCTCAGCAGATGGTCTCCTGTCTCCCTCGGTGACAGGAGGCCAGGAGCAGGCATGGAACAGTCCAGGAGCAATGGGAGAAGGTGCTGTGCCATCACTTTGGAGCACAGCTCCCATACCAGCTCTAAACGGATCAAGTCGTCTCCATCACCCTGGTCTGCTGCAGGGTGTTCCTGCCCAAGGCAGGGGGCTTGGAATGAAATGATCATTAAAGTCCCTTCCAACCTGAACCATTCTGTGATTCATCCATCACTGGGGGTCAGTCTACAGGCAAAGTGAGTTTGTACAACAAGATTGGGGTGGGAATTGGGCTTATCCTGGAAGTGAGCTCCAAGCGTGGCCTCCACAAACAGCCTGCATGGCCTCCAGGAACAGCCCCTGGTTCAACAGCCATAAGACACCACCAGCCTGCAGTTGTTTAATACATGGTTTATTGAGCTGGGTCGAATACATTGCCAGACTGAGCCTCCTCCCCTTGCCAAACCCCAGTGCGTCACTGGTGAAACTGCAGTTGTGCTGTGGTGGCCACCAGTGTGGGATGAGCAGCCTTGGCTGCCAGTGTCTGATCGACTGGGAGAAGGTGGGGGACCTGAAGTCCCTTCCTGAGCAGTCCCAGGCATAACATGCCACTGTGAGGCTCTTCTGGATGATCAAAAAATGTGTCCACTGTGCCTTGTTCCCCCCATGGTAGGCAACAGAAAATGTGAATGAAAGACCCTTTAAAGCAGGGATCGACACACTGATGTCCCCTCTCCTGTCCCTGCCTGCCCAAGGAACCACAGGGCATGGATCACCCGTGTCCCAGCAAGCTGCCCCTTTCCATCCATGTGCACGAGGAGATGGGGACAGGCAGGTGACGTTTAGCTGGGGCCTTGGCTCAGAGGGAGGAAGGAAGTTTAGCTACAAGCCAGTGCTCAGCATACACACGCAGGATCACGTATCAGTTTGGGGCATGGCAGGTGGGCCTGTGCAGAGCTATGAAACCATAGGTATATGAGCCAAGAGCTGCCCACACTTTCAGAAGTGCTGGATCACAGCTCAGGACCATGTTGTTGGGTCTGAGGCAACCAGAGATATGGGTACAGCGACCACAGGAGTGACTCCAAGCCTTGTCCAGAGCAATGCTTTGGGATCTGTGGCAGTGGGGCTGCCAGGGCTCAGAGAAGGAGCAGGGAGCAGTGATGGATATTCTGGCAGAGGGATAGCTGGGATGGGTGAGCCCTCAGTGCCCATCCCAAAGCCAAGAGCAGGTTGGAGTGGACAGAAGGACCATCTCACAGCAAAAGCCCTGTGGCTCTGTGTGGCCCAAGCTCCGGGCCAGTGCTGTGGGCTGATGTGGAAGCACCAAGACACAAGCTGGGGCTGAGCTTGGTGGCTCAGGTGACTGGGATGCACTGGCCAGGCAGCCCCTGCCCCCAGGGAGGGGGCACTTTTCCTCCCAGCCACCTGCAGCATACATTCACAGAGGCACCCAGAGTACCTCAACTCCAGCAGCTCCCATGTTCTCACAGGTGAGCTGGGGTGGAGCTGCAGGTCCCAGCCAGACCCTGGTCTGGGGCAGCAGGAGCCCTGGCCTGTGCATGAGGCCTCAGTAGTAGGCACCGAGGAGGGTTGAGACCTTGTGCAGGAGCTCCTTGTGGTTGGCGTGCAGGGGGATCCTCTTGTCCAGCACCTGCCAGCGGATGCACAGCTCTGGGTCGCAGCCCTGGAGGAACTGGAAGGGGACAGATGTCAGGCACGTGCTGCCAGCAAGGGGCCATGCCAGCCACGCTCAACAGCACCTCTAGTCCCCAGCCTCCTGCCCTTTCTTTTCAGGGCACACACTGAGGTGCCACCCACGTTCATCCCCATGTTCTTCCCCCACTGCATGCAGCCGGAGAATCCCAGTCCTGTGGAGATCTGGGTCTGGAGATCTGGCTCCTGCACCCCAGGCCCGCTGTGGGCCAGGTCAGGGAGCCCTCAGGGGTGACAGCCCTGTACCGAATTCAGCCGCTTCATCTCCACGTCGTTCTGGGTGTCGAAGTGCACGCTGATGGCGACCGTCTCCACCCAGGCGTTATCTGTGTTGCGTGGGTCATCGAGGTACCCCTTGTGTACCTGTGCATGGAGATGCCACACAAGCAGAGCCCTCATCACCTCTCTGAAGGCACCCTGGGGGCCCTGGGTGTGGGTGGGGCATTGTCCTGCAGCTCTTCTGCCCTGCTGGAGACCAGAGCCCTGTTCCCACTACAGCTGGAGCCATGGGGAGTCACAGCGGCAGGCACAGACACTGGTGTGGGCAGCCTTCCCCCGGGGTCTCTGGGCTGCTCCCTGACCCCCACACGTGCATTATGGCATGTCTTCACCTCCCCTAGCCCTTCCTCTCTGGTGGGAGCTGCTGCCAAGAGGTGACGCACCCTGCTCCTGTACCCTGGGTCACACCAAGATGTCCACATGTCCCCGTGCTGTGGTGATGTCCCCATGTGCCTGTACCACCATGACACCTGCGTGTCCCTGTGCTGGGGTGATGCCCACATGCCCCTGTAGCCCTGAACCCTCCTGTGGCCCGATACCACGGAGACACCTGTGTGCCACCCACCTCAGTGCCTTGTTTCAGCAGGTTCTGGAACTGGGGCCAGAACTCCCGGCGCAGGATCCACTTGAGCTTCAGTGGCAGTGTCTCACCTGGCTCCAGTGACCCCTGTGCCAAAGCAGATGTCAGCTATGGGGCCTGCCATCAGCACAGCCCAGCCTCCCTCCCTGCCACCAGCTTGGCCATCAGGCAGTGGCCTGCCACCACTGCAGAAGATACCACGAGGTCTGCTGGTGCCTCCCATCCTCCCTCTCCTGCCCAAAGTCCTCAGCTCTGCCCAAGCGGATGTCTGAGTTTGCCTGATCCAATGTCTGCCGAAGGATGCTTTGCCATTGGCTTAACAGGCTCACATGAAGGACATGTGAGGATTGAAGCCGCGGAGGGGGAGCAGGGAGAGGCAGGAGGCAGCAGGTCAAGGTGGGGGAGTGTGTGTAGGGAGCACCCCTGGCATGCAGAGGCTCTGCAGGAGGGGCAGAGGTACCTCCTCAGCCACGGCTGCCACATGCCTGTGGTTCCCCCTTTCTGTGGGACTTTCTTCCTTCCTCCCTCCCTCCCTCCCTCTCTCTCTCCCATCTCCTCAGCTCCCTCTGCACCAGCCCTGGTTTCCACCAGCTCTTACCCCAGGCAGAGCCCAGACATCTGACAACGGATATTGGGCCACCAGGACTTCCAGCATCTTCTTCAGGCTCTTCCTTATAATGGACCCATCCAAATTCCTCCTCCAGCTGTGAGAGAGGCCCCTGCCATGCTGCAGCTGGACTTGGCTCCCCTCTGCCCAGCAGTGGTCACACTGGCTGTGCGGGGTTTGGCCAGGTCTCTGAGGTGACCCCATGCCCCCTTTTCCACGCCACGTCCTCAGCCCCGTGCTGGAGCAGGACACACTCACCGGGTCACAACAGGGTGCAGGGCATGGTTGGGCCCAAAGCAGTGCAGCCTCCCACGGCCTCGCAGCCCCGTCCTGCCCATGGGGTTCCTGCCAGAGTGAGAGTGAGGGGGCTGGGGCAGCGCCAGACTCCCTCTGTGCACCCCTATAACACTTCCCTGCCGCTGCACCCCATGTCTTTTGGGGTGTTTCCTTTGGGGTCAGCCCTAAGGACAATGCACGCAATTATCCCTGCCCCACCATTAGCCGTAGGAAAGTGGGAACAGGATGGATGTGCCCAGGCACCCCTGGCCTCTCCGTGTCCCAGTGCTTTGCCTCCCCCCTGGCTCCCAGCGAGCCCGTGGCGGTGGCACTCACAGTGGCAGCCCGTCCTGCACGGCGTAGAGCCCGTGGAAGCTCTGCCGGTTGATCAGCCCGTCCATGGTGTTGTAGTTGATCTTCAGGAGAGACTCCAAGGAGCTGGAGGGTGGGAGGCAGCCCGGCAGGGAGGGCTGGCTGTGCCACCCAGGGAAGGGGTGGAGGGCTGCGGAGCTGTGGGGGGAGACTCACAGGCTGGAGGGGTCCTGCACAGCCATGTCCTTGTGGTCGGCCGAGTAGGCAGGGGGGTCGTAGAGTGGGAAATCCACCTGCACAACACATGGCTGTCTGAGCCCCCAGCTTGTGCCCCTGCTCTCACAGCAGACAGGTTCTGGGACCCTGGGAACACCTTATGCCCCAGTCTCTTCCTCTGCCCAGTTTGTGGCATCACTCCCCAAGTGATGCTCCAGGCTCTGCTGGGGGCTGAGCTCAGGGCCTTGGCTGGAGGGCTCACACCCCCGTGGAAGACAGTGCCAGATCCTGCCCTGGACCCTGACCCTGAGGCAGCTGTGCTTCAGGAAATGCAGAGGTGGGTGGTTGTACCCTCTGTGTCCAACCAAGCATCCCCAGGCATTCCTAGCATTGCAGATCCTGGCAGGAATGATGCTATTTTCTCTGGGGGAGCCTCAAGCAGTGATTCCAGGAAGCCAAAGGTTCCAGGGCTGGGAAGAACAAAAGTTCTCAAATGGGATGATGGGTTCCTCTTCCCACCACTGTCAGGATATGCCTCAAGCCTCCTCCTCCCAGCCCCACTGCCCAGCGTCACAGCTCCTACCTCCCAGGGCACCTTCTCATCTGGCACAGGGAAGCGGAGAGTGTGAGACCCAGGGTACAGGAGGTTTCGGGCAAGCACGTGGCACGGGGGCTGGCTCTCCTCGGGTCTCCCCTCCAGGTCAATCTCCTTGGTGTCCAAGGCTTTGGAGGAGCCTGTGAGGCAGACACAGACAGCAAGGTGCCACAAAGCAGGGCACCAAGTCCAGCACTGTGGACCGGGGCTCTGCTGAGGGGGCTGGCTGGGTGTCTCCATGGGGATGCTGATGTCCCCTGGGGATGGGGACCTTGGCTCCCCTTCTGGCAGGCCCTGGAAGAAACCCCAGGGAGGGTGAGAATGCACTCAGAAGGGGCTGGATGACCTCATGGAGACATCAAACCTCCCAGAACCAAAGGAACCTCTGCCTCACTGCTTGACAGAGGGGTGTGAGGGGCTGCTCAGCCCCTGTCCAGGGCCCAAGGCTTCCCCAGTGCTGCTGGGGAGGAGTCGGGCCCCGCTTACCCACGGGCGGCACATCCTCGCCTGAGCTGAAGCCATTGCCCCTCAGCGCCTGCATCATCCACCTCAGGGCCTGGGCACTCTGCTGCACCTGCAGGGCACAGGGGAGGGTCACCCCGGCCCCACTGCCCCCCGAATACCATGGGATTCAGCCCTGTCAGCGGGCAGGGAATGCTGCCCTTGGCACTGCCTGCTGCACCCTGCGGGCAGCAGTGGTCCTGGCTGGGTCCTGATTTTTGCCTTGGAAAACCTTCTCCAGGGAAATATTTTTACAAAGCAGGTGGAAAGGGAAATGGAAACAGGATATGGCAGGGCTGGGCCGGCTCCCTGGGCATCCCACTGCTCGTGCAGCTCCAAAGGGAGGGGACAGAGAGTCTGTGTCCCCAGGAGGTCTGGAGGGTCCTCTCAGGCCAAGGAGAAGAGCTGGGTCAGCTCTAACTGTTTGGGTGGCTAGTGGAGGCAGTGGCCCATCCCACTACATCCCATCTGCATCTTGTTTACTTTGGGGTCAAACAGAAGTATTCCTATAAACCTTTTCCCCTCAGATGCTGATGGCAATGAAACTCGAACTGTCTCATAGGGTATTGATTCAGAGAGATTTTGTACTCTGGTTCGATTGACTCAGGCCCTGGAAAAATTTCACCTTTCTTGGGTAGTTGCCCTCGTTTTGCCTCACCTGGTCCTCCAGAGAGCCCAGTCTTTGCTCCACTACCCCTGTCCTCTTCACCCGGTCCAAGTCCAGCAGCTCTGCCAGTACATCAACCCTGGAGGGACAGGGCTGGTTCGAACACCCTCGACAGCCACTGATCCCAACTCTTCCCTGCCCAGGACATGGAAGGACAGAAAGAACATCCTTTCTCAGGAGCATCAGTACCTCTGTGCAATGTCCCGGATCATCTGCTCCGTGTTCTGCTTCTCCTGGCACTGCTGGTGCTGCAGGTAGTTCTCCTTCAGGTACATCTCCCATGAGAGAAGGGCAGCTTCTTCGTTCTTCTCCAGCTTCTCCTCTGCCGAAGGAAGGGGATGGCAGTGCTGTCACATCTCTGGGCATCCCAAACCCCAGGACCACAGCCCGTATGCCCAGCCTTGTGCCTCGGCACATGGCACCATGCCCTGAGGCGGGGGCAAAGGGAAGGAGGGGGATGCTGGTCCTCACTGAGCTTGTGGTGCGTGGCCGGCCGGCGGAGCAAGCCCCGCCGGACCAGGAGCTGCAGGTGGTTGAGCAGGATGAGGGGTGGGGGCGCGGGTGGGCGGCCGTGGTACTCCTCGATCAGGTCGTGCCGCTGGAACTTCCAGATCTGGTCCGTGTGCTCCTGCACCTGCTGGAAGGTGTAGCTGGGGCAGAGCCCAGGTGTCAGGCATGCCGTGGGGATGAGGGGGCACATCGTGTCTGAATGGTGTCCCAGTTCCACCCACCTCCCTGATCAGCCCTGACCTGCCATGACCTCCACCACATCCATAACTCCCAAGTGGGATCCCACTACTTCCACCACATCTAGAGCCCCCCAGACTCACTTGAACATGGCGATGAGGAGGTTGAGGAGGAGGATGTTGGTGAAGAGCAGGTACAGGCACAGCAAGATGACCGTCAGCCATTCTGGGAAGATGGGTTTCTTGTTGTCCGCGTTTGTCTCTGGACACTTGGGCTTGTAGGGGTCAGTCCCATTGGGGCTGCACTGGTCGATGTTGAAGTTGACCCCTGTGGGAGAGCACAGCGTGACTCTGTGGTGGCCAAACCTCAGGCGTCTTGGGGAGCACGTTCTGAAAGTAGCCAGCATCCAGGGAGCTTAGCACCAGGCAGGGATTTGACCTCCATCTGCGTCATCCCAGGTGCTCTGTTCACTGTGTGGGACTTCCGTGGGCCAACAGGGCATTGAGTTCGGTACATCAGCTTTGTCACAGCCACCCTGCTCGTGCCATGCTCTGTCACAGGCCAGAGTCCCTTACCATCGATGTAGGAGGGAATCTGCCCAAAGATGGTCAGGTAGGAGTGATAGACCACGCCACGGAAAAGCCACTCCACGCGTTCCTCGTTGTGGATCAGGATAGCCTGCTTGGCCACCCCAAAGGACACCACCCACACTGCCAGCAGGAAGAGAAAGAAGAAGACATCCTTCATCTGCAAAGACAGAGGGGAAGGATAGCTGTGTGCTGGAGCAAGCCCCTCTCCAGGATGGGATAACATGGGTGGCATATCCAGCTGCTCTAGCAGGATGGTCCAGCATCACCCTGGCATGACAGAGGGGAGCTCTCACCATGCGCTTCACAATGATGATCTTGGGCCCCAGTGTTTTACTGACTGTGAAAATGTGCATCAGGCGCAGGCAGAAAATTATAAAAGCCAGGGACAGTATGATGCGCCCAGGATATAATGTTGATGGGATCAGCCTGGACACGGAAGAGAGGAAAGGCAACACCTCAGTGCCACTATAGAACCATATAGGATCATTTGGGTTGGAATCACTGTGAGAGTGGGGAGGCCCTGGCACAGGGTGCCCAGAGAAGCTGTGGCTGCCCCATCCCTGGCAGTGTCCAAGGCCAGGTTGGACGGGGCTTGGAGCAACCTGGGATAGTGGAAGGTGTCCCTGCCCATGGCAGGGGGTGGGACTGGGTGAGCTTTAAGGTCCCTTCCAACCCAACCCATTCTGCGATTCCGGGATTCTATGAAAATACTACTGAGCTCTGCAGCTCACCTGCAAGTCAGCCCTGCGATAAAGACCAGAATGGCGCAGATGTCCAGCTTATTCCAGAAGTCCTTGATGTACAGGGAAGCCATTTTCACTACCCCAAGTCCATCTGGGTCATACAACAGCTGTCGGGAAGAGAGGAAGGGCTGGGTGTAAGATACTCGTGTGCCTCAGAGAGGAGAGAGACCACACAGATCATCTGGCCATCTCTGGACACTCTCGCTGACCCAAAGGTAACCTGAACTTATGAGGTTTTCTTTACGGGCATGGGAGGAGCATGGGGACACCTGGGAAGGAGCATGGGGACACCTGGGACATTGGGGTTCTTCAGGCTGGAGGAGAAAGGCACTGAGATGTTGAAGCAAAAGCTGAAAAATCTCAAATGTCAAGCAAAGCCTGGAAATCCTGCTGGGAATTCACCCAAAGGAAGTGCTCCCTCCATCTCCTGACGTTCCCAAAACGGACACCAGACACCTCCTGGGCAAAGCCCTCCAGACCTACAGCATTTTCTTCTGCAAATATACAGGGCCAAGCCAGATGCAGCTAAGGAGAATCCCTGGCCTCAGAGCTGGGGGATCTGGTGGTCCCACGTGCTGGGACCTCTCTGAATAGGTGGTGACATGAGAAGCAGCATGGGAACATGAGCTGTGTGGGACCTCCCAGGAGCACCCAGAGGGGTGTCTCTCCTCCTCTGCCACCTCCCAGCCTCAGCTCTGCCTGCCCACACCTGGCGGGTCTCCTCGCACACCAGGGAGAAGAGCCAGAAGTAGATGAGGTATTCCCGCCAGGTTGGCATCGGCTGGAAGTCAACCATCAGGACGTATGCGAAGAGCAGGAGGAAGGTGAAGTAGGAGAGGATGTTCATGAGGAAGATGACGATGGGTGCTGTGAAGAAGGCTCGGAGACGTGTCAGGCAGCCCATGGGCTGCAGCCTCTTCTCCCTGCTGAGAGCAGGGAGGGATGTGGGCTCGGCTGCCCAGGGGATGCCGCAGCAGCTTCCCCCAGCCAGAGGAAATCCCTGCTGCCAGGAGTACCTGAAGGTGATGAGGTTGGTGTAGAGCAGGGGGAAGAACAGCATGCACGTAATCACCCGCCAAAGCCCGTTGTCCACACACAGCTTCCCCCACCAGACCTTGGTTAGAAAAGCCTGTGAAGAGGGAGCAAGAGGAGTGCTGGTTACAGAGGCTGCAGGGCAGAGTCCCACTGCTGCCCACGAGGAACTCTGGATCTTGGGGGCACTTGCGCACATTCCCTGCAAGGGCCGCTGCTGGGAGCCCACCTGGACACCCCCATGGGACACAAAATTCATGTTCTTGGCCTCCAACGCCAGCTGCAGACAGGTTGTCTTCCCCCAGGCTTCAGAGACACGGGTGAGAAGCTTCTGGGCTCTCTCTTCATCCTTGCGGTAGCAGTCTGTGAACACGCCTGGAGGGGCCGGTACCAGGAAGATGAGGCTGAGCTCTGGGGCCAAGCACCCACAGAGTCACCCTTCAAGCAGGATCGGGACATTGCACCACACAGTGGTACTCGCTGCACTCCCACCACCATGCAGGCACAGCCTTTGGAGCATCATGGCCCTGACTGTGAGGATGGGACCCTCATTTATCACCCCCCAGCCATCTCCTGGGTAAAGCTCACCAGCCCTATGGGGTGCAGGAGCAGCTCTGGGGTGCAGGAGCAGCTCTGGGGTGCTGGTGCCCTCCCGCTCACCGATTGCCTTGTGCTCGTACTCCTCAGCCAGGGCCAGCATGTCATCGGTGGTGTCTGTGTCCTCCTCCTCCTTGGCCAGCTCCTTCAGGATTTTGCTGCAGGCCAGCGCAGCTGCCATGCAGTCCTGGCTCTGGCACAGAAGAGGATAAGGAAAGCATGGACACTCTGTCTGTCAAGTCCCAGAAGTCCTGACAAGCCCTCCCCAGCTCCCACAGGAGGGAAGGAGGGTGTCCCAAGCAGATGGGTGCTCAGGATGGACAGCTTGCCATGACAAGGGCTAAGCCAAGCTCGGCTCTGGATAACCCACTGTCACGGGGAATTTGTGGGATGCCTTGGCTGATGGGACAGAGTGACTCCTTGGCATGTTCACTGTGCCACCAGCTACACTGCCTCTTGTCCCGGAATGCTGTTCATGGGTGGAAGCCTTCTCCACCTCAGCTGCCGTGTCCCTGTGTGCTCTCTCAGCCTGACTAGCCCACTTCTGGCCCAACACAACCCCTCTACCTTTTGGCTGGGAAGGGAGGGGGGGATCTGGCCTCATGGTGTGGCAGGGGATGGACACCAAGTGCCCTCAGGCTGGCTCCTGTTTGGCTGAGGTCAGGCTCAGGGCAGCTCTCCCACTATCCCAAATCCCAGCAGTTTCCACTGTTCCCCTCGGGGCTGGGAGGTGTGGCTTCATATGAGCCCCTCAGCCATGACAGGAGCTCTGAGCTGTGATACCTGGGCCCAGATGATTTCTGCCAGCTCCTTGCGGTTCTGGACCACGGCCCAGATGAGCAGGTCCCGGACGGGGTCCATGGTGAAGGTGACTCGGCCAGCAGAGCGCTTGCAGAGGGACCGGAGACTTGACCCCTGCACCTGCAAGGTGTGCAGTGCTCAGACCTGCTCCCTCAGCACAGAGCCACTCAAACCCTGGGTGCTGCCTCCACCACCCATGGAAAGGACTTTGCCCAGATAGAGGGGTGGCCAAGACTGGACTCATCCTGGTAATTCCACTTTTTCTAGGGCTGGGATCATGTGGAGCTGTGCACCCACCCCACTGGGTCCCGCGCACCAGCATCACACAACCACACAGTGCTACAGCTGTAGGAAGGTGGGTATTGCACCTGGAATGCAGGGCAGATGACTTGGGCGGGGCTTTAAGGCACTTTAAACAGGATTATTGAGCAGACGAGAGGACAGAGACCCAGCTGCAACCCCCAGGACTGCTCCCTGAGCCAGTGTCCCCTCCCTGCCGCGCCCCTGCCGCCAGGTAACCTGGAGATGCGTACGTTCAGCTTGATGTGCGGCACGGGGATGGAGAGCCGGGGCCGCTCCGTGTGCTTGGGCTTGGGGTACAGCGGCTGTGTGGAGCAGCCCAGCAGCTCCCGCAGCACCTGGGAGACGTGGTGCATCTGGAGCCTTGGCATTTTGGAGCCGGCTGTGTGCTCTCTCTCCTCCAGCAGCACCTTCTGCAGCTTGCTGTGGAACAGGCAGGACGGGGCCAGGTTGTCGTAGAGGTAAACCAGGGTGTCCCAGGTGACAAACTCCTTGAGACGCACTCCCTGCTCCAGGAACAGCTTCACAAACTCTGGCTTGTTGGAAATCAGGGCAGCTGCCATCACGGGGTGGAGATCTGAGGGCTGGCAGGCCGGAGGCAGAGGTGAGGGGCTCTGTGGTCTCAGAGCAGGACCCTACCCTGCTCCTCACTTGGGGGGAGGATTTTATCCCTGAGCACACGAGGAGTCCCTGGATGTGGAAGAGCATCTGGGATGCATTAAAACTCGTGGGACATTCCCAGGGAGTTAGAAGAGGGCACTCTTCTCTGGCAGTGGAGCCCTCTGCCCCCTTGGCTGCTGGGCAGAGGGATGGGTAGAGTAGCCCAAGTTTATGAATATCACAAAATCACAGGATGGTTTGGGTTGGAAGCTCATCTCATTCCAATCCATGGCCAGGGGCAGGGACACCTTGCAGGTGTGCAGGTTGCCAGCCTGACCTTAAACTTCTCCAGGGATGGGGCACATATCCTCAAATGCTTCACTTTTGGGTTCCTGGTTCCCACCAGCCATTCCCAGTCCTATCAAAGGTATGTGGGCTGGGGGAACCCAAACTGTTGACTGAAACAGGAAAATCCCTTCCAAATCCCACAACCCCAACAGAAAGGACAGACAAGCTTGCTCAGCCTCGACTTCCCAACAGCAGGATCAGGCATGGGATGGCAGAGCTGGCCCCTGCCCCACTCTGTAGTAAGGTGTGAACAGGGAAGCGCCAGGCTGGGTGAGATTTTAGAGACAAATTGCTATTTGAGCAGTGACCACAGGGCAGAGCTGTCAAGAGGTATTTTAAGTTCTACATGGGTCTTTAAAAACACTGGTTTTGAACAAAATACCAATTGTGTTTGTGTGTGTTTAGCTAAAAACACTGGGTTTGAACCAAATACCAATTGTCTTTGTGTGTGTTTAGCTCTGCTTTGGGGGTTTGAGAGCATTTTTGAAGAATAGCCCCAGTTAATGCACTGGGAGTTCAGGATCCAAGAGAAATCCCTTTAAAACTCTCCCCAGGCATGGCCAAGGTGAGAAGTGCCCTCCATATCCACAGGCCTGACAAGCTGTAAGCCTGACCAGACAAGCAGCACAGGTACGGCCTTACCTTCCAGTCATGGTCATCGGTGAAGATCTCGCTTCGGGCAATGTCCACCCTGTTCCAGGCCACAGCCAACTTCAGCTGGTGGTCCCAGTTCTCACGACCAAAGTGGTCCTGGTTTCGGGATGCTGCATGCAAAGGGCACGGGTCAGAACAGAGGATCATCCGGTGAGAAGACACCACATGGAAGCCTCCTTGGAGGTGTGGCCCTTTGGATAATCATCTCTCCCCAGTAACAAGGTTTGGGCAGTTCTTTGGTCACCCCATAAGTCCAGTAGCAGTAGGAGGTGACTTGACCCCCATCCTGTTCACCTTGTCCCATCCTCACCGGAAGGCTCCCCCGCCTCACCTTTGAAGAGGGCCTGGAGGATGGCCACATCCACATCCTGCTGGCCATATTTGCCCTCTCTGAAGATGGTCAGGAGCTGCCGGCTCCGCACTATGTCTTGGATCTACAAGGAGAGCCGTGGGCAAGCAATGAGCAGCAGCAGCTCCTCCCTGCTGCTTCCCACAGGCCCCTGCACTGTGCAGGGCAATTCCTCCGTCGCCTGCAGAAACCCTGTGCTGTGTCCTCTTCATGGAGAGGGCTGGTCACAAACACTCCCTCTGTGCCCAAAGGCAGCAGGCAGTGGAGGAGCAGAGCTTGAGCCCTTGGGGTGCCCACCAGGACAATGATGAGGATGGCTGGGGGCAGATGAGCCTTAAACGTCCTGCTGGGACCCTTGCTGCTCATGGGCCAGGACCCCTGGGACCCCTTTGGTGTCCCAAAGCTCAGAGGAGCCTGCAAGGGACTCACCTTCTTGGTCCACTCCACCAGTTTGCTCTCGGTGAAGAACTCATAGGTGTCGTGGAAGAGGATGCTCAGTTTCTTCTGGATCAAGGCGATGGTTATCTTGGCCACGGGCAGATTGGCCACCTGGGCGATGACATCAGCCACACGGCCGGACCCTTCCACAATCACACAGGGGGTCCCGTTGGTGATGGCGTTGTAGATGGTCTGCAACAGAGCAGGGAGGTTGGTCCTGATCCCACCCAGACACACCAGCAGACCCTCTCTGAGCTTGGGTCGCCAGCGCTGCTCCCAGCACTCCTGTCAGTGTGGCACCACTGAGAGCAGCACCCTGGGAAGGAGCTGTCCCTCCTCCACCCCCTCCTCAGCTTGCCACAAGCGGTTCCTTACATCAAGAGTCCCAGGGCCTCCTTCCAGCACCACACACACGATGGGGATCTTGATGGCCACGCCTGCAGGGAAGCAAAATCCAGGGTCACCTTCTCATAGGGCTGATCCCCCCCACACGGTCTCCTCTGAGTGGTGGAGTGCGAAAGGCAAGGTGGGAGCACTGTCCCTGAAGTGTCAGGCTTCAGGAGAGGGGAGGAAAACCATGCCCAGGGATTGTCTGGCAGGGCAGGTCAGAGACGTGGTGGGATTTTTGGGGGTGTTTTGTGCAGGGACAGGAGTTGGACTTGGGGATCCTTATGGGTCTCTTCCAGCTCAGGGGATTCTGGGGTTCTGTGAGCACACGTATGCATGTGTTATAACAGGATATCCTTTGCACAGTGAGAAGATGATGCCTGGAAGCTCCTTTGGGACCCTTTGGGAGAAATTACTCTCCCCGATCAGCTCAGCATCACGAGGTTTGGGGACTCCTTTAGTGATCCCGTAAGTCTGGCAGAGAAAGGTTCTTTGATCTGTGTCGCTGAGGAACCAGGTTCCACATTTATCATGGCAATCCTCTCAGACCCTGTGCCTGGATCCTCTGGGTAAGCCACAGCCTCTTGCTGGAGCCCAGGAAGGACACCATTCCAGGGGGAGGGGCCATCCCTGCCTCAGGCTGGGCTGTGCGTTGCCATTACCTCCTTTCACCTTGGTCTGCTCTGAAATGAACTTCTCCAGCCTGGTCCTCAGGGGGATTTCCACCCCATACCTCCCGTGGGTGCCATCATCCACCAGGATGAAGTGGGAATGGTTGCTGTCCAGGCATGACA
>NW_008237174.1:253355-255643 GCF_000691975.1 Corvus brachyrhynchos | reverse complement strand
AGGTGCAGGAGGAGACACTCTGGGAGAAGCCTGGCAGAGGAGCACCAGACAGCTAACAGCACGTGGGGACAGGAATGGGTCAGCATGTGGGGCCAAACAGTCCCTGTGCCCCTACAGTGCTCACATCAGCCTTGACCCGTGCTCCACTGGCCCTCACACCCACCAGAGTCCTCCCAGGAGCACAGAACCTACTCAAGACACTGGGTAGGGTGGAGGGGCTTCTCAGCAAATACCAGCCTGGGACCATCCCTGGAAGAGTTCAAGGCCAGGCTGGAAGGAGCTTGGAGCAGCCTGGTCTAATGAAAGGTTCCCTGCCCATGACAGGGGGTGGAACAAGGTGAGCCTTAAGGTTCCTTCCAACCCAAACCATTCTGGAGTTGGGTTTTCCAGGGCTGCCAGCCCCAGTGACATCTAGAAGCACCTGTTCCCACCACAGTCCCTGGCAGGACGTCCCTGACAGCCCAGGCACAGGCAAAGCAATCCCCTCTCCAGCCTTGCGTGGCTCACCATGGGGCAGACGAGGCTGTCCCGGTTGTACACGGTCCCCCAGGTGGCAATGCCGATGGTGACGATGTCGCCCTCCTTGTGGCTGCAGCTCAGGATGAAGTCTCGCACTGCCTCTCCCACCTGTTTCATCACACCAGTGTGGGACCCCCCCGTGATGATCCAGGCTCCTGGGGGTCACAGAGGGGCATGGGAAGGGAGAGGCTCTGCCCACAGCGATCTCCCAGCCTCCCCCATATGGCTGTGTGTCCTTGGGGATGCTCCATCCCCCAGAAGATGTCTCCTCCCTGCCCTAGCAGCACATGCAATGCCTTCTTCAGCACATCTCTGAGTCCAGCTCCTTTTGAGCCTCTTGGCAGAGACTGAGCAGGAGCAGCCCATCCCTGGTGATTGTGGTCCAGGTAAGGGACCTACAGGTCTCCTGAAACAGCTCAGCATCACCAGCACAGCCCAACTTACTGAACCTGGCATGGCCAGGTACAATCACAGGGAGACCCTCTGCATCCAGATGACCTTTAAAAGTCCCTTTCAACCCAAACTATTCCGTGATTCTGTGATTTTATTATCCTATGATCTCTTACCTGTGGTCTGGGCCACCTTGACTAGCCCTTGCCGGAAGATGTTCTTCAGCCTTGGCTTCATGATGAAGTTTTTGGCTCCCCCGGTGACTGAGATGAGCAGGTTGGGTGCGTCGAGGCCCCAGTGCTGTGTCATGAGGTGGTAGATGACCCGTGGAGGGGTATCCGAGGAGACACGCACATACTGCGAAAAAAGGGATGTGCACACGTTTTGGGCATGAACAACGGGGTCAGGGTAACAGGACACCCCCACCACAATTCCTCCTGTCCCACCAAAGAACCAGAGGCTTCCCAACACCATTCCACAGCAGAGTCATGCTGCTGCTGCTGGTCCAGGTCTTTGTCCATGACCCTATTCCCATTCTCTTCCCTTCGAACAAATGTTCCCCAGACAAAGCTAAGGATGAGGACAGGCAACAGCCACTCCTTGAATCATGAGTCCTGTGGTTTCAGAAAGGGTCTAAGGCTGAGAGAAGGGCTCCTGTTTCAACCCTTCCATTGCTTGAATTGCCTTTGGGGCAATTCCACGCTTTCCCAACCTCCTCTCACTCAGGAGGGAAATACTCCCACACCATCTGCCATGGCAAGACCCAACCACTGGCTCCCCACGCACCCACAGATGGGACAAACAGATCACCTTCCCTGTCTTCTGTCCCAGGCCTGTGAAGCGGATATCGCCGAAGGCATCCGTTGGCATTTCCTGGATATGCCTGCGGGGATCCCATTCCTTCCCCAGGAAGATGGGAGGTTTGGCAGCATCGTCCAGGTGCTGTTCCCTGAGATAGCCACACTCACAAACGATCCTCCTGAAACACACCCCAACAACTTGGTTGATGACAGTTGAAACCCGAAAAGCAAAGCACAGGCGTCCACATCTCCCACCCAGCTGCTCCTCCAGCTCAGAACTTGTGCAGAAACAAAGGCATTGTTTGGGGGGAAATTAAGGGGGAAAAAACCCCCTCCACTGGTAGAGATTTGGGAGAGAAATATTTAGGATGGAAATGACTGCCTGCAAAAGCATTGGAAAGGTTTTTCTCTGCACACAGAATCTCAGCTGTGTGATGACTCACCACGTGGCGGAGAACCAGTTAAAAGAGGGGTTTTAAATCCCTGTGACAGAAAGGTGGGATTTTCTGGTGCTGTAACTTTGTCACCAACCCTCACTTCTGCTCTTCTGGCAGGGTTGGGCAAAGAGGATCGGCTCAA
>NW_008237174.1:250900-253334 GCF_000691975.1 Corvus brachyrhynchos | reverse complement strand
CAGAATCTGATGTCTGGGAGCTTTCTACAAAATAGGTGCATTCCTTCTTCCGGATGTTTTCAGGAATCCAGGAGATGAGATTTTCCTGACAGAGCAAGAAAAGCAGCAAGGGGTCAGGGTTTCTGGAAAGAGCCAGAAGTTATGCCAGGGGCCAGACACCGTGGTGATAGGTGCTTCTTTGGGTGTGAAGGATGAAAGCTCCATTGCTGTCTGCAAGGACAAAGATGTACTCCAAGGAGAGGGGATATGGGTGCTGGCCACGTACCTCAGATGTTTGGAGGTTTTCTGTCTGTCCCTAAAACTAACCTGATTGGTTATTAATGCTCCTGTTAGTGAGACACTCATGAACACTATTTCATGTGTGTGCCCAACCGTGCCCTCTTCCAGCACCTCCTGAACTTGCCTTTTCATTGCTGCCAGTGGGGAAATGAGCCTTCCGCCTGCTCTTCGAGACGCTGCTACTGCTCTGCTGCAGGTTGGGCACCACCTCAAAGTCGCTCATCTTCCTGGGCTGTGTGGCAGGCTCATCTCCTCTCTCGGGGCACACCTTGTTCAGTTCGGAGGGGAGCACCTTGGCCCTCTTCCAGCACCTCCTGAACTTGCCTTTTCATTGCTGCCAGTGGGGAAATGAGCCTTCCGCCTGCTCTTCGAGACGCTGCTACTGCTCTGCTGCAGGTTGGGCACCACCTCAAAGTCGCTCATCTTCCTGGGCTGTGTGGCAGGCTCATCTCCTCTCTCGGGGCACACCTTGTTCAGTTCGGAGGGGAGCACCTTGGCGCACCGGCCACGCGCGGACATGGCTGTGCTTTGTTCTTCTCAGCCTCCTCTCTCCTGTTCCTAGGCTGGGAGCTCCTGAACATCCCCATCCTGAGGGCAGTGGAAGAGAATCAGAGAATCCCAGAACGGTCTGGATTGGGAAGGGCCTTAAAGTTCATCTCATTCCACCTCCCTGCCATGGGCAGGGACACCTTCCCCTAGACCAGGTTGCTCCCAGCCCCGAGCAACCTGGGCTTCAACCAAAAAGGATGCCCACGAACCAAGAGCACTGAGGTGCCCCATCCATTGTTCCCTGGGTGGAGATTGGTCCATGGGAAACCTGCCATCCCCTCACCACAATCCTGACACAGGGGCCATGTGTGTGGTGACCAGCCTCAGCATGCACCACGCTTCCCCAGGGAAGCCCATCAATGTCCACAAAGTGGCCCCAACACTTGCAGCCTGCCAGCCTATACCTCTCCTCACCTGCTCTCCACTGCAGGCAGCTGGGATATTTCTGGCAGCAGGGAGAGCAGAAACTAGGTCTCTTATGTGAGCAGCCTGAGCATGGCCCTGCATGGAAAATCTGGGAATATGGACACGCTGGCTGCAGAGACCGGGTGCTCCTCTGTGGAGGGGTCCTCTGTCCCCTGCAAAGGTGCCCTGAGAGCCCCAAGAGGCACATGGGCTTGCTGCAAGTAGGGGCTGCAAACACTCACAGCCCCCTTTGCTGAGATGGGAGAGCTGCTGGAGCAAAGGTGGAAATGCTCCTGGGTGTCTCTGGAGCCCGAAGGGGGATGGTGTCCTCTCAGGAGAGCTGGGATTAGGTAATGGAGGAAGCACCGGGCTCAGGTGATGCTCTGGTCAAGTTGTGCGGTCTGTGCTAAGGAGGATTTTGTCTGCTTTCTTGAAGCCAAATTCTGCATTTCACCCAAGGGTGGGGAGTCCTTGTGGGGACAAGGAGTGCTGATGCAAAATCATGGAGCAGCAAGGAAAAGCTATTTTATCAGCCTCCCTTCAAGGATCTACACATCCCCACTGACCTTGGGAGGCAGATTTTGTCGGACTGGCTTTCCACATCAGCACAACCCCCAGCAGATCTGATTTTTGGAGAAAGAGCAGTTGAAAGAAGGTCAAATGCACTCTTAATTCCTGTTCGTGGCCCCACAAGGCAGACAGGCTCGTGGGGGCTTGGGGCATGGCCACAAGCAGCTCATAAGCCCATGCAGGAAGGGCTCCCACGCCAGGTCCTCCAACACCTGGAATACCTGTCCTTAAGGGCTCGGGGACAAGGACAGAACCTCTCCCGTGGCACGCTCTACCTTCCCCGCCCCCCACCCCCCCAGTTTGAGGGGGTCAGGTCGTCCCTCGGTCGCACGGGGTGGTCACAGCACCCACCAGGACGGGGTGCAAGGCTGAATCCTGCCCGTGAACCTGCCCGCCCCGCCGCCCCTCCGCCGGCACGACCGCAGCGAGCCTGCCCGTACCTTCCCCGCCGCATCCTCCGGCCGCATCCCCGGCTCCTCCGCTCCGTGCCCTGCCGGAGGGATTCAGCCCCGCGTCCCTCTAGTCCGGTGGGTCATTTTGTCACTGGAAACACAGGCGACGAGCGGAGAACAGGGCAGAGCTGCCTGCAGAGAGGAGGAGGAGGAGGTGGCAGTCGGCTGGCAGCTTCCCA